>NC_029774.3:24291580-24310014 GCF_000817695.3 Arachis duranensis | reverse complement strand
TCTTTCATGAACTTAGCATAAGAAGGTATTTGCTCAAGTGCCTCTGCAAATGGAATCTTTATTTCAAGAGTCCTTAGATAGTCTGCAAAGCGGGCAAATTGCTTATCCTGTTTCGCTTGGCAGAGTTTCTGAGGATAAGGCATCTTGGCTTTATATTCCTCAACCTTAGTTGCTGCAGGTTTATTCCTTACAGAGGTGGTTGGAGAAGCCTTTTTAGAGGGGTTACTATCAGCACTCTCAGGTATCTGATTCCTCATTGGCGTTTGAACACCAGGATTGGGTGAGAAATGGGCGTTTAACGCCAACTTTTCCCCCTTTTCTGGCATTTGAACGCCAGAACTGGGCAAGGAATGGGCATTTAACGCCAGCTTTTCCCCCCTTTCTGGCGTTTGAACGCCAGGAGTATTCCTCTCTGGGCTCTTACTGTCCTCAGAGGAATTTTGAGCAGTGGTTTGGTTATCCTCTGTCAACTGTTCCTTTCTTGGCTTTTTGCTACTTTGAGCAGTGTTATTCAATGTCTTCCCACTCCTCATTTGAACTGCTTGGCATTCTTCTGTTATCTGTTTAGATAACTGCTGTTTTGTTTGATTCAACTGTGATTCTATGTTCTTGTTGGCAATTTTTGTTTCTTGGAGCATCTCTTTAAATTCTGCCAACTGTTTTGTCATCAGGAGTAATTGTTGATTAAGCTCAACAATCTGTTCTTGAGGATTAGGATCAGTAACTACTGCCATAGCTTCTTCTTTTGTAGAGGGCTCACTGCTAGAGTACAAATTACCTCTCCCAGGCATTATAAAGGGATTCATTATCCTCTTGTTTAAAGCCTTGGATGTCCAGCCTTAGCTGTGTCATCCTTTTTGGAGGGTAAAATTGATTCAGGAATTTGTCTGATAACTGTCTCCATGTTTTTATGCTTGCTGTGGGTTGGTTATTCAACCACCTCTTAGCTTGATCTTTTACAGCAAATGGAAACAGTAATAATCTGTAGACATCCTGATCTACCTCTTTATCACGTACTGTGTCAACAATTTGTAAGAATTGTGCCAGAAACTCAGTAGGTTCTTCCTGTGGAAGACCGAAATACTAGCAATTTTGCTGCACCATGATAATGAGTTGAGGATTTAGCTCAAAGCTGCTTGCTTTAATAGGAGGTATGCAGATGCTACTCCCATATGCAGCTGTAATGCGGTTAGCATATGACCCCAGAGTCCTTCTGGACTGCTCAATTCCACTTAGGTCCATGATGGAGAAAGAGAATATGATATGGATTCACAAGTAAAGTAATTTTTTTTATTAAAGGTGACCGAAGAATTTAAAATAAAATAAAATAAAATTTTGAAAACTAAAAAAAATGAGATCAAAACAAATTGAAAACTAAATCAATTAGTTAATAAAAAAAAGATTTTGGAATTAGCAATTGAAAAGATATGATTGAAAATTATTTTGAAAAAGATTTAATTTTTGAGATGAGGAAAGAGAAAAACAACAAAATGACACCAAACTTAAAATTTTTAGAAAATCAGACACAAATTTTCGAAAACTTAAAGGAAAACACAAAGAAGACACCAAACTTAGAATTTTTAAGGATCAAGAAAGGACTAAGGACATACAAATTCGAAAAATAAAAGAAAACAAAAGCATGCAATTGACACCAAACTTAAAATATGAAGCTAAACTCAAATAAAAGACTCTAAACCAACAAAAATAAAACAGTCCTAATCTAAGCAACAAGATAAACCGTCAGTTGTCCAAACTCGACCAATCCCTGACAACGGCGCCAAAAACTTGGTGCACGAAATTGCAATCACACTTTTGCAATTCTGCACAACTAACCAGCAAGTGCACTGGGTCGTCCAAGTAATACCTTACATGAGTAAGGGTCGATCCCACGGAGATTGTCGGCTTGAAGCAAGCTATGGTTATCTTGTAACTCTTAGTCAGGATATCAATAATTATCAGGGTTGATTGTGAAAAGTAAAAGAACATGAAATAAGTACTTGTTTTGCAGTATTGGAGAACAGGTTGAGGTTTTTGAGATGCTCTATCTTCTGAATCTCTGCTTTCCTACTGTCTTCTTCTTCATGCACGCAAGGCTTCTTCCATGGCAAGCTGTATGTAGGGTTTCACCGTTGTCAATGGCTACCTCCCATCCTCTCAGTGAAAATGTTCAACGCGCTCTGTCACAGCACGGCTAATCATCTGTCGGTTCTCAATCAGGTTGGAATAGAATCTAGTGATTCTTTTGTGTCTGTCACTAACGCCCAACCTTCAGGAGTTTGAAGCTCGTCACAGTCATTCAATCCTTGAATCCTACTCAGAATACCACACACAAGGTTTAGACCTTCCGGATTCTCTTGAATGCCGCCATCAGTTCTAGCTTATACCACGAAGATTCTGATTAAAGAATCCAAGAGATATCTACTCAATCTAAGGTAGAACGGAGGTGGTTGTCAGGCACACGTTCATAGGTGAGAATGATGATGAGTGTCACGGATCATATTCATCAAGTTTAGGAACAAGTGATATCTTAGAATAGAAGCAAGCGTGATTGAATGAAAAATAGTAGTAATTGCATTAATCCATCAAGACACAGCAGAGCTCCTCACCCCCAACCATGGGATTTAGAGACTCATGTTGTAGAGGATACAATGAGGAACGTGTAAAGTGTCATGAGGTACTGATACAATATCAAAAGGTCCTATTAATAGTGAACTAGTAACCTAGGTATACAGAAATGAGTAAATGACGTAAAAATCCACTTTCGGGGTCCACTTGGCGTGTGCTTGGGCTGAGCATTGAAGCTTTCATGTGTAGAGACTTTTTCTGGAGTTAAACGCCAGCTTTTATGCCAGTTTGGGCGTTTAACTCCAATTTTTGTGCCAGTTCCGGCGTTAAACGCCGGGAATTCTGAAGCTGATTTGCAACGCCGATTTGGGCCATCAAATCTCGAGCAAAGTATGAACTATTATACATTGCTGGAAAGCCCATAATGTCTACTTTCCAACGCAATTGAGAGCGCGCCAATTAGGTTTCTGTAGCTCCAGAAAATCCACTTCGAGTGCAGGGAGGTCAGAATCCAACAGTATCTGCAGTCCTTTTCAGCCTCTGAATCATATTTTTGCTCAGGTCCCTCAATTTCAGCCAGAAAATACCTGAAATCACAGAAAAACACACAAACTCATAGTAAAGCCCAGAAAAGTAAATTTTAACTAAAAACTAATAAAAATATAACAAAAACTAACTAAAATATACTAAAAACATACTAAAAACAATGCCAAAAAGCGTATAAATTATCCGCTCATCAGACGCTGTTGAAGACTAATCCCGGTTCCACTGTACAAATATGCACCACCCTCCAACCAGATGGTGAAGTTACCTTTGATAGAATGTATATATGTTTAAGTGGCTGCGAAAATGGGTTCAAGACTGGTTGTCGTCCTTTGATAGGTCTGGATGGTGCTTTCCTGAAGACACAGTTTGGTGGCCAGATTTTGTCAGCCGTGGGGTTAGATGAAAATCATTATATCTATGTCATAGCCTGGGCTATTGTCAGAGTGGAGAATACAGAAACATGGAGATGGTTTCTTGAGCTACTTCATCAGGACTTGGGGTATTATAAAGATCATGACTGGTGCTTCATATCAGATATACAAAAGGTGTGATTTTTTTTATTGTCTTGCTTTGACTTTATTTGATCTTATATTAAGAATTGTGTTGTTATGATTACTGTGAATAATTGTGCTTTCATTGGATTTTGATGGTTAGTTTTTAGTGTAAGACCTTTGAGAATTTTGATGTTAGGCTTATCTGAATTAATTGTAAGATCATTGGATATTGATGGTTAGTTATTAGAGACAGAATTCTGCTGTTATGCTTACTTGAAGAATTGTGCTTTCATTCGATATTGATGGTTAGTTATTAGGGACAGAATTCTGCTGTTATGCTTACTTGAAGAATTGTGCTTTCATTCGAAATTGATGGTTAGTTATTATGGAAAGAATTTTGCTGTTATGCTTATCTGCATTAATTGTGAGATGATTGGATATTGATGGTTAGTTATTAGGAAAACCATTGTGCTGTTATGATGACTTGAAGAATTGTGCTTTCATTATGCTTGTATGCATTATATGGAGAACTTGTAATTATTGGTTGTCTGATTAATCTAGATGTCCTATTAAGCATGCTATATACTTCCTGGATCATTATGTGCACGTTAGATAAACGTTAAGGACTTGTATGGGTCACGATCTTCAATTGTAGGGACTATTATGGGGATAGTAATCAAATGTCAGGGACTATTATGTGTCACGATTATAATGCCAGGGACCATTATGTGTGTATAATGTGTATAATGTTTATTGAATCTGGCAGGGACTGATATCAGCAGTAAATGCGGTGATGCCTGATGTGCATCACTATTTCTGCGTCTGGCATTTATGGAAAAATTTCAACAAGAATTAGAAGGACTTACAGCTACGGAGATTTCTATAGGAATGTGCAAGGGCAACAACATACCAAGAATTCAGGGATGGAATGGACAAGATCAAAAGGATAAATGAGGATGCTTGGACATACTTAGAGAAGTGGCCGATGGATGCTTAAACCAGAAGCTTATTCATCCATAAGCCAAAGTTGAATAACATCTGTAACAACGCATGCGAAGTGTTCAATGCTAAGATGCACGAGCCAAACCCATCATAACATTGCTGGAGGAGGTAAGGATGTTTGTTATGCGTACCAAAGCAAAAAACAAGGTAAAGCTATAGAATCATACTGGGAAGTTCACACTTGTTATAAAGAGCAGGCTGGAAAAGGTTAAGAAAGATTCCAAGCATTGGAAGCCTATTTGGACTGGGGATAACAGATACGAAAAAAATTTGAGGTGCACGGACATCCAACTAACCATGTTGTGGACATAGGAAAAATATCGTGCACATGCCAATTTTGGATGCTAACGGGTAAGTTAATTATCTTTATGCATTTTACTTACTTCAACCATAACTATTATCATGGTTCATGTCACTGTTTGGCACCTGTAGGTATTCCGTGTGTGCACGCTTGTGCTGCCTTCTCTCGTGTGAATAAGCAACCAAAAGACTTCTGTCACAGATGGCTGACCAGGGACTCATACAGGGAAACTTATAACCACCACATTAGTCCAATTCTGGGTCAATTAATGTGGGAAAGAGCAGAGGACTGTAACAGGCCACATGCCCCTAAAATCAAGACAAAACCTGAAAAACTAAAGATGAAGAGGAGGGTGTATGCAGACGAGAAGAGTGGTTTTAGAACTAAGAAGCCTAAAGTTGACCCAAAACTCTCAGGCAACACTGCAGACGGTGTACACCTAAAGAGACAGTTGGGTGCCTTTACATGCAGTTACTGTGGTGAAAAGGGGCATACGAAGAGAGGCTGCAAAAAGAAGAGAGATGCTTATGCTGGTACTGCTGCTGCTGCTACAGCTGCCGCTGCCACTGCCGCCGAGGCGGCCGAGAAGAAGAAAAATGATGAAGTACATCCTGTGCCTGAGCATCCTGTTCAGCAGCCCCAAGACGATTCTGGCCAAGCAGATTTAGAAAGCAATCCCCAGGAGATCGACTTAACTCAGCCTTTTGCTTCTGAGCAAGAGGATTCTGAAAAGGTAACTAAAATATTACATTTGAGTATGTTATTATTTCCATGAATAAATAATACTTAATGCCACTTATTTCTATTATAGGATCCTGGACCGAAAAGACCTTTGAAGCTGTCACCAAGAAGACGATCTTCTCTGCCGCCAATCGCACCAACAGTGAATCTCTTGCAGGGTGCATCTTCAGCAACATCGTCAAAGTTTGCCAACTTAATGCAGTTCATCCCAACGCCAGGATTTAAGCCCCCAAGAAAGAAGAATTTAATACTTTAGATATATATATTTAGGAGTTTCTATTTTGTTTTGTGTTATTAGTCTTTTCCATCGTATAATGACTAGAAGGTGAACTGTGATCCAAAGGCCTTTTTAGTATGCCTTGGCCTTGCTTTTGATGAAACTACAGATAGCAGCATAATGGTTTCTAAGCTGCCTTTTACAGTCAACTTTTGTTGTTTTTTGATAAATAATGGAATTTATGTTAATATACTATGCTATATGGTTTACCATTCAAGAAGCAGTTTCTTTATTTTTTTCATAAACAATAGGATTTATCTTAACAACAATTTCATAGTTAACAGCACTTTTCATTCCATCAAGAAGCAGATTTTTACAACTGTTGATAACAAGGAATCCAAAACCACCAATTCATTTATCATTTACAACACAGGATCACCAACAACAGTGTCAATACACACACAGCTAACACTAACAACTGGGTAATCACTTTTTGCATCTGGACATCCTCCTCCAACCTTCAAAGCCTCCAATCAAAGTTGATCTTCACTTCATCACCACGCGATTCTGACTTTTTAACCTGTTCCTCATTCACAGAATCTGCTCAGACAAAAAACCCGCACTATGTCTTTCCACTTGTCTGTAACCAATAAAAGATTAAAGTTTAGAGAGGAACAACACAAGAACAGTCAGGGGAGGAGAATCATAACAACACAAGAACAGTCATGGGAGGAGAATCATAACAACACAAGTAATTATTCTAACCTACATTATAATTGGGGCAGCCATAGAACGGTTTATTCGGATTCGAATCTGTGCTAGACCATCTGAGAACTGGCCTACAGCCACAGCCGCACCATTCTGGCGGGGCCGATCTTCTGCTCTTCGTTTGCGTTCTAGTCCGGTTCCAGCTAGATGGGGAACAAACAGAGCTTCCACCTGCAGTGCTACCTCCACCCATCATCGACATGAGTAGCAGCCTCGGATGAGAGTGTATGAACAAGAAGAAGTGTATAAAAGAAGAAGAAGAGGTGAGCAAGACGAAGAGGGGAAGTGTATGAGAATTTGGGGATTTAGGGTTATATATACTAGGAGGGACCAATTTGGGTAAAAATTGGAACTTAGCCAGCTCAGCTATCCGTTGGGAGCCCTCTAACGTGGTAATCAGAGGCCACGTCAGTGCTCCGGTGATGAGTCATCACCTGAATTATAGCCAGAGACTAGTTTGAGTACTCAAAGCTCTATCTCGGAGACTACAATAAAAAAATCGAGACCTTAAGAATTATTATGAGTAATTACGTGAATCTCAGAAACTATTATGGATATTTACTTGGAAGTATTGCTTGGAGGAGTACTTCGTCAACAAGTATGCAATGTGAGAAATGAAAATTGGGCGTGATCCATTACATTGTGATAACCATCAAAGCGGTCACGTGTCATCAAATAATTGACTATGTTTTTCTATAAATTAATTAAGATTCTACAAAAAAAGAAAAAATTAAAAATTCTCTTTAGAATCACACTCACACAATTCTCATATCCCAATGATGACTTTCTGAAACATATTCCTAAGTTAATTTATGTAAATTTCCTTTCATCTTCTCTTTTATTTGTCTTTTTTCTACTATTCTTCTGCAATTCACATTTATGTAACCTTTATTATTTTTAATTTCGTAAGTTGTAATTCTACTTTATTTTTTTTTTGTCAAGTTTTGTACCGATTATTTTCAATTCCTTCGAACTTCTGAGGAATGTTATGGTTTTTAATTTCAAACTCTGCAAAGTGTATTATCAAGTTTTTATAATAAATCTAGTTATTTGTTTGGGTAATTATAATTTTATACTTTTTTAATTTTTTATTAACAAAATATAAATTTTGATGCACGTCAATATGTATTACCATAAAAACGGGTTTAGCTATCAAATTTTAACTACAAATACTAAATCTTGATAAAAATAAATGTGCGTGTTTTCTATTTACTACGAATTGTCACCGTGACTAAAATTTAATCTTTTGCCATAAATAATATTTTCTGTAGCTATACTTCCTACTTACATTAACGTGCCATGACTATTTTGTCTTGAATAAATTAATTTTTTAAATAAATTTATTAATGTATAATATCATTTTTTTAAATAGTCTAATATTAACCCGTATTTATGAAATTAATTTTAAAAATATAAAAAATAAATTTAGATAAAATAAAAAATTATAAAAATAAAGATAATATTCTAATATTTAAGTTAATTATAAAGATAAAAGTTATTTTACTAAAATAATATACTATATATTTTTGTGAGTACTGTACTCTTATTATATGTATAATTATCTTTTTAAAAATTATTTTGTGAAATTATGAATTAAATTTTTTATTTTTACTATTATTTAATTGGTATATTTCATTAATTAATTATTTGACAATTATTTTTAGTTATAAAAAAATTAATACTAATTAATTTATGAGTCACTTATATAAAAGTTTGCAATTTTATTAAGTAACAAAGAAATTAATTTATAAAATTTCTTATAACAATTTTATGTAATAATTAATTTGTCTAATGTAATAAAATTTTAGTAACTAATTTAGCAATTAAAATTTATTAAACATTAAATTTTTCAGGTAAAAATATTTATAAAACTTATATTAAAGTAGTTTTTTGGTTATTTATTGTTATTATAATAAAAATTAAAGATAAAAATATTACGGACTCAAAATTTAAATTTAAATTTATATTTTTAATCATATTTGACCATTAAAAAATAAATAAATAACTATTGTATCAAAATAAAATAATTTAAAGTATATTTAGTAGATAATAAACAGTAGAATAGAAAAAATATTTTTAAGATTAAAAAAAGTTAAAAAATCTAAACAACAATGATCAAATTGAATTTTTTAGATTTAAAATTTTAATGTGCGCTTAACTTCTCAGGTAGCTTTTTGCGGAAAGTTAAAGTAATCATGGACAAATTTTAATATAACTTCTCATCATTCACGTTGTCTTTTAACTCCTACTTTTCTGTAGCACATGAAAACACTTTTTTTAACCACACTATATGAACTCTTATATGATAAGGTATCCTCCAAACTCAAAATACCGATTTTTTTTCTTCATTTTGGTGTTATTTGTTGATTTTTTTAGCAGATTTTTTCGTAAAACCAAAACGTAATAATTCAGGAGAGGTCTTTTTAGCAGAACTACGGTAATCACATAATATCAACAACAATAAAGAATTTGCAGAAGGTTTGGACGAAATAAGTCAAAATCAACTGTACCTACCAAAAAAGATTATAATGACCCTTTAGTTGTGAATGTTAAAGGTATATGAAATTTTAATTTTTTTACGTGATTTTTTGAGTTCTAATATTTAATTTATTTATTTTATTCAATTTTGTATTCAGTTGTGGACACTTAGGAAAAATCACAACTGGCAAAAGGATGACAATTCAAATTTGGCATTTAAAAAATATGAAAAAGACATCATAAAACTTGATGGGCATGGACAAAGTCGAGATAATGACATAAATTTATTGGTATGACGTAGAGCAACGCTATAAATTGAAAAGATCTTTAGTGTTGAAAATGTAGGACGTGTGATAAATTTAGAGTAGTTGATTGAAACTTTAGAGAAAAAGCTATGAAAATGAAGAAATCAAAATTTAGTTGACAATTCTATACAAATTTTTGTTATCAAAATACATGGATAAAGTGTATAGTTTATCTTGTGATTTGCCAAACATTTAATGAGTGTATTTAATAAGTAATAGTTGAAATTTTAAATATATTTATTCTAGAAGAGATTAAAATTTATTTTATTTATGTTAAAAAAAATTTATTTCTTATTAAATATAAGTCTGATTAAATAACCCAACGTCAACCCCAAAAAAACTGTGATTGAAAAATTCGGTCTACACAAATGAAGTATGGTAAAATTATATTTTTCGATTTGATTATTCTTATTTAGCCACGGTATTATGCGTGGACAATAATATACAAATTGTGATTTTTTAAAGGTCTCCACAATGTTTAAAACTATGGTTAATAATGTTAATATCGTGGCAAATTGAAAATACAATTCCTTGATTAGCTATAAATATTCTTTCGTAGCCAATGTATGATTGCTATGGTTATCTTAGAGTTTAACTACGATTTTTTATGTGGCTAAATCTCTTATTTTTTGTAGTAGTGGTACTTATAAGAAGAGTAAGTTTCACTTCTAAATATTAGAAATGGAACCACGATTTGTGTTTTGAAAAAGTCTTGTTCACCCGCAAAACGTAAAATCAGCATAACACAAGGTATACAAACAAACAATATGTGCTTTAATTAAAGTAGGACAAGTGGATATTATTGTTTGTATATGTAGATAGCAAACAAATCAACGACATGTTCACTTGGAAGAATAACTCATGCTAGTATAAGTTCCAAGAAGTCATACTAGAGAATAGAGATAGATAGAGTTGTACGATCTCAGAGAGCGCCCGAAAAGACTTCATTAGACCATTCTTTTTAGTAAATACCAAATTATTCCCAAAAGAATTTTATATTAGACATGTCGATCTTTAACAAATGATTATTCTTAAAAGTTTTTCAAAATTTATTTTTGTCAAATAAATTAGTTCTTCTATTAGGTTGAGATTTGAAACATAAACTATAAATACTCTAATAGAGAAATCTATGGAGATAGTGGATATCATGACAAGGAGAAAGATTAATATTATGTGCCTACAAGAGACAAAATAGATTGGTTCGAAGGACAGAAAAATAGATCGATACTTCTGATTTCAAACTTTGATATACAGAAAAGGTGAAGAATAGGAATAGAGTTGGTATTATTGTGGATAGCAATGGAAGAAGGACGTAGTGGATGTCAAGAGGGTGTGAAATCGGATTATCTCTATCAAACTTGTGGTGAATGGAGGTGCTTTTCATGTGATTAGCGCCTATGCACCGCAAGTAAGTTCGGACGAACAACACAAGATAAGGTTTTGGGAGGATCTAGAGAGTTTGGTCCATCAAGACATACCTTTGAGAGATAAGATTTTCTTAGGAGGAGATTTAAATGGCCATGTTGGAAGAGAAGTAACTGGGTATGGAAGTATTCACAGAGGCTATGGTTTCGGAGTGATCAATGCCGATGGTAAGACTATTTTGGACTTTTTCTCAACCTTTGACCTTCTCATCGTAAATACATGTTTTAAAAAGAGAAACGAACATCTTATAACCTATAAGAGTGGCATGACAAGCTCTCAAATCGACTTCTTCTTGTTGAGGAGAGTCGATAAAAAAATTTGCATTAATTGTAAAATTATCTCGAGAGAGAGTTTAACAACACAATAGAGGATGCTCGCATAGATTTTCGCGTTGAGCAAAAGTTGAGGAAAAGATATCATACGAAGAACTCAAGGATGAGGTGGTGGCGGATGAAAGGTGAGAAACAAAGAAGCTTCCTAAGACGGATAGGAGAAGAGGCCAAGTGGGATGGAAATAGAAGCGCGAAAGAGATGTGGAGGGAGATGGCAGAAGTTATTAGAAGAATAGCAACAGAAAGTTTTGGTGAATATAAAGGGATATGACTAAGAGGTAAGGAGTCTTGGTGGTGGAATGCGAGTGTACAAAAAAAAAATAAAGATAAAAAAGTGAATGCTTTAAATAGTGGTCTTTATGCCACAATGCAGATAATTGAGAAAAATATAAGGCGGCTAAGAAAAAGACAAAAGTGGTTGTAAGTTAAACAAGAACAAGAGCATATGAGGGTCTCTACCAGTCTTTGGGAACGAAAGAAGGACAAAAAGGTATATATAGAATCGCAAAGAGCTGGAAAAGAAGAATGAGAGATTTGGATCAGGTTAAGTGCATAAAGGATAAGGATGGAGAGGTGCTGGTTCAAGAAGAGAAGATTAATGAAAGGTAGAAGAGCTACTTTTATGAGTTATTTAATTAAGGACATAAGACTCTTTCGAGTTTGGTCGGTTATGCACAAGGGAAGAAGATAAAAATTTTGACTACTATCGAAGGATTCGAGACTGCAAGGTAAAAAAGACTTTAAAGTAGATGAAAAATGGCAGGACAATAGGACCTAATAATATCCCAATTGAAGTTTGAAAGGACCTTGGAGAAAAAGGCATTCATTAGTTAACCAAGCTTTTTAATGATAATATATTATATATGAGTACAGTAATATTGTGATAATATAAATACAAATATTATTTCTCTAAATCAAAATAACTAGAGTAAGTTCATACAGAAACAATTAAAATAAAAAAAAAAGAAAATATTCGCATGCATCTTTTAATTTATTTCTCAACGCACATCACATCTATGTATAAATATTTTTGCATATATCTGATTTTTCTCAACTAATGCTTGTTAATCATTGCAGGAATAATATATATTGAATGCCACATTTCGGAATAGGCTATTGGGGTTAAAGGTGAAAAAATAGTAAGTGGCTTTCAAAAAATTTTATTTTTAATAAAGTTGTTTTAGTTTATTTTACAAGAAAGAAATGATATTTAGGCTTTTAGAAAAGATCTCAATTTGACAAAATACACTAAATATAAATAGACATACTAGAAAAATGCAATCTAAAAATTAGATTTCGGCATGAATTTTGTAAATTTGCTTAGCAAAATAAATCTTTCAGTCCTCTAAATTTAACGATTTTATGTTAATTGTAATGTTTTTAGTAATTTTTTATGGGAATCTCCTAAAATTCAAAAGAATTGGATAAAAGTCTAGAAATTGAAATTTTATTCGGTTTTTTATATTTAATTTCTAAATATTTTTAAATATTTCAACAAAAAATTAAATCAAATATATGAATTATTTTTCAATTATGAAAAAAAAAATATTTTATCAAATTAAAATATTTTTGGATGACCAAAATATCAATTTTTTAATTTCCGTCAAGAGAAATAAATAATGTTAGTTTGGTTCTTCTGGTGAGTTAGTAAGTTATTAGTCCCTTTATTGGACTTGATGGCTGCAGTTGGTGAACTTTCCCCTAACAGAATTTGGTTAATAATGGTAAGCATTTATTAGAATTAAATAAGGTTATTAATCAAATGTATTGGTTATATTAATAGGCTAATAATACTCCTATATGAACAATTTGTAACTGGTTATTTCTCTTTTTCAATTGATGGCTATCATGACCTGAAGAAACACACAAGTTTTATTTATATTGAGTTTAGTTTGTATCTATTGATAGTGTCCGTGGTCTGAATAAACTTCTGTTTCTATTACATTTAATCAATTACCGTCACACGGATTAAAAGCCGTAAATTTTTTGTGTATTATGTAAACGAAATTCAAGAAAAAAATAGAACAATAATATAGTTGGAGCCTTGGAGGTTAGTGTAAAAATTTTAATGTATCTAAAAATTAAACTCTTGCCCTTCTCTCTAGTTGTTTTTCCATCATTACAATAATTACCTTTTCTAGGGTTTAATCTTTTCATTTCTGATGTAGAAGTGCGGTGTATAAGGCAACTGAACCTAACTGGCTTCTTTTGTGTTGATGCTGGCATGTATAGCATGAATTAAAATTAAAGAATTCATGCATGAATCATGTGGCCTAAAACAATTTTTATTTGGGTCTTCAATTTTCTCTGACATGCAGAAGTTTGAGCAATGTGACAAAATTACAATTCAGAGGATACGAAATATATCAAACGCATCAATTATTCCAATAGGATCTGAAAAGTAGTTAAGGAATAAATTATTCTCTCATATCCTCTTTGTGTTATCGTATAATAAATCTAACGGATTTAATATATGAAATAATTCTTTTCATCTTTTATTTGAATTTAGAATATTATGTATGTTTTAATTAAATTCTAAACAATTAACTTATTATAAATAACTTGACACCGTTTTACCGAAAGTCACTACATTCGTGCCGCACAACGCCCGTCTGTGACACAATCCGAGAAAAAAGTGGCAAAATGGTGCTTCAATAAAAGAATGAGAGTAAGTACTCTTCATACTCTATAATCTATCTATGTCTAATGTAAGACGGGATAAAGTTAGACAGTCCTATGTTGAGAAAGATCAACGAATTTGGAGCTGGTAAGCGTATCTCTGATTGGAGAGTGAATCATTCACAATTTTTGTGGATAATTTACCTGGCAATGTTTCGAAGAATAAATTGTTTCATATGTTCAAGTGGGCAGGAAGGATAAATGACATCTATTTAGCACGTAAGGAGAAGTATGGCCGGATCCATCTATTTGCTTTCATCAGGTATACTACAAAAGGAGGGGCATTAAAGACCATCAAGGAGATGAATGGAATGCGATTAAGGAGCAAAGAAATCTTTGTGAGTGAGGCTAAGTACAGAAGGAGGATTGATGTCCGGGAAAAAAATACTATGCACGATGAAGATGTCAAGGAGTCTCCTGATGAAAAATAAGAAAAAATTAAAGAAAAGGATATTAAGGTGAACGAGAAAGAGAGAGTTGTCTTGGAACACCACAGAAGTGAAGAACTAAAAATTCAGAGGGAACCGTTGGAGTTGGGATGGGATGTGGTGGTAAAGATGCCACAGGGGTGTTGAATAAAAGTTCAGTTGGGGCTGGGTTGAAGTATATAAGGCCCAATACGTTAGTGGGGTGTGGCGGCGAAGTGGCTGTGTGGTGCGACGAAGAGTACGTCATTGTGCATTTTAAAAGGGCCTCCTTGCTGGCTGCTGCGGGTGACGGTGAAGAGAGGGGCGTGGCTGGTCATGGAGTTCGTGAAGGGGTTGATGCCACGGTGAATAGCGCCAACGAGGCAGATCTGGGAGCAGTGCGGAAGTCAGCCGCTAGTGGCGGAGGTGATAATGTCCGCACTGAACTTGATGGCGTGGAGGATAAGGAGGAGCGTGAAGCCCCTTATGCACCCGACGAGCAGAATCAAGTCGGAAAAGAGATTGGCGGAGGTGTGGAGAATTGTTCGAACAGCACAGCGAAAAAAATATTCCACCAAGTGTAGTTAATGAGATCCATGCTAGTTTGGACAAGAGTGGTAAGCAGCATGTTGGCATATGTCTAATGAGAGGTAATGCAGTGCAAGATTCAAATTTAGAGGATGAGAATACGTGGTGCAGGAAACTGGGTTGGATGATGAAAGGGCTGTCAGAAACTTGGAAGATTCGGAGGACTCAGAGCCAGACAGTGAAACTAATCAAGATGAACACGGAGGAAGTTTGGATAAAGATATGGCTGAAGATAGGGCTGCTTGGGATCTGGCTGTCGAATTAGGAGCTATTTTATATGACGAGGATGAGGACATTATGGCTATTCTCCAAGTTCAGAATGAAGTATTGGCGCAAAAAAGAAGGCAAGCAAAACAGAAAGAGAAAGCAAGAAGGTGCCGCCCCAAAAATCGAAATAAGGTGTGTAATAAAGTTTTTAAATAATTTTAGTTCGTGGAATATGAGGGGTTTAGGGGGTGTTGAAAGTAGAAAATGGTAAAAAATTTAAGCGTAAAAATAATGTGAATATGTTAGGATTGATAGAAACAAAAAAAGAGGTGATTTCTAAGTTTGATGTAGTGCAATTTGGGATAATGATGCAGTGAGTTTGGAATTTGTCGGATTGGAAGGTGCTTCTGGAGGTTTATTAATAATGTGGGATGTTATGATGTCTAGGTTGAGTAATTGTTACAAAGGAGAGAGATGGTTGTGTATAGAAGGGGAATTGACAAACAATAATTTTTATTTGTGCTGTTTGTTTGGTGTATGGTGCGCATACAAGGGAAGAGAAGCTTGCTATGTGGGAAGAGAGTTTTTTTATCGGAAATATGTCAAGTTCCTCTTTACTACATGGGTGTCTTCAATGAGGTTGTGCAGTTGGAAGAAAGAAAAGGCGCTAATGTGTTAACAGCATTATCGAACTGGTGGATATAGAGTTGAATGACTGTAAATTTACGTAGTTCAGGGGGTCAATCATGCAGTCAAATTAATAGAATACTGGTGAGTTTGGTTTCGTTGTTATCATTTGAAGCACTTGGTTGAAAAGGAATGACAGAATTTTCATAAATCAAGAATCAGATGTTGCAGAAATAGTTAACAGGTCGATTAAGAGTTACAAAGAGTAGAGTGATTTTTTATCTTTTGGGTTGTTGATGGCTTTTGTCGAAGATGATTAGGAATTAGTTTATTTTATCTGTTTAGTACTTTTTTGTTGAGACATTGATGCTCCACCTTATTGTGTTGAGCTTTTTATTTAAAAAAAAACTTATTGTATCAACTTTATTTTTATATAAGACTGTAAAATTTGAGATACTTATATAATTTAAGAGTATATTTAATGTGTATTCTAAAAATTTATTTTTATCTAAGTTTTTAGAATATACTCTTAAATATAATAGATATATTGATCTATTGGTAAACGAATATTCATAATAATTACTATTAATTATCTACAAACGAGTCATATATGATAGAAAAACTTAAATCTACATCTTTAAATAACAAAAGTTTGGGAATGTTATGCAAAAAATATGGCAATAAAAAAGTAGTCTTGTTATATATGTACATGTTTTTTTTGCCGTTAATAAATTCAATTTAATTAATCTAAATTTAACAAAAATCAATTTCATTAGTAAGAGTACACGCTTCAATTACTCTACTAACATAAATATTTTTGCGTTTTTTTTCTCTTTTTTCTTTTTTTTTCTTTTTCGCATTTTTCTTCTTTTTTATTTGCGTGTTTTCTTCTCATCGTTGTTTTTTTATTACTGCTATTGTTGCTGCGTTTTTTCCCTCTTCCTCTTCCTAGTAATTTTGCAACATTATGTGTTTCTTCTTTTTTTTGTTAATTCGATTTTTTCTTTTATTTTTGTTAAAAGAGTAAAATAAGAATAATTATGAGAAGGTAAAACAAGAAAAAGAAAATGATGAACAAGAAAAGAAGAAGAAGATAATGAAGAAGAAGGAGGAGGCGTTGTTTTGAGCTATCGTTAAGTAATTTTCAGTGCATTCTAGATTTAAATAAGGTGCACTTAATCTGTACTTATTTTGAACTGAGTTTATTTGTGTGTGTCGTCATCATTAAGTAATTTCGGTGCATTCTTAATTTAAATAAGATGTACTTTTAGTTTGTGCTTGTTTTGAATAAAGTTTGTTTGCCTATTGTCATCATTAAATAATTTCGGTACATTCTGAATTTAAATAAAGTGCATTTGGTCTATGCTTATTTTAAACTGAATTTGTTTGTGTATCATCATTATTAAGTAATTTCGGCACCGTCTGAATTTAAATAAGCTAAGGTGCACTTTTGGTCTGAACTTATTTTGAACCGAATTTATTTGTGTGTCATCATCATTAAAGAATTTTGGTGCATTTTGAATTTGAATTGTTATACATATAAGAAGACGACGACGATGATGACAATAACGATAACAATAACGATAACGATGATAATATAATAATGATGATGGTGGAGGAGCGAGAAGGAGGAGGAGGAGGAGGAGAAAAAGGAAGGAAAAGATCGAAAAAATTAAAATGAATAAAGAAAAAGGAGAAGGATAAAAAGGAGAAGGAAGAGGAGATGGAGGTGGTGGTGTGATGGTAACGATGATGATAACGAAAGAAAAAAATGAGGAAAAGAAGAGGGGAAAAAAGATGCAGAAAACAATTATAACAATTTGGTTGGACTTAGTTACGTATTTTGCTTGATTGTATAGTTTTATTCAATAAAAATTTGTCCAAAATAATTTAAAATTATCTTAATTTTTTTTAATTATTATTTATCTTGTTTTATATTCTTATTTTATATATTATATGCATAAAATTATAAATATTAAATTAAATAAAATTATTTTAGATTAGATTATTATCTTTTTAGTATTACCATCCTTAAATGTATATATTTTGAACCGTTATTATATTTGTCTTTTTTTATTAAATATATCTATTAGGATACATTTTAAGTATATCACGAATTCAAGTGTTTTAATATTTTTAACAATTAGTCTCAATCACAAAAAAAATATATAATTGAGGTTAATAACTAAATCAATTTTTAATTAAAATTAATAGTTAAAATTACTAAAACATATGTTCTCATGCTATACTCAAAATGTTTCTTACCTATTAATATTTATATAGTTCATAGTTCATACTTCTTGCTTGAAATGTTAATTTCTATATTTTGTCTGTTGTACAAATTTGCACTTTCTTCATGAATTATTGTAGCACAAAACAAAACTATTGCTTGCTTATTTCATATACTACGTACAAAATGGTTGAATGATTATCTTCCTTTCCCTTTAAGTCCCATCATCATGATCATATATATTTTGGTTTGCATATGCATAATAAAAGGTGTATATGTTGGGTGTTGACAGGAAACAAATTAAATTGATTCCTTCAATCTGAATCTTTATTTTTCCTGTTCATTATCACTCCTAATTTAAAACTATAGCGTTGACTACTTTATCAATCATATTAATCTTTAATTTTTTCTTCGCTCTTTTTAGAGAGAGGCCCTAAAGTTGATATTCCTTGAGAACAATCCACTTACAACTGCTGATATGTTAGGCTATTTGTCCTTTCACTTTTGTCTCAGTTACGTTCT
>NC_029774.3:24287930-24291529 GCF_000817695.3 Arachis duranensis | reverse complement strand
TTGTATTTATGGACATTATTTTTAATTTTTGTTAAAATATATTTAATAAAAATATTAAAATAATTAATTTCGTATAACCATAAAAAAACATAATTTAAAAAATGTACATAATAAACAATACTTTAAAAAAAATGAAATCATGTAATAATTAAAAAGATTCTTGAAGACGTTAATTATAAAATTGCACGGCCTTCACAGTACATTATTATCATGACCTAAAATAAAATAGGTATTAAATTAACTTCTTTTTATTTTTCTTTGGGTGTTACTTCATTTAATTTTATTTACTCTATTTTAATAATTTATTTTTCTCTTCTATGATTCTCTTCTTGGTTCTCACTAATGGCGCTGTTTCTAAGCCATGCATTTTAAATCCATCTTCTTAGTTGCATATTATTAGACGCGTATTTATTAGTTAATTATTTTTTTATCGCCTTTTAATTTAATTAATACCTTTGTTTATCAGTTGCTATTTGAATATTTACATGCTTTGTTTCAATAAACACATTAAAACATAATTATAGTCTAATATAAATCTTAAAATATCATCCCAATTAAAAGTGTTACATAAATCAGAATATTATGATCTCATTCAAATACAAACTCAAAAGTCAAATAACAAAAACAAACAATCAAACATAAACATGCCAACATCCAACTGATTCAAGTTTGATAGAAATTTTCACTTACAATAGAAAGCATCAAAGCTGTTGATGGTAATACAGCAGTTCCTCATGGAACATAAAGACCCACAGAATCAATACTACTTGCAACTTGCTTGCATTGAATTCCCTGGTATTTTCAGAAGACTCAAAACAAAAATATTAGTGTAACACCCCAAGAATGAACAAACACAAAAGCATAATTACAAAATCAAAGGACTTGGCACAAACATAATGGTGAAAATCCATAAATCAGGGGTAGTAATGCACATCTGACTAGAACCAAAATAAATCTTTCACGTATTTTGTATTTAATCTTTCTAGGAATATCTAGCCTTTTCTAAATAAAGTTGGCAAGCAACAATTGTCATAAACCACAGGTCATTTAGACCAAAAAAGAAGCACCACTATAATCAAATAAGGATACAAGAGAATCTCAAATAAGTGCATAAATCATGCTTGCAGTAAGTTAAAACAATCAAGCACCAATGCATATAAATCTGAACCAAAAAGATGAAAATTTACCTGAGAGAGTTATAGCCAAGGATAGAGCTGACCGTGGTTCCAAGAATGAAGAACAAAATGAGAAAGCAAAACAAGAATCATCGTGCATCTATGCACTAAAAGAGATTTCAGTGGAAGTGCAGAATGAAGATACAACTAAAATTGTGAAGGATGATAGGAAAAAAACCTTGACAATTTCAGTGGGATTACTCGATGAAGAAGTAACATTAGAGTCCGAATCTATGAAGCATGATGAAGATATGGTCATAATACTACCAAGTTATAAAGAAAAAGATTTCAATATACATAATACACTCACTTTACATGGCAATAACCTCTTTAATTAAGTCCAAAAGATCAAATATTCTATAACAATACTTCTTGAATAATTTGAATTCCACCGCAGCTTAATATATGTACAGAACATTTACTCTTGGTATTAGAATAGCATATTATAGGCATCTAATAATATTAACTTTATCCAATGATTCAATCTATGGTTAAAAATGATTACACAGCAATAACTTCATCCTTCTATTTTGAAAGCTTATGCACCTCATGCATGCTGTTCTACAAGAATCTTGCAACACAACAACTCTGTGAACTCTTTTCACAAATCAAGCTATCACTTACTTTTTCTCTGTGGAAAATAGTAAAAATAAAATTAGAGGAATAGAAAAATATACCTACAACAACAAAAGCTTTTCAATCATAAGTGCCACTACTCTAACTTTCTCCATCATGTCCTTGCTTTTCAATAACATTAAGCCAAAATCAGAAAACACGGTATCTGGTTCCAACACCTTAATCCAGCTTAATTACCACCTCAAATGATCTTAGAATTAAATGAAGATATGTAGCCAACGTATAGGATTACATCTTGATATGTACACAAGCCACCTGCAGAAGATAGTAAAAACTAAAAACATTAAAAAAGTACATTTAATTCATCCATTTGTTTAATACATCTAAAACAAATCTCAAATGTTGGATACATGGAAAAAGGATATTCCCTGTGTTTCAATTTTTGTTTTATGGTAATTGTTATCATCCTCTTTAAATGTGATTTCTTTTGAAACATATGAGTTAACAAGTATTACATATAGCAAAGATTGTTTCCGAGAGACACCGAGGGAAATAGAGCAGCAGACGGTGGCTTTGAAGGTCGCGATGGCTGCTGCTTCGAATGTTGCGCGACGGAGGCTTCGAAGGTTGCACTGGCTGCTGCGTGATGGAGGCGAAGTGACCGAGCACGAGGCGGTGGCTGTCCGAAGGAACGACGACGGCGACGGCACGAGACGGTGGCTGGACGGAGGTGAGCTCGATGAGATTGAGGAGCCCTCCCCCTGACTGAGTGTGTGCGAGACTGAGAGGAGTAGATGACTGAGGAGCTCGATTAGGGCTTGGCTATGTAATAGTTAGGAATTTTTGGGGATTGAAACGGCAACGTTTAGTTGCCTTCTCTAAAAATCGGTCGGGTCACGGTTCGGTTCGACCGACCGGTTTCCAATCGGTTCACCGGTTCGATAGCGGTTTTTGAAATCTGCAGTTTTGCCTATTGTCCGAACCGTTTTTCTCAACGGTTCACGGTTCGACCGGTCCGACCGGCCGGTTCGAACCGATTTTCAGAACATTACATATTTGCATGTGATTATCTATTTTTTTTAAATTCGTTATATTTCTTCAAAAAAATTAAATGAAGCGACAATAGACAAAGTGATTAGTTAAAATATTAATCAGGGATATTTTATAAATAATAATATTAAAATTAATAATGTATTGATTAACTAACAAGTAATTAAAATCTAAAAATATATTAATTAATTTTAAAAAATAAAACTAAGAAAACGAAATTAATATAAATGAAAAGAAGTTAATTTTATACTTGTTTTGTTTTAGGTCATGACAATAATGTGCTGTGAAGGCCACACAATTTTATAATTAACATCTTCAAAGATAATGGAATATTTTTAATTACTAACAATTATCTCAAAAATAAAGTTATAATATATATTGAAATGAAATATTTTTAATTATTATATGATTTCATTATTTAAAAAAATATTGCTTGTGTACATTTTTTAATTATGTTTTTTATAGTTATATGAAATTAATTATTTCAATATCTTTATTAGATATATTTTTATAGAAATTAAAAATAATGATTGTTGAGTTTGAGAAAATAAGAACAATTAATTGATGATGACTAAACATTATTATTGGGTTAAAAATCTAATTATGTGTGTGATTGGTTTGTTCATTTGGAAGAAAATTATAATAATCAAAGCAGGCCCAATAACAAGCTAATAAGGCCCAATAATGGTTCAGGTCCATAAGCACTCAACTCGCTCATTCATGACCCAAGGAAATAGTTGCTTATCACTAGCCATAACAGTACATTTCTATTTGAACTAAAGCTAATATAACCGAACA
>NC_029774.3:24287531-24287867 GCF_000817695.3 Arachis duranensis | reverse complement strand
CACGTGAGTACTTCTAAGAGTAAGTAAAAAAAGGTAGCTCTGATTAGCGCTCAAATTAAAAAAAAGTGATTACCAAAATCAAGAAACAAAAGGGAAAGAAGAAGAAAGTAAAAAATTAGAGTACAAAAATAAAGAACAAATCAAGAGGTGAATTAGAATATTTTTCAATATTTCTAACTATTAAGATGAAGAACGAAACTCAACTCTTAAAAAAGTATCAATGCATTAATTAAAATAAACAAAAATCACATTACCAATCCATGAAAATCAAACAGAACTTCTAACATTAACAGAGTAGGTTTAGTAACTCATGATGAAAATAAACAAAAACCAATG
>NC_029774.3:24275737-24287482 GCF_000817695.3 Arachis duranensis | reverse complement strand
AACCATCGTTCACTTATTTATACCCTAAATCCTATCCTAGAATTTAAATTCAAAAACTAAATCAAATCTTATTTTTGAAAGGATAAAATAACTAAAGCAATAATTCAAATCTAAATTAAAGCTAAATCTTATCTTTTTAGAAGAAGTTAACAATAACTAATCGTTCAAATCTTAAATTTTTTGGAGAGTGTGGGCTGAATTAAAAACGTCATGGGAGAATATTTTGGGCTTAGTGTTGGGCTTTGATATTAGTGCCAGACTTCAATACATTTTTGGATCATTGGAGGTGAAATGGTCTTCAAAGTTGGGTGCCCAGCTTGGCGCAGGGCACCCATTATTTTGGACCACTTGGCACTAGGTGCCACCCTTCAAAGTCAGGCGCCAACCTTCATTTTCTTGTCAAAGGCACTGGGCTTCATTTTTGAGCACTGGACTTTGAACTTCTGGGAGCTAGGCATCCATTTGGGTGCTGGACTTGGTGTGTCGGTGCTGGGCACCCATTTGGTAGATCCTGGGCATCTGATGGTGCCTCACTTTTCTGGGAGTTCAATCTTGTGCCTTCCTTGTTTGCTTCTCTCCTCCCTGTTTCTTTAAAGAATAATCATGAATGCACAATAATTCTAAACAACTCCAAAAATATGATTAGCTATGAAAAATTTATTAAAAATATAAGAACTTCGAATTTAAACCTAAGAAAAACTATTTAAAACAATACGAGAAAATCATGAAAGATGCCAAGGCATCACAACACCAAACTTAAAACTTTGTTTATTCTCAAACAAAAAAAAATAAACAGAGGTGATCTTAGTGATAAGAATTGAAGAATTTGTTAATTCAAATCCAATGTTAAAGTGAAAAGTGGGGTTTATAATAATCTCTATGATCATATATAGATTTTTCTTATCTTGATGAATCTTGCATATTTAGGAATTAAGAATATTCAAAAACTCTAATTTGAATTATATTATGAGAATCCTTTTTATAATTTCTTGTAAGTTTAATAGGGGTGTCTTGTTCAATAGACACCCTGGCAGCTTGACAAAAATAGTGGACGATACTCGAAAATCTGAGTTTTGCTCTTGAATCCTCACTTTGAGCCATGGCTTGTACGTGTGTGGGGATGAGATTCTCGACTCTTACTTCTTTCCCAGTCATGATAGAGTGGCTTAGTACTGCTCTATCCACTGTTACTTCAAAATGATTAGAGGTAGGGATAATAGAGTGTTGGATAAAATCCAACCATCCCTTAGCAACAAGAATGAGCTCTGTCCTCTTTAATTGGTTTGGTGTTCCCTTGAAATCAAGTTTCCATTGTGCTCTTGGGACACATATGTCACGGAGCACTTTGTATTCCCCTTTTTTATTCCTCATCCTCACTTCATAATCATAATAATTGGAATTAGAGGAGCGAGGTTGGGGAGGGAGGCAGAGAAGCCTTCAAATATTCTAAGGTTCAAAGTCAACAGGTAGATCTCGGACATAACTCATGAAGCTAGGCTCTTCGGGTTCTTAGGTTTCCTCCTCAAGGTTCATCCAAGCATTAGCATAAAACTTATGAACCAATGTGTGCCCCCATCCTTCTCGGTGGATTGGCCAGGATACTCCATTTTTTTCGTGATATTTTGGCTTGAACATCTGCATAGTCATCCGATTTCAAGTCTTATCTTACATCGGAGATGATCATTTTATCCATCGTCCACATGCTATATTGGTTTTCATGAAGCTTGGAATGAAACTGGTTTGCGTCATATGAAGGAATGGCTAGTTCCTTTTCTTTTCTCTTTTTGAACAAAGACATATTGATTCCTTGAAATAATACCTCACATTATGCAAAACAATTTCAACACCAAATTTAGAGTTTGGATGTATAAGTGAGGCGAGAATAAAATATGAAGTGAGGTGAATAAAGAAGAAGATGAACATGAAGAATGAAGTGTGTGATATGTGTGTAGTGTGTATGTGTAATTATAGTGTAGTGAAATGTGAATTGTGTGGTTAAAAATAAATGATGGTGTCTATGGTGTGTGTGCTATGTGCAGAAAGAATTTGTGTAAAACAAAAGTTAGATGACAAAATTGAAAATTTTGAAGGATGAAAAAGTAGATGCATAAAGGTAACGTGTGGTTCACTACAAGAATAATTAGTTTTAGCGACAATTTTTTAGCGGCAATAATACAATGGTCACTATTTTTTATATTTAAGTTATGTTTTTGTGACTATTATATATTTGCCATTAATATTATATATTATCATGGCAATTATTATTATTGCCACTAAAAATATAATAAAACTATCTTTAAAAAGTTTTTAGTGGCCATAATACTATGGCTGATATTATTTTTATTAACATATAAAAAAATTACTTTTAATAAAAAGTTTTTAATGGCCATTGTATTGTGGTTGGTATTAGTTTTATTAAAATCTTTTTTTATAACAATTAGAGAGAGAAGAACAAAATTCACGAACACCCCCTTTCTCTTAGCAACCTAACCCTAAACACAGTCACCATCACCATCACTCATCGCCGAACTCTTCTCCTTTGGTAGAGGGTGTTGTTGCCGCCGACAGAGACAGACTGTGAATGTCATCACACTCTTCTTATCGCCGAACTCTTCTTAGCTCCGGAAACAATAAAGAAGGTGAGGAATCGTCGAAGGTACAGTCGCCAAGAACACCGACACCGGAGACAGCATTGCCATTAAGGTCATGGCTAAATCCGCGATTCTCAAGCATAGAATGGTTGAACAGGTCAACCTTACGCTTTAGTCTTCTTTGTTTACTTATCTTCTCAATTATTGTTAATTGTTCTTTTGATTCCTTTTATTTTAATTTACGCACTCACGCTTATTTTTCATTTAGGTTGAATTTATATCAGCCACAAATACAAGGTTAATAATACACTAATACCCATTCCTTCCATTATTTGCTTACATTGTAATTTTTTCTTTTATAATTTGTGAAAAATTGAGAATAGGCACATAATGTGTTTGAGAAAATGCCAGCTGGAGCTTCAACCGTTTCTGATGATTTTATGTTGCAGGAAGATATGAAACTCATGGTGGAAAGAGGCCTTGATGCTTATAGGTTATCCATTTCTTGGTCAAGATTGATTCTAAGTATATAATACTCCTAACTCAAACTTGTGTTTGTAATGAGAAAAGTTGAAATTTAATTTATGTTCTGTATTAGTTTCTATAGTAAAGCCTTTAAAAATGCTTTTTCCTTCTTTCTTTCTTCCCAGATGGTAGAGGACCCATCAATTCCAAGGGATTGCAATTCTATAACAATCTCATCAATGAACTCATTAGCAGTGGTAAATATAATGAGTTTTCTTAATTTGAAATACCATGTATTGCTACTTCTTCAACTGATATGTTCCTTCTTTCCATTAAACAAGAATCCAACCACATGTAACACTGCACAATTATGATCTTCCACAGGCACTCGAAGATGAATACGGGGGATGGGTTAGTCCTAAAATCATGTGTGTTAATGAACCATTGTACACACTGTTGTTTGAATTAATCAGTGAAACTCTTGTGCTTGAGACACAATTGCTTATTTTACAACTATAGAAAAAATTGAGAAATATGAATCTAAAAATCACTTGAATGCGAATGCAGAAGAGACTTCATAAATTATGCAGAAGTGTGTTTCAGGGAGTTCGGTGACAGAGTCTTATATTGGAATACTATGAACGAGCCGAACATGTTCACCATAGGTGGTTATGATCAAGGAACAACCCCACCTACACAATATTCGCCCCCATTTTGCCAGAAATATAACAGCAGTAGGGGTGACTCCATAACTGAACCTTACTTGGCAGTTCATCATATTTTGCTATCACATTCTTCAATAGTGAGATTGTATAGAAGAAAGTATAAGGTATATAGTATTTACTTGTTGCAAAGGAAAAAGCTTTGACTTAGTTACTTATACCAACTCTTAATTGAAGTTCATAGTCTTTTTATATTGAATTTAGATTATTCTTCCTGCAAATGATACGGATGAAGATTAGGCAGCCACTCAAAGAGTCCGTGATTTTTTTATTGGTTAGTAAGTTAGAGACCTTCAATTGGTTGTTTTACTCTCATGTTCTTCTTATTTAGATTACTTAGTTGCATAACCACACGACATTACCTTTGTTCTCCTGAAATTTGATTTTCTTGATCCTCTTTCATGTAAGATAGTTTTTTCTTATTTGAAAGTTTACTAAATTGTTCTTTTTTTCTTTCTTAGTAATGTTAAATAACTGAACTTGATTCTCATTTGATTATGGTAAGTTGCTTCATTTCTTTTTCTTTTTTCACTTGTTATTTCAAAAGTTTTTGAATTCTTTCTATGGCTTCTTCAATGGTGTTCTACTGTTACCCTTGTTCTTTTTATCGGCCCAGAGTTCTGTTCCCAACTGATTTTAATACATATGTTTAGTTTCTCTTTATTTTAATCTTCCTGTTCCATTTTCCATGACAATTAGTGATTTAGTGGATTTTACTCGACTATAACTTAGCGATGAATGACTAGCTTTTCTGCAGTCGAGTCCTTACAAGATGCCTTGAAGCAATTATATCTGATTGATGCTATTGATGAAAATGGTGCAATTATAAGTATTGAACAGAAAATGGCTGGTAGTTATTTCCCCTTTTCTTTTTTGGTTGAATTTTAAATTAGTCTGGAGAAATCATGCATTTCACTATCATTATTTTCATCATGAGATGTCAGTATGAATGAGTATTTCAACAAGTTTTTTGTGCACTATTTTCTTTTTAACTTCATTAATTTTAATTTTAATTTTTTGTTCTAAAATTCTATGCAGAGCTTCCATTAGAACCTTTCTTATCACGAACCTTGATGGAGGCAAATGATTATGGTTGCATACCTGAGGCTTTGATTGTTGTTGCCATGTTATCAACTGAAACTACATTGCTACCAGGGCAGAGATTTTCTCTCTCATTCTCTCTCTCTCTCTTTACTCTCTCTCTCATATATTATTTCAACAACAAGAGTGAATACGAATCATTATAATATATTGTGCCATTGGTAAAGTAGTGTGACAAATGGCTTGTTTTGTTAGGTCAACGGATACAAAGGAATTCATCACTTCCAAATGTGACAAGGGTGGAATACTTGCATGTATATATTGGTGTTGTGCTTGATTCCATAAGGTAATGCAATTGCTAGTTTTTTGTGGTTTGAAAAAAAATGAGAGTTTATTTTTCTTGAGTTACTACTCTATTTAGCTTATTTAAAAAGTTCAAGATAGACTTTATGAAATTTTGGTTACATAACATGTGAAATATGGTTTTTGGCTAACGAGTTACCTTAAAGTAGCCAATTCAGTTGGAACCAGAATAGTTCGATTTTAGAAGGCTCATAGTGCTAATGAATTAGACCCTCATAAAAGAAAAACACAATTGCTTTATGTGTGTATATTTTTCTCATGTGATCCTAAATTTTTCTTCTCAGAGATGGATCAAACATAAAGGGATATTTTGCATGATCTTTCATTGATGTATTTGAATTATTTGAATTTTGGTTTAAGTGCTTGAAATGCTTTCTGTAGAGTTTCATTAAGATTATGTTTGTATATATCCTGAAGACATATCTCTTGGCTTGATTTTTTACAGGTACTTACTAAATTAATTATGGTCATAAAAATACTTTTTAATATATATGAATTGATGTTTATAAATTTATTTTTTTAAAAGAGTAATGGTGTTGTGCGAAAGTTTTATGAGTAATGATCTTTTGAGTAGGTTTACAATTGAAGGCTTGAACATTCACATTAATTAGACTGCAGTAGCCTTTAATGATTGATTCATTCATTCAAATTGTAAATGAAAGGTTTCAGAATGAACTTGGTAATCTCATGGTCCCTCAATTCAATAATTATTTTTAATTGTTATTGACAAATTTTTTCCACTGTTACAAATGTTAACCATTTATTAACATTACTCTCTTTTTTATTGTCAATACTAATGTCTAACTATCTAATTCTTATTAAAATTTGTATCAAAGTCAAACCAGGTACACATGAGCACTCTCTTTTCTATTCAAAGTTTCACCCATCTAAAGAGAATTTTAGAAGATGACTCGTCAAGTGGCAATTCATCGCTAATCAGCAGCAATTCCGACTTAGGTTCTTGCAGGATTGATATAGTTATAGGCTTGTAGTATTTCTTGTTTAGATTTGTAATATAATATATTACTTTTCACAGAAAATTTGTGTATCAATATTTTGAGATTAATGAAATATCTCATTTTGTAGTAATTAATTTTAGTATATTTATATTATGCATAACAAAAAAATTTGTTAGCAAAAATAATTAAGATTCTAAAAAAAGATAGTTCGTTGCTTATAAGAAAATCAGTATAATATAACTAAAAAAAGTCTTAAGATTTTACCGGCAATAGTAATGGCCAATAAAAGTGAATAACATTACAATTCTAGAATTATTTTTAGTGGCTATATAAATTGCCGGTAAAATGGGTTTTGCCGGCAATACTAATAGCCGCTAAAAATGAATAACATTGAAATTTTAGAATAACTTTTTGTGGCCATATAAATTGCCAAGAAAATGGCCGCTAAAAATTATATACTTTTTGCGGCCATTAAAAAAGTCTTTACCGACAAATTTTATAATTGCCACTAAAACCTTTTAGCGGCAAAGCATAAGACGGCTAATGTCTAATTGCTGTTAAATGTATTAGCAACTATTTTTATTGCCGCTAAAAGCAAAATAAATGGCCACTAAAAATAATTTTTCTTGTAGTGGTTGCATTCTTGCATGCATGTGAATTATGACAATAACAGATATTGGGAAGAGTAATGTGCATGCACACTAGGTGGCTGCACGAAGTGATGTATCATGTATGCATGATGATAAAACTTGGGAAGACAAATGATTCATGGCGGTAGTTGTAAAGTAATAACAAAAGGTAAATATGCATGTAAACTATTTCAAAAACTCGTTATTTAAAGTTAAAGGTCAATAACAAAGAACAAGAATTACAAGTAATTGGAGAGAATACATCACTGTAAGCGAGGAGGAGTCATTAAAGGTGCTACGCTTGAGTCTAGGCACTGGCTTGAGCACTGCGCGCTAGCCACCCACACTTTATAATGCTCCGTGGCCATCCCCAACACATGGGTGCTGGGCGCCCAAACCAGGTGCTGGGCGCCCACACCAGGCGCTAGGCGCCTGTCCTCAAACTCCATCAATGGTACTAGGCACCCTCTTTAGGCTCTGGGCGCCACCCCTCCTTTTATTTAACTTAAAAGAAAAGGCTTTAATGAAAGAAGAAGAAGAAAAAAAGAAAAAAAATACTTTAATGAAAAAGAGAAGGAAGGAATTTTAACCGTGGTTGGGTTGCCTTCCTACAAGCACTCCTTTAACATCACTAACTTGATGAGTGGATATTTTATACGCTTTTTGGCATCATTTTCATATAGTTTTTAGTAGTTTTTGTTTAGTTTTTATTGAGTTTTTATAGGTTTTAGTGTTAAATTCACATTTTTTGATTCTACTATGAGTTTTCGTGTTTTTGGATAAATTCAGATAATTTTTTGCTGAAATTGAGGAGATGGAGCAGAAGTTTGATTAAGAGACAGAGAAAGCACTACAGATGCTGTCCAGATCTGACCTGCCTGTATTCGGAAGATCTTGTCTGGAGCTACAGAAGTCTAAATGGAGCGTTCTCAACGGCTATGGAAAGCTGACTTCCAGAGCTTTCCAATAATAGATAATAGTCCATACTTTGCTCTGGATTAGAAGGCCCAAAACTGGCATCCAACGCCAGCTACCTGCCCCCTTCCAGGCATCCAGCGTCCAAAGAGCAGAGTCCAGCGTCCAAAGGCCCAGAGAGGACCCCCTAGCTGGCGTTCAACATCCAGGAGGCCTCATATCACATGGATCTCATCAAGCTCAGCCCAAACACTTACCAAGTGGGCCTCAAAAGTGGATTTTAGCACTAAAAAGATTGTTATACCCTTACTAGTCATTAGCTTAGTATTTAAAGGATTTTATTCATGTCATTCAAACAACTTACTTCACTTTTTACTATCATACACATTTATCATTGTTTTTCACCTCAGTATGAGTTTCTAAACCTCCTAGGCTGAGGGGAGGAACCTTGCTGAGTCCTATGAATCAATAAAAGTACTATTATTTCTTCTTCGATCCGTTTCTGTTCTATCTCTAAGATGTATATCCGATTTTCATCATGATGAACAGGATGATCTGACGAATTAGCTCTGTTCATCACATTAAGACTAATGTGCTTGACAAACATCCGCTTCTACTTGGGTTCGTGTGAGTACCTAGAAGAAAAGCAGGAGCCAACAACTATGTTTATACATCTCTCAGACAGTTAATCCACGATTTTGTTGGGGACTTCTAGAAACACTAGTTCAGCCGATCTCCGAGGAGATTAAGGTCTTCGTGGTATAGGCTAGATCCCAAAAAAGCAGTGTTCTCTGATCCGGAAGATTCGACCTTATCTGTGGCATTTTGAGTAGGATCGCCAGGAGAATGACTTGCTAAGCGCTTTACCCTCCGTTGAGGAATGAATGACAAAGGCCCTGGCATTCAATCTGTAGCAGAGGAGATCAATGACCATAGACAATGGCTTTGATCACTTACAGCCTGCCATAGAAGAAGATCATTTACAAGCAAAGAAGATAGTAGTACCAGAGTTACTTCAGAAAGACAAAGCAACTCTAACTCTCAACTCTATTCCCAGCATATAGTTCCTAATAGCTAATTCCTATTATTTTATCCAAGCATTTATGACATATAATTATTCAAAGTTTATCCAATATAAAACCTTCTGATTTCACCTGACTAAGACCTACAGGACAGCCATAAGTTGCTTCAAGTCACAATCCTCGTAGGATCGACCCTAACTCGCTCAGGTATTACTTGGACGACCCAGTGCACTTACTGGTACTGCTGCTGGACGAAAAGGTGTGGGGGTTTGCGTGCACGCACACCATCTTGCCCCATCGAAGTTTGCATGCAAGTATAAGGACCAGCGTATCTCCTAACCTCCCACTTTTCTTGCTTTCGGCGATACGATATGAGTATGCTCCAATTACAACTAGGTCCGAATTAGATACATTGTGCATTGTATCTCAACTGGTCACTCTTTACTATTTTGCACTCCGCAACCCTCCTGATGCTGTACTGCTTAACTGCCAACATGACTTATTTCTTGTTCTTAAATTGTTGTCCAACCTCAAACTTGTTGCTTGGATCCTCTTCAGAGTCTCCCTGGGTGAACGACCAATCCGAAGTCATTGCATCGAGATTCAACCTCGTGAAATGATCCGGCCGGTCATATGATCGAGAAATAGCAGACTGTGTCAGAGCGATTTGTGTGTCACCGTTAGGGGTGGCAAGCGGGGAAGCCCGCCCCACCCCGCCAGAAGCCCACTCTTTGGCGGGTTGGCCTGCCCCGCCCCACCTAGTGAGGCGGTTCTAGAATCCCACCCCGCCCCGCCTAACTGCGGGCTGGCGGGCTGGCGGTCTAAGCCTGCCAAAGCTCCTATTTTTTTTACTATTAATTAACTACCAAATAATATATATAATTTCACAATCATATTAATAAATTTATAATTTCTAAAGACATAAAAAATTATACTTTTTATAATCATAAATATTAAAATATTTGTAATTATAAATATCTAATAAACATAATTAGAAACCAAGTTTTCATCCAAAACATAAGTATAAATATTCTCTCCAAAGTAAAATAAACATAATTTAAAACATAATTATAGATATTATTTCCAAAATAACATAAATATAATCCAAATCACTCAATTTTTATCTTCATACTCTTGTAAGTTAGGTTGGACAAAGTTAGGTTTTGGCAAAAAAAATTGTAAAAATACCCCTTCACTAAAATAATACTAAACCCGGCGGGGAAGCCCGCCCCGCCCCGCCAAAGCCCACGGTTTAAGCGGTGCGGGTTAGGCGGGCTTTTGCTATTTGGCGGTTCCAATTTTCTAGCTTGGCCTGCGTTTCTTGGTGGGTTACGCGGGCCGGCCCAGCTGGTTTAGGCCTGTTTGCCACCCCTAGTCACCGTAGTAGTTCATCTCTTCTTCCTCGTCACCATCTTCAGGAATTTCAGGTGGTTCTTCGTCAGTATCGTCTCCGTCATAGGGGTTAACTTCATAATGATCCATCATCGGATCTTTGATAGCAGAACCATCATGACTTTTAACACCATCATCTATTAAGTCAACATTACGACCTTCAACATTAGACCCTTCCTGACTACCCTCGGGTGGCATATTCAGGTCCATCATCGTCCTTCTGATAGTTCTTTTAACAGCTCCACTCAACGGACTATCATCGACAGTATTTGCAGATGTTCCTCGGCCGCCCAACTCAACGAGAAACACGAATAATTCCAACAGATGAATATTTGTCCATCGGTTGTGCCACGACTTTATAAGCCGTACGTCCTCGTCGTCGCGCAAACGATACCTAATTCAAAGCAATAGAAATATTTCTCACAACCGTGGTCTGATAAATATACTAGTAACAGAGAGAATACAACTGTAATATACCTTTTATAAAACAAATTGCCATATACTTCGGTCGGATATCTGTAGTAAATTTTTTTCACCCTTTTTGCCTCTTGCTGCCCAATGGAATACAATATCAAATTCTTCAGAGCTGTTAAACTATTGATTTCTGGCGTCATATAGGTAATTATTAGTTGCCTCGATCTAAAAACGATAGAACCTTCTTCGTCATATACTATTTCACCATCGTAATGAATGGATAACAATAGATTCTTTGACATCGTAGAGAAAATGTCAATAATGAGAAAGAAAGTGAACAACGAAATTGTGCCTTTCTGATCCACTCTCCAATAGACATGCTTTTATTTTAAAAACCTAACATAAAAATTCGCCAGAATATGCAGCAAATTTGACATAATTACAAAAAAAAAATTACATTCTAAAAAATAAAGCTGAAATATCTAGTTTCAGAAATTAAATAATTTTTTTATTTATAAAAATAAAGTTGAAATATCTAATCAAATGATTAATTATATATATATATATGCAATTATTTGTCATTATTATTAATCAAAGCAAATTTATAAAGATAGATCACTACTATATACACCAGCAATTAGTTGTCTCACATTAACAGATTCTATATCTTTAGGACTTAGCCTCTTGAATGATGAGAGACTTGTTTGTTGTCAGGTGACAAAAAAAAAAACGTGTCCAGATATAATGATAGCTATCTTAATTAGATTCCCCATTTTCCCCAAATACGCATCCATGATTAATTTTCTCTTTATAGTAAGTGCAGGAAAGTTAGGGATTGAATCATGGTTCCTTTTTCTTTTTTCTCCTCTCCCTATTTCATACATGCTAAGATATATGGGTTAGGACTAAAATGTCCTTAAAGCCTATTTAATAGCATGACATTATATATTCATCATGAAGGTAAGCTGAATACTATGAAGTGGGGACACTTTTTTTTATTTATTATGTTTATATGTGAGAGACATTTTAAATATAATATTTATCAATATTTGTTTGATACATGTATTTTCTGTATTCAATTGTTTTAACAAAAAATAATTTTTTTTAAGATATACCTAATTATCATTACATGTCCAACCTTATTTTTAATATGTATTTTTTAAATAAATTTAAAAATAGTATATATTATTAATTATTAAAACAAAAAATATTTTAAATATTTTAGATAATTA
>NC_029774.3:24272998-24275175 GCF_000817695.3 Arachis duranensis | reverse complement strand
ATTATGACAACTTTATCTCACATCATTCCTTTTTATAAAAGGACAAACTTACTTTATGTCACACCATATTTTACATGATTACAAAAGACAAAATACCATAATTACTTCTGGACATCATGATTGTTGCTGGGTCCCATTCTTCACGAACTGTATTTCGTAATGGGCTCATGTTCATCAATGTCATCCACAAGGTCATGTGGTCCTTCTGTGTATTGATCCTCAGTATCACCATCTTCAATCCCAGCATCCACATATGTTGGACTTGGCAGTAGTGGATAGACCCTTGATCCTGATTCTTCGTCTTCAATGCTTCCATAGCCATACGTGGCTTGATCTACAAGAGGAGAATTCCATGGGTGTTCATTCTGGTGAAGTGGCGGGGTAGGATAAGTCACAGATGAAGCAAGAAAGTTGGCTTGGAACTCGCTTAATTCTTCTTGTATAGTCCTGGAAGAGGAGGCTTCCTCTTCTGATGAGAGTGAGAGTCCTTCAATGGATCCTGTGAGTACATCAACATTAGGATTGTTGTGGAAGGTGAGATGTTTGGCCAGATTGTTGAGACAGTGTTTCTCATCTGTTGGCCATATCTTTGAATAACCAACAATGTTAAAGTTATTTCTGGTGTAAAGGATCTCATTACGATAAGCAAATAGCCTTCTTAAGACAAAGGCATAATAAAACCTGTGTCTTAGCTTATCAGGGAGGTTCCAAACGTCATGGTCTGTTAGTGCACTGAAAAGTTTTCCTCTCCAAAAAGGAATCGGTGCAAACATCTTGAGAAGTTTCTCAAGATTTGTTCCTGAGAAGCTTTTGTCACAGAGGAACCTGTACATAGCAATTCCAGGAACTATGATGGCGCAATCATACTGAACAGTGAGCGCCCACATGAACCACAGCATTTCTTCAGGAATTTCACCTTTGATAATGGGTATGATATGATAAGGTGTTTTCGGGTGAAAATGTTGAGGTTTTGCTGTAATTTGGGTAACAAGGAGGAGCCTGTGTAACCAGTAAAACAGGCATTCTTCAGCTAGGGTCTTGACCTCAGCAGCAGTCCTAGGTCGAAGGGAAAAAGGAAACGGTCCAGGTTCTCTTCTATAGAACTTGTGGTCTTGAGGGCAGTCTGGAAGAGGGAAGGTTGGTGGTGAAGCTCTATTCATGGCTAAGATGTGAAGAACTTTGGGTGGAAGTTCTTTGGTTGGTCGGGAAAGGTAGTCAGCTATGGTGTTGTGGTTTCCCTTGATGTGTTTTACTGTGAATTTATAGCGTGAAAACCAATCTTTCCATCTTAGGAGTTGTGAGTTTGGTAGTATCTTCCCTTTGGTATCCAGCATGGACGGAAAAGACGTATTGTCCATTTCCACAATGAAGTGATATGCACTCAAGTGAAAGCTGAACTTCTCGATTCCTCTTTTGACTGCAAGAATCTCCTTGTATGTAGCATGGTAATGTTTTTCTGACTCCTTGAACTGTCCGCTAGCATGCGCACAGTAGTGTCTTGTTCCATCAATCTCTTCAAGGAGAACAGCTCCCCAGTAATTATCACTAGCATCAGTTTGCAGGATGCGTTGTCCATTGCTAGGAATCTTCAATGGTGGGGGTTTCTGTGCTACTTCTTTCAAGTACTTGACAGCTGTCGTCTGTTCAGGGCCCCATGGTGGGGGTTGCTTTTTTAGTAGCTTTGACAACTGGCTTGTGTGTCTCGTCACATCTGGAATAAAGTCTCGGATGTAATTGATGATGCCTAAGAACTGTTGGACCTGCTTTGTTGTCAGGTGATTATCAGGGAAATTTAACAGTTCCTTTGAGATGTGCTCTCCAGGCTGGAAGAAACCATTATTGAAAGTCATTCCCAAAAAATCAACTTGGGCCTGACCAATAAGGCTTTTCTTTTGAGATAACATTATTCCATATTTTTCTACAATTGTAGCAAACTGAATCAGAAGGGCCTGATGAGTTGGGCCGTCCTTTGAGAATAGTAGGATGTCATCTATGTAGATGAGAGCTGAGTGGAGTATGGGCTCAAAAATTCTGATCATAGTTTTTTGGAATAAAGATGGGGCTACCTTTAGTCCAAATGGCATGACAGTCCATTGGTACTGAGCATCAGGTATGCAAAAGCCCGTTTTGTATCTGTCTTTGGGGTGGATACCCAATTGCCAAAATCCTGCTTTGAG
>NC_029774.3:24265134-24267145 GCF_000817695.3 Arachis duranensis | reverse complement strand
CCATGGTGGATTATGCATCCTTTTTTGTGAAGGTCCTGTAGGTTGAACCGGGTGTGGCTTAGGCTTTGTGTGAAGTCGTCGGGCAAGATGGTAATGGGTTTTAAAGATGTTGTCATAGTCAGGTTGATTTATGGTTGGCTGCTGTGGAGGAATGTAAGTGGGTGTGTACATGGGATACTGTGGTGGATATAAGGCTAATGGGTCTGTGGCCAAAGCTTGTGGCTTGGGTTGTCTGGCTTGGTCTTGTTCGATTTGTCTGATTTGGGCTTTAATACGGGTGAGCTCTTGGTCTTTCTTTTGGAAATCTGGGCCAAAGTAATGGGTTTGGATGTAGGTCTTTAAGTCTTGGTCAAGTTTTTGGGCTTGTGTGGTCAATCTATTTTTTAGCTCCTCAACTTGTGTTTGGACTGAGTACACTTGTGAGGACAGGTTGTCTGTCTTCTCAACGAGTGTTTCCAAAGTGTGATCGATTCTCAGCAGGACTTTGTTTTGGCTAACAGCATTTTCCGTTTGCCAATTCAGGACCTCATCTTGAGGTGAAGTTGACTGGACTCCTTGTGGAGTTACTCCTTTTGGGGCTATGTATGGCCGTCGAGTAATCCTTTGACTGTCAGTGGAAACCTGTAGAGGAGGAAATTCTTGTTCATAAGGCTTGAGAGTTGCTATGCATGGTACAGCAATAGGATCTGAGAATTGGGGCCTAAGGATCTTCTTTTTCTTCTTCCTTAGATAAAACCTTGGTGGTTCCTCAGGTTCATCTGGTGGGTAGAACTTTGGAGGAGCAGTACAGCTTTGCTTCCTGTTCTTCTTGGACTTCTTCTTTTTGTAGTAGTCCTCATCTTCTGATTCTCCCCAAGCATCGCAGTTGCAATCTGAGTCACACATATTGTGATCAACATCCCATATGAAATGGCCATTGACGTGTGAGACATAGACTGGCTTTCCTTCCTCATAGTAGTGAATTGGGGGATCATCTTGATTGCTGGTATGTTGAACAGTGAGAGGAGAGATCATATAGATCCTCCTGGAGGATGACTGCCTAGAAAAGGATGGTCGTCCTTCTGTTCCTGGCCTTTGAAAAACCGTTCTGACTGTTCCTCAGTCTCTCGCGTGACTACTGGTGGTGATGTTGTTTGGACATCAGGAGTGCTTTGTGGGAAAGCTCTCTCATAGTTAGTAATCCATTCTAGTGGCACTATAGCCGCAAGCTCATCTGGAGGAATCATCCTTGGAATGTTAACTATGGCCGGTCCATGGTTCTTATCTGTGAACATCAAAAGAGCATCATGGGTGGTGTTTGGAAGGTTCAGATCCAAAGCGTGATCTTGGATTCTGTACAACACCTGGTGATGGAGTGTTGCCTGTTCAGACTTCTTTTTATTTTTATAAATTTCTTTTATAAATTGAACATAATTATATTTTAACAATAAATGTCACAATTTCTTTAAGCATCTCATTTGTTTTAGAATAAGTTATAAAATAGAATCCTAAAGTTTACATTGTCGATAAAATTAACCTTAACAGATATGAAAGATAAATAAGACTCCAAAAAATTTAATTGATAAATTGATCCTTTTGTTATTTTTAATTAAATTTTTAATATATTTGTGGAACAAATAAATCTTTAATAAATTTTATTACAAAATAGTTAAGTTCTAAAAATACACTCTAAGAAAAATTAGATTCTTTTAAAATAAACGATGAAAAGACCAATCTATATGATGAGAATAATAAACGAAGATTTCTAAAAAATAAAATTTTTTAAAAACTAAAATATCCGATCTAAAATTCTTTAAATATCAATTTAAATATTTATCCATATACAATAAATAACCCAAAATCTAGCATATAAAATTTTATTCAGTAAAAATAAATTATAAAAAATATGTTATGAATAACATTCCTATTAAAAAAATTAACATTCATACTTTTATAATAACAAAATTAAAAATGATAATACAAAGTTTAAATTAATAATGTAAAAATCACCCTATGAAAAAAATCATAATAC
>NC_029774.3:24253490-24264698 GCF_000817695.3 Arachis duranensis | reverse complement strand
CGTGTTATACTAATAAATTTTATGTATAGTTTTCAAAATTTATTATTCTATTATTATTATTTATGTATTAATTAATAGTATTAAATTTAAAAGTAGTTAAATAATAGTAAAATAGCACAATTTATGTAATAAAAGAAGATATAATAAACTTAATAATTTATAATAATAAAGTATGATTTATGAATAAATAGTATATTTATTACGTATCCTGTAACAATTTATATAAGTTATAAAAAAATATTTACGTGATGAATTTTAGTTTAAAATAATTTGATAAATATAGATGTAAAAAATCTAAATTATTTAATACATTTCTTTTTTAATCATCAAAACTATACATATTTATCTATCTTATATTTTAAAAATATATTTTAATAGTGTAATACTATTTTTTTTTATTTTTTGTTATATTTAATATGTTAAAAATATAAAAAAACTAATATATTGAATGTAAGTTTGTGGCCCAGAAAACAAAGAATTGCTAATTTGCTACATAACTCTTCAAGCCAATAACCATGTGTTTTAGTTGGTTGTTTTAAAAAAATTAACAGTTCAGTTAGAATTTTTTGGTCATTACATAGTTATTAAATGACAAAAGTAAAATTAGCAACCTTTTAATACCAATAAACATCATATTCCAATATTTGTCAGTGAACATGTGATAATTTTCCTAAAGTATATTCTTTATTTTTAATGTTTTTAACTTTTTTTTAAAATATTTCTAACATTTAGTTTCATTTAATTTTGTCTCTAACATTTTTGATTCATTTAGTTTTATCTCTAACATTTTTAATTTTTATCAAAACTATCTCTAAAATTTTTTAATTTTTTTCATAATATTTTACCTGAAATTAATTTCTGACATAAATAAAAATATTATAGATAAAATTAAATATAACTAAATATTAAAATTATTTTTTTTAAATTCTAAATATTAATTTTACTCTTAATTCTAAACGTGAATAGTGAAGTCTATATATCAATTTTAACACACGTTAAATAACGATAATATAAAGAACTTAAAAATCTATTTTCTTTTTAACTAATCTATTTTCTCTTTAACTTATAATTTTTGGATTAAGATTATGTGACATTTAACTTGGTATTTGTGTGTTTTTTCTTTTTTTTATTTCATTTATTGGATTAATTTTTTCTCAAAATATAAATTAATTTTTGAGCACTTGAAATTGAACATATCTAATTTAATACTGAAATATTCTTGAAGACAAATTCCAAATAAATTCTTTTAAGTTTTAAAAGCTATTTATGTCTAATGTCTAATTTGTGTGAGTTATTTTCATAGATTTTTTTATTTGTCATATGTTATTTTTATTTTTTAGAAGATATTAAAGATTGAATTTTAAATTTTTTAATCATAGAAATTCATATTTTCTACTTTTTTCATATAAGAGTCTCCTTTGATTTGTGTAATTTTTTTTTGTTAATCAATTCTTAGATTACATATGATTAAACAGTTTTCACAAATTAAAGACACAAATAATACACACACCTTAGCGACCAATGCAACTAATAATGAACAAAGACAAGACCGCATAATATAAGTCGTCGTTTTCAATTCATTTTGCATGAATGCTGCAGCTTGTCCTCTAAAAATATTTTCTCTTGGCACAAAGCTCATAAACTTGTCTAGAAGATACTGATCGAACCCCACAAATCTCTTTTTGAAACTACTTTTCTTTTTCTTCCACTCTTTTTGGGGAATGTCTTTGGTGGAAAAAGTATAATTTGGTCCTTAAAAAATCATGTAAAAATATTCTATATGAATGGTAGAGATGGCTGCCGTACTGAACTTGTTGGTAATGCTAATTTTGACCAAATATTAAATATATTTACAAACTGGTACAATATGGTTTGGTTAGACCAAATTTTTAATGATCGATTTTTTTTTTGGAGAAATTAATGATGAAATTGTTTTTTGTTTTTGCCATATGAGCCACACCCATAACTCGCTCAACACAACTCATGAAAACCTATACCCTCAGTTACTATCCACTATCTAATGACGTTATCCATATCCTCTACAATTTCATCTTCTACCTTTTCATATATATAAGTTCTGGAGAATGAATGAATCAATCATTTCTGGAAAGGAAAAAAAAATTACATTTCCATAACGAACCAAGATGGAAGAAAAAAAATCAAATCGAATCAAAGAAAAAGAGAAGAAATGAAACATGAAAAATCCTTGGCGAGGCAAAGGATGTCATCAAAGGAGTTAGGGATTTGATTTTTCTTGCTTTTCTTGTTGCCATAGAAATCGAAGCAACCAGCTAAGCTGAAGAACAGAACTTCAATAATTTCGATAAGCAGAATGCACACCGTACAGTGTTTCATCTTTGATAGATCCTTTTATGAAAGCACAGAAAGAGAAAGGAAAGTGAGAATGAAATTACGGTGTATGGGTATTTCATATCACACCAGTGTCAATGTGCCATAGAGGACTCTTTTTTTTTGGTGTGAATGAAAGGGATAAGAGAGATTCTGCATGGCATTACTAAAAATTTATTTTAACGGACTATATTATTTTTTCCGGTAACCATTCAAATGGCACTTTTTTTAGAATTTTTCAATCGCAAAGGCTTTACCTTTACTGTTAACCACACACCATATGTGTTTCCTCCTTCTTTGGCAACTGTCTTTCATGGTGTTTCTACCGTAAGATTTAACAAAATCTCACTTCTGCAATTAACGGCATCGGCCATTACTAGTGGATCATCTAGTAGAACCGATAAAGAGTGTAATAAAAATTTAAAGATGGTAATGACAGCATCTATGAAGATCAATTTATAATTACAATGACCACAAAAATACCTACTGTAATAGAAGACCATAATTTTCAAGAAGCTTGGAAAATATAATCAATAACAAAATATAATTTTTTTAAATTTGACCCTTATATTATTTTTTATTATTTGTAAACCGGTTCTATATGTTTTATTAATTTTTTTTATTACTTGGTCTTTTAAGGTCCAGAAGATCCTTTTCCCACCGTAAAAAGCTCCCTCTTTTTGTACGTTTAGACAATAGCATCTCCCACTCTACAGACACGTCACACACAGACATGAACCCATGCTTTGACGATCCTTTTTAATTTTCTAAATGATTAGACTCAAAAGTTGGGTTTGCATTTGCCATTTTTGGCCATTGTCATTGTTTGTCTATTATAAATTGAGTTAACATCCAAAATGATTCTTGAAATTTGAGTTCAATCTCAAGCGGAGGAGCTAACATGACTTAATTTCTAAAATTTGAAAATTAAATCGAATCAATTGAAATTTAAAAGATTAATTTAAAATTAAGTTTAATTTTAAGAATCATTTTAAATATTAACTCATTATATATCAGTTCAAATTGAGCAACAAATAATAATAAATGTATATATGATGGCCCTCCCTCGCCTTTTTTCTTCTTTGCCCGCCACTTTCCTTTCATCTCTTTTTAATTAACTTTAGCCTTAAGCCAGGTACAACCGGACTTATTTCATCATATCTATAAATCTTAAAAAAAAGGGATTGAATATATATAGGATAAAAATAAGGCTCATTCATAAATGTTGGTTACTAACTAAAACATAATGTATTCTTTGTTAATTAAATAAATTTTAACTATTAATTTATTATATTTTTATCAATTATTTAGATTTAGGATTTTTAATTATAATTTATAATTTAGAATATTGTCTTTTTTGAGTTCTAGGGCGTCGAACCCATTCCTAAACATGATATTCAAGTCCGCTCTGGTGTCTACCAGAATTTGCTTGACGAGACCCATCCCGAATCTCGCCATAATCACCATTGGTGGATCCTCAAGGAGGTCATTGCACCAACGATCCTCCGGGCCGAAAGATATTTCGGGGAGCGCTCTGGATTGAGTGTTAGAACTTCTCGATGTCACTGCCAGAATCTTTGCATTCTTTTTTGTTGTTGATTTTGACTTGAGTGGTACATCTTTTTCGACCACAACATTCATAAACACAGTTGGAATATTTTTCGCATTATTGGGAGGCCCCTGCCTTGACTTCACAGCTCGACTGCAGTCTTTCTCAGATCATTTACGCTCTCTCCTTCTTGGTTCTCGTATGAATTAAGAGAACTCAGTCAGCTTACAAAGTATCCTTCAAATCGAAACAGTCTTGGATTTTGTGTCCAAAATCGTTGTGGTAATCACAATACAAACTTTTGTTTCCACTCGTTCTATGCTTGAGCTGCTGGGGTTTGGATAGTATGAATTTGTCTGCAATTTACTGATAGACTTCCACAATAGGTGCTGTGAGAGGTGTATAGTTAATAAACTTGCCTACCCCGAAAAATAGTTTCAATGGCTTCCCGGACGTTCTCTCCTTTGGCACCTCCTTTGGTTTTTTCATGTAGCCGACTTGACGAGCCGGCAAGTTGGGCGGCTGTTGCTTATTGGCGGTCACCACTTGACTAATTTCTTCATCGTTGATATACTCTTTCGCCACATTTTGGATTTCTTGCATAGTCCAAATGGGCATGGTAGTGAGATGTTTCTTGAAGTCCTTGTTCAACATGCCGTTTGTTAAGCATAGACTCGCCACCGAGTCCGTCAAGCCATCAATCTCTAGGAATTCATCATTGAAACAATCAAGGAACTTCCTCGTCGGCTCGCCGGCACACTGCGTCACACCTAACAAGTTGATCGGGTGCTTAGCCTTGGCTATCCGTGTGGTGAATTACACTAAGAACCTCTGAGAGATATCCGCGAAGGCCGTAATGAACTATTGCAGGAGCGCGTTAAGCCACCGTATCGATGGACCTGCCAAGGTTACTGGGAAAGCACGGCACCTGACAGCATTACCAACACCCTCCAGGTTTATTCTTGCCTCAAAGGCTGTCAAATGTTTCTAGGGGTCGTTTTTCCCATTGTATCTCATGTCCGTGAGCTTGTCGAAGTTTTTCACTGGTGCGAAATTTATAACCTACAAACTAACTGGCAAGTGCACCGGGTCGTACCAAGTAATACCTCAGGTGAGTGAGGGTCGATCCCACGAGGATTGATGGACTAAGCAACAATGGTTGATTAATTTACTTAGTTAGAAAAGTAGAAAATGATGGTTGAGAGTTCAAAAGCATTAAACCTAATCAGAAAATCAGAATAGCAAGCAGTAAATTGATGTAAATAATATGGGAGAAACAGTTAAGGCATCAGAGTTATCTATTTTTCGGATTGACTTTTTTTACTAACTATTTTAATCATGCAAGATTTAATTCATGGTAAACTATGTGTGACTAAACCCTAATTCCTTAGACCTTTTTAGTCTCCTCTAAAATTCATCAACCACCAATTTCTTGGTCACTTAATTCCGATTAGAGGGTGAAGTTCATGTCTAGTTTATATGCCACAGAAATCCTAATAACCCAAATATAAGAGGATTATATGTCACGTATCCCGTTAAGTCCAGATAATTAGAAATTTAGGAGAATATGTTTTCAAGTTGTTGTTCAAGTAAAGAACTTTTACAAGTTATACAAGAACTCAATTAGAACAAGAGTCACACTTCCGTTCCACCCAAATTCATAAGATAAAGAATGAAAACAATTCATGAAATATAAATCAGTACATGAATTAAAATAGAAAAATAATAGTATCAATCCATACAATAGATAGAGCTCCTAACCTTAACCGTGGAGGTTTAGTTGATCATGGTTTAGAAAGAAAACTAGGATTCATAAAACTGTAAATTGCGGAATGAGGTAGAAGAGAAGAGAAAAATTTCGAAGGTCTAATTCTTTTCCCTTTTATATCTAATCATAATTAATGTAAAATATATTTCCTAAAAGCTAAATAATATCTTTTCCTAATTATAAAACAAATAAAATTTTAAATCAAAATTGATTTAATCAATCCGTGCAACCTTTGGAACAAATTGGGGACCACTTGAGTTTATTAAGGTCCACGCCGAACTTGAAAATTCCCATGTTCAGCGTGGAGGGTGTAGTGGTTACTCTTTTTCTTTTCTTGAGTTCCAAGTTCAGCGTGGAGTGGTGCGTGCTACTTCCTTTGGTGTGTTGGGCTGCCGCTGAACTTGAGAAAGCTCAAGTTCAGCGTGGAGGAGGCAGAGTATTTTCTTGGAATTCTTCATGTTGACGCCGAACTTGAAGTATTCAAGTTTGGCGTGGAGGAGGCAGCGTTGATTCTTGCAACTTTTTACCTCCACGCTGAACTTGGAACTTGGAAATTCCCAAGTTCGGCGTGGAGGTGGCAGCAAGTCCTCCTTTCTCCGTCCTTGACTCCAACTCTTGTCAGATTTGTCCAAAATGCTACATGAAATTAACAGAATTGCGCACAACTCAAAGTAGCACCTATAGTGGCTAAAATACATCTAATTTTGATTAAACTCAATAATTCAAGTGCAAATTTACTAGGAAAAGATAGAGAAGATGCTCACGCATCACAACACCAAACTTGAACTGTTGCTTGTCCTCAAGCAGCCAAACTAATATAAGCTCAGGATGTGAATTTGCATGAGAAGCGAGTATTCAATTAAGCTCCTGTCTCTTTTCAAAGTGGGGTTTATACACTGCAATCCTGAGTAGTTTTGGCATCTCGCTATCATTTGAATCAGAGGAATGTCATTGTCATTTGGAATTGAAATTCGGATGATATTATGAATTCTCTAATCTGTTTATTTCGGATTAATCCTTGAACACAGCAAATTCCCTTTTATTCTCTTTTCCTTGGTGCTTTGCACCTTGAGCCTAGCCGTGACTTTGAATGTTTTGTCTCAAGTTTCACTTGACACAAAAATACCACAAGCACTTAACTAGGGAACTCTCTTTAAGTTCTGATTTTTCTTTCAGTTACTCCCAGACAATGGTGCCCAAGCCTTTGGCATACTTTGTTAAATGCAATTCATCTCGACTCTTAGTGCTCTATCTTAAGGATTACTTGACACAATTACACCACAAGCATATGACTATAGGGGAACAACTCTTTGAGCTTTTAGTCATGTCTGACCTCCCTAATCATTGATGCTCAGAGCCTTGGACCTTGCTTTTATTTTTCTTTTGCTGTTTCTTTTACTTCAAGGATTAAGCTTTTATTTACTTCAGAGAATTCATAATAGTTCTCTAAATTCCTATTCCTCATACATCAACATACTTTGATTCAAATTCAAATATGCACTGTTCATATCATACATTCAGAATCACAAATAATACCACCACATTTAAGTAAATAAGACAACTCTTAAATATAAACTCAATTTCTCATGCAATACCTCACTCTTTTTTTTCTTTTTTTATATATTCAAGCTCAATGAGTGTATATGAGACAATTATTTTTTTTAACTAAAAGCAAATAACAGAATGAAACTAAAGCTAAGAACTGAAAGTACTAAAGATCATGCAGGCAATCAAAGCAACAGAAAATAGAAGACAACAAAATAAGAACCGAATGGAAAATAGAATGAAAGGAACTCAACCACCTCAGTTATGCTGGTGGCCATCTCATTCCTCTGGCTGTGCTCCTCCAACACCAAACTTAAAAGTTTGCTTGTCCCCAAGCAAAGAAAAACTCCAGGGTGTCAAAAATTCCTTTTAATTGCTCATGTTCATGTTCTAATCACTCTGCATGACCAAAACACATGTAAAACAAGAAAAATTTAGTAGTTGGGTTGCCTCCCAACAAGCGCTTCTTTAATGTCACTAGCTTGACACTTGATTGTTGAAGTTTCTTCCTCTTCTTCCAGTTGGTTAAAAGAAATGTCTCCAAGGGGGGAGAGGTTAAAATTAGTGCCCCCTGATATAAATTCCTCCTAACAAGCTTTTTTTTATTGTGGTTAGCTTGATTCACCTTGCTTGTTGGGGTAGAGGTTGGATTATTTTTTGTTGACCTTCTCTTTTCATGGATATTTTTTTCTTCTGTTTCTTGGTCACAATCCCCTGCTTTCCTTGGTTGCCTTCACTTCTTTGATTTCAAAATTTGGGTGTTGTGTGATGGTTGAAATGTACACTTCATCAAGAATTTCTTGAACCTTCTATGCCACTCTCTACTTCATTAGAGTGTAGATTTCCATAATTGTTTTCATCCCTTACAACCTCCTTTGTTTGTGCATCTTTCTTCTTTATTTGTGCATCTTCCTCTTCTTCCATGTGTGAGGGTGGAAAGTTCTCTAATTCACTAAAGTATGAACTCCTTTGTTTGATTTCTTCACTTTCTTCCATAGGATCTTACATTATATCTCTTAGGAAGAAATTTGCTTGTTCCTCTTTCTGGGGCTTGATAATCATCGCCACATATTTCTCTACATTTTTGACACTCATCCTCATATCATGTATGTATTCTTTCATGAGAAGCTCAAGAGCTGATGGTTCTTGATATGAATAAGGAGATGGTGGCTCTTGATATGAATAAGAAGGAGATGATGGTTCTTGATAAGAGTAAAAAGAGGATGGTTCTTTGTATGAATAGGGAGATGGTGGCTCTTGATATGGGTAGAAAGATGATGATTCTTGATATGGATAGAGAGGTGGTGGTTCTTGGTATGAATATAGAGTTGGTGGTTCTTGATATGAATATGGAGATAGTGTATTTTGATAGTTAGAACATGGAGTACTGAAATTTCTTTGGTTTTGACTTTGCCAACCAAAATTCGGATAGTTTCTCCATCCACAATAATATGAATCACTACTTGGGTGTGAGTAGTAACCCATGTGATCTCTCTCCATTATTTTTCCTTAGCACAAAGCACCAAACAGAATTAAACGCACCATGTGGTAAATAGGCAAGTAAAGAAGAAAGAACAAAAAGGAAAATAAAATAAAATATAAAAGAAAACGAAAATAAAATAAAGAAAATAAACTGAATAAATAAGAAAATAAAATAACTAATAAGCAAAAAGGAGTATAAAATTTAAACTCAATAAGTAAAATAACTAGGAAGAATAAAACAACTAAGGGGACACCAAACTTAATTTAAGAAATTAAGAAAAAATTTTTAAATAAAATAAATCAAAATATTTCTTTTTAATTTTAAAGAAATAAGTTAAATGAAATTAAAGCAAAAATGTCTAATCTAAGAAATCAAACAACCAGTAGCTGTCAATCACAGTCAATCCCCGGCAACGACGCCAAAAACTTGGTGCGAAATTTATAACCCACAAACTAATCGGCAAATGCACTGGATCATACCAAGTAATACCTCAGGTGAGTGAGGGTTGATCCCACGAGGATTGATGGACTAAGCAACAATGGTTGATTAATTTACTTAGTTAGACAAGCAGAGAATGATGGTTGAGAGTTTAAAAGCATTAAACAGTAAATCAGTAAATTAGAATAGCAAGCAGTAAATTGATGTAAATAATATGGGAGAAACAGTTAAGGATTCAGAGTTATCTACTTTTCGGATTGACTTTTTTTACTAACTATTTTAATCATGCAAGATATAATTCATGGCAAACTATATGTGACTAAACCCTAATTCCTTAGACCTTTTTAGTCTCCTCTAAAATTCATCAACTGCCAATTCCTTGGTCACTTAATTCTAATTAGAGGGTGAAGTTCAATTCTAGTTTATATGCCACAGAATCCTAATTACCCAAATATAAGAGGATTATATGTCACATATCCCGTTAAGTCTAGATAATTAGAAATTTAGGAGAATATATTTTCAAGCTGTTGTTCAAATAAAGAGCTTTTCCAAATTATTCAAGAACTCAATTAGAACAAGGGTCATACTTCCGTTCCACCCAAATTCATAAGATAAAGAACGAAAACAATTCTTGAAATATAAATCAGTACATGAATTAAAATAGAAAAATAATAGTATCAATCCATACAATAGACAGAACTCCTAACCTTAACAGTGGAGGTTTAGTTGCTCATGGTTCAGAGAGAAAACTAGGATTCGTAAAACTGTAAATTGCTAAATGAGGTAGAAGAGAAGAGGAAGATTCCAAAGGGCTGATTCTTTTCCCTTTTATATCTAATCCTAATTAATTCTAAAAAAAATAAAAGTTTAAATCAAAATTGATTTAATCAATTCGTGCAACCTTTGGAACAAATTGGGGACCACTTGAGTTCATTAAGGTCCACGCCAAACTTGGAAATTCTCATGTTCAGCGTGGAGGAGGCAGTGGTTACTCTTTTGCTTTTCTTGAGTCCACGCTGAACTTGGATTAACCTAAGTTCAGCGTGGTGTGATGCGTGTTACTTCCTTTGGTGCGTTGGGCTGGCGCTGAACTTGAGAAAGCTCAAGTTTAGCGTGGAGGAGGCAGAGTATTTTCTTGGAATTCTTCATGTTGATGCCGAAATTGAACTTGAAGAATTCAAGTTCAGCATAGAGGAGGCAACGTTGATTCTTGGAACTTTTTACCTCCACGCTGAACTTGGAAATTCCCAAGTTCGGGGTGGAGGTGGCAACAAGTGCTCCTTTCTCCGTCCTTGTCTCCAACTCTTGTCAGATTCGTCCAAAATGCTACCTGAAATTAACAGAATTGCACACAACTTAAAGTAGCATCCATAGTGGCTAAAATGCATTAAATCTTGATTAAACTTAATAATTCAATTACAAATTCACTAGGAAAAGATAGAGAAGATGCTCACGCATCATTCGCCAGCCAAACCTTGAGAATAGAGGGGTGGAAAGGGGTTGCGCCCATAATAATGGGATCCCGTTGCTTCTTCCCTTTATCTCTTCTCGTCTCCCCATGGCCTTCCAACCTGCCGTGGGTGTAAGTGTGAGACCGAGCGTCAGTTCATCTGTGATCGTTGTCCTTCCTGGGGCTCCTGCGATCCTCTGGTCCCTTAGTCTGTGACCGAGTACAAGACAGGCTCGGGTGGTAGTCTCTATTGTACTCGGGACGGTAACGATCCCTCGCAGCAAGCTCCCTCTCCAAGTTTTGCACTCGGTGCCGAAGTTCTTGCATGATCTTTGAGTTATCATCACCTGTGCCACCAAACGGGCATCTCTCGGGAGATCGGGAGGGGTTATCTCGACGGGACAGCGGTCTCAGGTGTTCTTGAGAAGAGGCTGCGGAGCTTACCTGCTTCTCAAGCAGGCTCCCCCTTCTTCACGTATCTCTTCTCAACAAGGGAAAAGCTCCATATTTGCGCTAGGTCCCCACAGACGGTGCCAATGTTCGGTTGCTCGGGTGAATGGCGGTTCGAGTGGAGTCGAGGTTGGAGCAACTGGGTGTGATAGGGGATCTGGACCGGGGCACAAGTT
>NC_029774.3:24205914-24253372 GCF_000817695.3 Arachis duranensis | reverse complement strand
GGGTACCTGCAAAGATACTCCGATGTTAAAGTTAACGTCCGTATGAAAAGGCGACCAATTAGGGTAGAAAGGTAACGTACCTCTGGAGAGGGGTAAGTCCCTCCCCGTTTATACTCTGAATCCGGGTGGGCCCCTTCACTTGGGCCCATCTGCCTAGAAACTTCTGCTAGCTGTCCAGATCTTTTTAGTAGGATGTGAGTTGGCACGTAGGTTACCTCTGGGTCCAGGTTGAGTAATCTGGTGGGTCGGTAATTCATAACCGGACCCGAGTCCCTGGTTGGGCTAGGCCGAAACAATACCTAAATAAATATATATTATAAAAAAAGTTAAAATTAAACTATTAAAAACATCTCTAAAAAATTGAGGTATTGACAAAAAATATTTCTAAAAAATCAAAACAAAAATATCTTTAAAATATTTTAAACTCTAATAAAGTAATCAACAAAAAAAATTCCAGAGAGAGAATTTTATGGTGGTCGGCTAAATTTTAAAAAATATTAAGAAAAGAGGTTTAGAGATGGTATTTTATTCCATGTTCTCACAAAAGTTCACATATGCGCAAGTCGTTTGAAAAAAAAAAGAAAATCTTTTGCTACTTATAAGACAATTAGTGAGCTTGTGTTATTTTTGTTGCAAAATCTTTAGTACATATTTGTCGTTTTGATCTTTAGGGTAAAAATTTAAAATTAGATGTTGATGCTCGATATTGAGATGGTGACGTTTGTGATGAAGACCTCAAGTATGGAATCAACTAATCATCCCATGATCTAAATTGCTAAATCAAGAACTAAATGAACCAATCAACAAATTAACTAATTAGCTAGATCAAGAACAAGCATTAGTGAAATCAAGATACACCTCATCAATTGAAACCCTAAATCAACTAATTAAACCGAAAAAAAAAAAAAAAGAAACTATCCAGAGGTGAACAATCCGCAGAAGCGAAGCAAGAGGTGTAGAGAAAGAATTTCTATACGAGGGTTATCTGTGTTGAAAAGGTGGTGTCTTTGACAATATTGAATGATGCTCAAGATAGCTGTTTGGGGAGGTTATTACTTGAAAACTTCAACGAAAACAAGACTCATGTCCTCCATCCATACAATGTAAACTGTGTAAAAGGGAAGTAGAACTAGAAGTTTAGAGCAAAATGTATATTGAGCATATAGTAAAATACAGACCAACCTGCTAGGTAGGCAGGAATACATTTTATACCACCGTTTTCAAACCTCAAGCCAAGCTTTTTAAAGCTAGACAATGGTATTGATACCATCAAATGTTGGTTGCTTGAGGACTGGACTGTGAACAGCACTCATACTTTGAGGGAAGGTATAAACTTCCACAGATATTCTGGCCAAATATGGATCCCTCGTTCATGATTCTCCTTGGATCTGGCATTCACCTCCAACTGAATTGAAGAGCTTTTCTTGCTGGCCATTGCCCAAGGAACGCAATTCTTATGTTGAATGCTAAAACACCAAATACTTGCTAATTGACTATTATGTTAGGATTTACAGCAATTCACCCAGAATTGCTAAAAAATAGGGTGCACTTTTATTTACAACTTTTTAGTTTACTTTCTCCCTCCAACAAATATATAGTGCATGTGGATAAAGAAAATATTTCAGGGATACCAAATCAGTACAAAGAACAGAACAGAATGTATCCGCAAAATCAATGAACTTGACTTGTTGCACCAGGTCGGTATTCTCCAATTCCTAGCAAATCCTGTAAAAGTAACAGCGTGCTAGATGTTTGTGGTCTAAGTTGGTCTGAAAAAGCTTTTAGTTGAGTAGTTTGTAAGAAATCTTAGATCCAAACCTCATTGCTCCCAATGTACCAAAAACAAAATAAAATAGACAAAGTACACACCAAAAATGACGTACCTGACAAGCTTTGTTTTTGGCTCTGGTCTCAGCTGTGCTTGGAATATCATGATTTGGTTTCTGAAATCTCTTTTCACATCGCTCACAAGAGCCCCAGCCATCTGAGAATCTGCCACCCCTGATGAAATGCAAAAGAAAAAAAAATTAGCAAAGCCAATTGCAATAGTTGAGGCAAAAATAGAAATCATTTGGAAGAAAATTAGTTGAAACTACCAAACAAGAACATACTGCATGTATGCACGAACAACAAACTCAGCACGCTGAACATTGCGATTCTCATCAAACTCAATGTTCTTATCTCTGATTTCATAAGAAATATTAAAGTAGCAAGATATCTTTCTCCAACCTGTAAAAAACTCATCAATGTTACGACTACTGTATCGTTTTCCCAGGAAAGACAACAGTAACTTTGTTTACCTGTTTTTTTAATGAAAGACTTTCCTGAAATCAAAGTGTAATCAGTTTTCTCCAAAATCTGTCATTGACATTGACAGAACAACAAAGGATTTATTTATTAGGTACATCCTAATCAAAGGAAACTAATTACGCCACAGGAACTCTTATATCTTCTGACACTTGCATAAAGTCCTGTGGAAATATAATTGGGTTGTTATATGCAAAACCAGGGGCAAAAACATGTCAAACTGACTCAAATACAATAATCCAAACCAGGAGTATCTACTCATAATGCAAGTAGTATTTTATATTTTATAAAGGTTAAAAAATACAAAAAATTAAAGGCGTTGAATTTATCTCGAGTCTGGACAAGCAAGCCGTTAAGTTATCATATTCAAGAAAAATATGTTCCTCAGAAGTTAGCATTGTCAAATGAAAAAAAGATGCAATGCAGCAATAATTTGTCCAAGTATTAGGATAAAAAAAGAGGTGTAAAAAGTAGGGAAAAAAAGGAATCAGACGCTTTAAGTTTCAATATTGATGACAGGTAAAGGACAAAAGCACTGGAGAAACTTATCTGTTGGATATTCTAATGTGATACAGAATAAGCAAGTAAGCCTCACAAGCAAATACCTGAAGAGACTAACATGAAGAAAACAACTTATAATTTGTACACACTACAGTCCTTACAAAAATGTCCATTGTAGTAGCTTTCCATTCAAGGGCTAATCAGTGGTTTAATGTGTGTTGTTTTTGTCGAAAAAAATTATAAGAAGCATGACAGATGTTAAGAATAGAAAGTGGTTAGTTATGTTATCTTGTTCAAGAACATGATATGAAGCACAAAATGCTAAATCGACAGAAACTGGTCGAACAATGGCACTTAAGCAGTGAACTTATATGGAAAAGATTACGATCAAATTGCCAGTTATACTTTTGCATTTTACAGATTGTTAAGTGTTCAATCCTACAAAAAACAGATAATCTGAGATGATAAATCATATTTTTGGATCATGTAATAAATAAGAAAATATAATTCTTGTTCAATTATGCAACACAACTATACTAACACTCTATCAAAAAAATTACTCTACTAACAATGATGCTCGTAAAACCTCCTTTTCCATGCAAATTCTATGCTCCTTGGTATCCCTTCTATTCTCTCTCGTAAATCAAACAGCAACTTCAAAATCAAGTCACAAAACCATATCATTTATTCTACCGCTCATTATTCAAATTCAGCTTAAACAGAAAAAAAGAAGTAAAAAGCACAACCTAGAACCGATCATAGAGACAAATGAAATAGATAATTACCGCCATAGCTGCATTTTGGTACTCCTTGAACAAAGAAACCGAAGGAAACCTTCCAGACAAGCCATGCCACATGCCATTCTCCTTCTCCTCATCTACCTTCTCGCTCCTCCTTCCGCCGCCGCCAAAACACTGTGGCGACAACTCCGTGCAGCTCCCGCTCACCTCTTGCCCTGTCAATTTTCCAATCCCCGGCGACAGATAAGACTCCGGCGACGCATAGGCCTTCGCTGGCGGTGTCCTCTCCACGGTCCTGACCAAAGCGAGAGGGCTGCCGCTCACGTTGGCCTCTGGAGGAGCAGCGATCCTCGCCACCTTCCTCGGCGGTCGGTAAGCCCACGACTCCTGCACAACCTCGCCGGAATCCCGCGATATCCGGTGGAACTTTCCCGGCGGAAGCGACGATACCGGCGACGGCGATGGTTTGGATACCGGAGAAGGGGATTGGCGTTGATTGGGATAAGTGATGGTTGGTAGGGTTTTGGATTTCGATGAGGAGTGGGATGCTGCGGCGGAATCGATTACGGCCCACAAAGCGGCGTCGTCTATGTCATTGTCGTCGACAATGACGGGGTACGGCATTTTGGCGGGAAATTAGGGTTTTGAATTTTTTGGAATGGAAATATTTGTTGTTGCGGGTTGAAGAGAGAAAAGAGAGGTTTAATAGCGTGTTGGCGTGGAAATGAGATTTGGGAGCTGGTAATGGTAATTGAGGAGATCAACTTCCTTGACTTTGAAATTTTAACTCCGATGAAGCACGTCGGCGGACTCGCGGTGTAAGGCGACAGTCATTTAACTTTTTTTTTTAATATATTATAATAAAAAAATAAAATATATTTTTTGAGACATTTAAAGACACTAAAGTTGGGATTTTTTAAATAAAATCTTGTGATAGAAAATCATAGAAATATCTTTATTTTACAAAATAAATTAAATCACATCATTTGAAGCATACATATAGATTTTGTTACTTTGAATTGTCTTCTAATTTATTTGCCTCTTGTTTTAATTTGTATATAATTTAAAATTTTATTCTAGTTTTAGTACACTTTTTTATTTCATATAGCTTTTAAATATAACTTTTTATTTTTAGTTAATGATTGGATGAATGTGGAGAATAGGATCTGAATTTTTTCTCTTTATGTATGTGTCGAACTGAGAAAAGTTGAAATAAAAGAAAATTTTAAAATTTTACTTTTATGCAATCACCGTTTGAAAAAAAATTAACTCCTTTGGTTATTTGATTAGAATAATAAATTTCTAAGAAAAAAATTAGAACATCCTATTAACTTGAGTTAAAATTTTCATTAAACTTATTTAAATAAAGATTATGAAACATAAATTAGATCTAAAATTTTACAACACACAATTTAGTAAGATTTAAGTCTTTAATGTATGATTATATATCTTTAACCACTATTTTATTCTTATGTGTTATTCTCTCTATATTATAATCTTTAACTTGTTTAATTTTTGATATCTGATATTTTATGTATATATGCATTTATATGATTGAAGTTATTATTTTATATTAGTTCATTTATACAAATAACCTTACCTTTTAATTTACTATTTATTCATATCCTGACCTAACACTAGAGCTCAGATTCAAATAAGTTAAAAAGGCCCAATCTATAGATTGGCTTTCGCTTGTAACCGACCTCCCAAGAAGAAGTCGGATACGACACAGATTCCCCTTTAAGGAAGTCGGGATCGAAGGTTAGCTGGCTGATAAGGCTTATTCAAATAAGTAACTGCTCCTAAAATTTCTCAACCCACTTCCAGGGGCCATATCTCAACTTCCCTAAGATAAAGGACGGTTATCCTCCTCAAAAGGTGGAACTACTCCAACGGTGGTTATTGATTCACCACTATAAATACACTGACACTCCTAAGGTATCTCTAAGTTCCAATACTCTCTAAACCTACTAAAACTCCTTGCTCACTTAGGCATCGAAGTGTCCTTGCAGGTACCACCCCCATTCCTTCACACGCACGAGTCAGACGGTAGCTCCCAGACGCAAACCAAGTCGGAGACCTCCTCCTTCAGACGATTGGGCCAACCTTACAAGTCCAGTCCACTAATCTTCGGTTACCCAACGTAACATTGGCGCCGTTGCTGGAAAATCGAGAAATCAACCAGTGATGGCAGATGACTTGCATGAAGATGGAAAGACAGCGTCCGATTCTGAGCAAAAGAATCAGGACATTAATAATAATGATAGAGCGATAGTCACTCATCGGGGAGTGACTAACCAGCACAAAGAGGGTACCTCATGGGTAAAGGACTCAAAGGAAAAATTCTCTGAAGGGTGCAAATCAGGAAAGGAGGGACAACCCCATGCAGCTGATTTCATGGGATTGTTCCATGGTCACCAAGGGTGCCTTGAGCAACTGGAGCAAGAACTGGAGTGACAACGAGAAGCAGAAAGGAATTTGAGGAGTGAGATCGAGTGATGAAAGGAGCTTGAGAAAAAGCTCCTGAAATTAGAGTTCGCTCTCAAAGGTCGAGGTTCCCGTAGTGACCGAGAAGACTCTCCTTTGGGAGTGGAAGATCCATTCAGTGAAGACATAACGAGGGCAAAGGTTCCAAGGAACTTTAAAAGTCCTGATATGGACCTTTACGATGGAACTACCAATCCAAAGCATCACCGAAGCAATTTTAAAAGTCGGATGTACCAGGACGACGCTTCTGATGCTACTCGCTGCAAGGCTTTCCCGACAACCATTACCAAAGCAGCGATGAAATGGTTCGATGGCCTCCCCCCAAGGTCGGTCACTAGCTTCGATGACCTCTCGCGTAAGTTCCTTATGCGATTCTCAATCCAAAAGGATAAAGTGAAACACGCACCAAACCTCCTGGGAGTAAAACAGGAGGACTGGGAGTGAACCTTTGAGGGACTACATGGAAAGGTTCAACAAAGCGTGTTTGGAGATCCAAGATCTGCCTACGAAAGCGGTAATTATGGGCCTAGTAAATGGACTTCGAGAAGGCCCCTTCTCCCACTCCATCTCGAAAAGGCACCCGACCTCCCTAAGCGATGTACAAGAAAGAGCCGAGAAGTACATCAACATGGAGGAAAATGCCGGGCTTCGAGATCCGAGTTGGTGACCTGGGCTCTCTCACTAAATAAAAGATAAAGAGAGAGAGCCCAAGAAAAAAGAGGAGGTCGGACTTGAAAAGCCTAGGAGATATCACTCATATACTCATCTGCGAGTTTCCCTGGTCGATGTCTACAGGGAAATTTGTCATACTGAAAGGCTACCTCCCCCCAGACCCATCAAAAACAAGAAGGGGTGAAGTCGTGGAGACTATTGTGAGTACCATAAACTATATGGTCACTCAATGAATGATTGTTACGACCTGAAAAATGTGATAGAAAAGTTGGTCAGAGAAGATCAGCTAGAAAGATATCTCGTTGAAAGGTCGGATCATCATGGCAAGAGAAAGCGAGACGGCGAGGACCGGAGAGATCTACCACCACAGACCTCGGAAAGACATATACATATGATCTCGGGGGGATTCGGTGGAGGCGACCTCACAAAGTCATCTCGCAAGAGGCACTTGAAAGAAGTCTACCAAGTCGGGGGCGAAGCTCCCGACCTCCCTACCATCTCTTTCACTAAAGAAGATGGGCAAGGTATCATTCCTGGACATGATGATCCAGTTGTGATAACCATAATCATTGCCAATGCCCATCTTCAAAGAACCTTGGTGGATCAAGGAAGCTCAGCCGACATCCTGTTTAAACCAGTATTTGATAAGCTGGGATTGGATGAAAATGAGTTAAGAGTTTATCCCGATACTCTGTATGGGCTGGGGGGCACACCAATAAAGCCACTAGAATTTATATCCCTGCACACAACTTTTGGAAAGGGGGCAAAATCCAAAACTCTGAGCATCGACTTCATAGTCGTCAATGTGGGTTCAGCCTATAATGCTCTAATAGGTACCCTAAATCGGCTCGGAGCAGTAGTGTCCACCCCCCACCTTTGCATGAAATTTCCAATGCCGGAGGGAATAGCAACCATCAAGGGAGATCAGAAACTAGCAAGAAAATGCTACAATGAAAGCCTAAACCTAAGAGGAAAAGGCAAGAAAGTCCACACCATCGAGCTCGGAGGAGTCAAGGCCAAGGAAGAGTTGCAACCACATCCTGGGGGAAAGATTGAAGAAGTACATGTCGGAAAAGAGGAAGGAAAAAACACCAGCATTGGAGCCAACTTGAAAGAGGATCTGAAGCTAAAACTCATAAGGCTCCTACAAAAGAATTCTGATCTCTTCGCTTGGAAGGCTTCTGACATGCCAGGGATAGATCCCGAACTCATGTCACATAAGCTTTCAATATACCCCGGATTACATCCTGTTCAGCAAAGAAGACGGAAGCTCGGACGCGAACGGGCCCAAGTGGTGGAGGAGCAAGTACAAGCCCTCCTAGAAGTCGGCTTAATTAAAGATGTCAGGTACCCGGCATGGCTGGCGAACGTGGTGCTGGTCAAAAATTAAAACGGCAAGTGGAGGATGTGCATCGATTACACTGACCTAAACAAGATGTGTCCCAAAGACCCATATCCACTCCCATACATTGATAACTTAGTAGACTCCAGCTCGGGGTATCAGTATTTGTCGTTCATGGATGCATACTCGGGATACAACCAAATCCCAATGTACAAGCCGGACCAAGAAAAAACATCCTTCATCACGCCTAGAGCAAACTATTGCTATGTGGTCATGCCTTTTGGATTAAAAAATGCATGAGCCACGTACCAAAGGCTGATGAACAGGGTGTTTGCACCTCACCTTGGGAGTTTAATGGAAGTTTATGTAGACGACATGCTAGTAAAAACAAAGGATGAGGCCGACCTCCTGACGGACCTCTCGCAAATCTCCAACACCATAAGGACGAATGGGATGAAATTAAATCCCGCAAAATGTACCTTCGCAGTAGAGGCAGGAAAATTTTTGGGATTTATGCTAAAACAAAGGGGGGTTGAAGCAAACCCCGACAAGTGCAAGGTAGTCCTAGAAATGAAAAGTCCGACTTGCCTAAAGGAGGTCCAGCAGTTGAATGACCGACTTGCAGCCCTCTTCAGGTTCTTGGCAAGATCAGCATCAAGATCCCTACCCCTTTTTTCTCTACTAAGAAAAGGAAGCCAGTTCGAATGGACTCCTGAGTGCAAAGAAACATTCCAAGAGTTCAAAAGATTTCTAAACCAACCTCCTATTCTGACCTGACCTCAAGTTGGGGAGGAACTCATCCTGTATTTGTCCGTAATAGACAAAGCTATAGCATCAGCTCTAATACAGGAAGTCGAGGTCGGGTAGCATCCTGTATACTTCACTAGCAAAGTTCTATAAGACCCTGAATTAAGGTATCAAAAATTGGAGAAGTTTGCGTATGCCTTAATAGTAGCTTCTCGAAGACTACGGTCTTACTTTCAGGCTCACACTATAAGGGTTTGAACCAACCAGCCCATGAAGCAAATCCTCCAGAAGACGGATATTGCGGAAAGAATGGTTCAATGGGCCAAAGAGCTATCCGAGTTCGATCTCAAGTACGAAACTCAGACGACAATCAAAGCCCAATGCCTCGTCGACTTCGTGGCAGAATATGCAGGAGATCAAGAGGAAGCCTCCACGGCATGGGAGCTATACGTGGACGGATCCTCCAATAAAGTCGGAAGTGGTGCGGGCATAATATTAGTCAACCAAGGGGGAACTCAAGTAGAAGTCTCCCTCAAATTTGAATTTTCAGCCTCTAACAATCAGGCAGAATATGAAACCTTGATTACAGGATGAAAGCTAGATGAAGAGGTCGGCACAACCAAAGTAATTGTGTTCAGCAACTCTCAGGTGGTGACTTCCCAAATAAATGGAGAGTATTAGGCCAAAGATCCTAATATGAAGAGGTACTTAGACAAAACCTTGGAGTATCTTAGTTGTTTTGTAGAGACCGATGTCAAACACATAACTCGGGACCTCAATAGTAGAGCAGACGCCCTCTCCAAACTAGCAAGTACCAAGCCAGGAGGGAATAATAGAAGTTTGATCCAAGAAACTCTCCAAGAACCCTCTGTCGCAAAAATAGAGGTCAAGCAAGATATCCTCGAAGTATCCGGATTAGACCTCGGATGGATGAACCCACTAATCGAATACATGAAATTCGACATCCTACCCAAAGGAGAAAAGGAGGCTAAGAAAATCCGGAGAAAAGCAAAAAACTACACTTTGGTGAAAAATATCCTCTATAAAAGGGGGATATCAACACCATTATTGAAGTGCGTCCCGACTTCGAGGACAACCGAAGTACTTGAGGAAGTCCACAATGGTATCTGCAGGAATCATCTCGAAGAAAGGTCTTTGGCTAAGAAAGTCATCCGGGCCGGGTTCTACTGGCGGACCTTGCAGAAAGATACCACCAACTTCGTAAAGAAATGCGAGCCATGCCAAATGCATGCAACTTCCATGTCGCTCCCCATGAGGAGCTCATTAGCATAAATTCTCCTTGACCTTTCGCAAAATGGGGATTGGACCTACTAGGACCCCTTTCCCAAGTGCCCGGACAAGTAAAATATCTAATAGTGGGAGTAGACTACTTCACGAAGTATATTGAAACCGAACCGTTAGCCACCATCACAGCCCAAAGAAGTCAGAGGTTCCTCTACAAGAACATAATCACTAGGTATGGGGTTCCACACTCCATCACCACTGATAATGGAACTTAGTTCACCGACTCCACCTTCAAAAACCTGATAGCCAGCCTGAAGATCAAGCATTAGTTCATCTCGGTAGAACACCCACAAGCGAATGGACAAGCCGAGACGGCTAACAAAGTTATACTGGCTGAGCTGAAGAAAAGGTTGCAAGATGCAAAGGGAGCATGGGCTGAAGAACTCCCTCATGTGCTATGGGCTTATCGGACTACACCTCAGTCTGCTACAGGAGAAACACCCTTCCGACTTGCTTATGGCATAGAAGCCATGATACTAGTTAAAATTAATGAGCAAAGTCCAAGGGTGAGCTTCTACGATGAGGTTGGCAACATACAGGGACACAAAGAAGAACTCGAGCTACTTCCTGAAGTTTGAGAACAAGCCCAGATAAGAGAAGCAGCGCTAAAGCAAAGGATGACGAACAGATACAATAAGAATGTCAATCGAAGAAGCTTCATTCCAGACGACTTGGTCTTTATCAGAAACGACACTGGCGTCAACAAGTCTGGAGATAGAAAGCTTGCTGCTAACTGGAAAGGACCATACAAAATTAGTGAGGTCTTAGGAAAAGGCTACTACAAGGTGATCGACTTGAACGGTGCCAAGCTACCTAGGTCGTGGCATGCTTGTTATATGAAAAGGTACTATAGTTAAAAGCGAACTTCATTCCCTGGTGTACTCTTTTTCCCGACTTCATGGTTTTTTCCTAAAAAAGGGTTTTCCTGAAGGGGGTTTTTAACGAGGTATCAAAGTGGAGACCAAGGCGCAACCATTTTTTACCCCTTAGTAGCAAAGAGTACCTTTGCCAATAAATAAAGATCTTTTTCTAAATCTCTTTGCAAATTCCATTAAGTTATTTTTTCTACGAAACGCGCCGAACATAAGCTCGACAAAACGTAAAAATCCCATGACCGACTTAAGTGGTCCTCAGGATAAAACGATGAAGTACAAGTCGGTGTAAAGAGGTTATAAAAGTGCATTATGAAAATCGGGAATATTACGACCAACAAGTCGGAAAAAGCGAGAACAATTAAAATGCATCACAAAAATAGCCTAAGTTATGAACAAATTCAAATAAGAAAATTTGAATTCATAAGGAATACAAAGAGAGATAAAAGAAAACCATCAAAAAGGCAGAAGCTGTCTCAAGTCTTTGAAAAAACCAAATAACTTAGACAAAATGCAGCTTGCCCATAGGCTTTTTTCAAAAACAAAAAATGATCGAAAGGGTTTTTTTTCATGGAAAACCTAAACAAAGGAAAGATCAAAAAGTATGCACACACGTCAATCAACCTTAAAACCCCTTATCCAAAAATGGGGGGGGGGGACAAAGCACATTTGTTTGCGGCCATAAAAGGCCAGAAAATGTCAAGAACAAGCCACCATCAAACAAACAAAATATAAAATTGTTCAAAAATAAGGGGCTCATAGGCCGGGTCCTCAAATAGCCAAATATCAATGAGAGGGAAGGTCAGCACTACCAGAAGGAAGATCAGCAAGAAGAAAAGTCGGAGTAGCAACAGAGAAGGACAGAGCAGACTATTCAGGATCTTGAGAGGGAACCCCAGAAGAACTCGGGAGGTCTCCATCTTGCCACTCCTCACGAGGAGGAGACTCTACTATCCTCTGTCCCTGAGTCTTCAAGTCGGAGGCAGTCTCAGGTCGGGGAGGAGAAACGATGGCCCCATTTACTACAATCTTGTCAGGGGAGGAGAAATGATGGCCCCTGAACCATGATATTAAGATGGTTTCGAACGAAAGCATCATCCATACTAATTTGAGTATGGGAAAAGATGTGGTTCTGGACGAATTGAGGACCATCGAAAGTGGAAACCTCTGAAGAAGAGCCAGAAGTCTTACGCTTATTCTTCTCGGGCTCAGGGGAAGATCGGGGCGGAGGGATAGGAGGAGGAAGAGAAGAAGAAGAAGAAGAGGATACCAAAATAGGACGAGAAGAGGTCTCCAAATCACGAAGGGGAGGAGGAGGAGGAGGAGGAAGAGTGCCAGCAGCCCTCGCAGCATCAACCCGTGCTCGCGACCTCCTCCTAGCATCCTGGACCTTTTGATAAGAGGCGCTGGAACCTTTCTTCACCATTTCTGAAAAACCAAAAAATAAAGAATTTAGTCTACAAGATGAAAGGCTACAAGTCAGAAATAACAAATCAGAACATAACAAGTCGGAAGTTATCGAAATCACAACTACCTAGTTGGGCCCGCACAAAACTTGGGGACTCCAAAAGAAACTTTTTTGTACCTAAATAAGGGGCTCTCCCCCAAACTTCTCGGAAGAACCCTACTATGGCCTCCTCAACCTCATACAAATCATCAAGGTTGTACTTCTCTACGGGAGAGGCCTTCAGCCAGTACAGAGGAAAGAGGGGGTTGGAGTCTTCATCAAGAAAGAAGGGGTGGTGACCCTCTACCGCTAGGACTTTAAAAAAGAAATTCTTGAAGTCGTGGAAGGACTCATCAAACATTCAAAAAACTTTCGGACCTTGAATAGCTCGGAAAGACACTCACTGTTGTTTATTATTTTTCCCACGAAAGGGCTTAGTCAGATGGAAAAGATAGAAAAAGATTTTGGTGGAGATCGAAAAGTCAAACTCTCGGCTGACAAGTTGATAAATTTTCATGAAACCCCAAGAATTGGGGTGGAGCTGAGTAGGAGCAACTTGACAATGGTTCAAAACTTCAACCTCAAAGTCAGAGAAAGGAAGAAAAACCCCATATGGGTAAAGAGACTCTCAAACATAAAAAAGAAATGAGGGTCAGCATCAGTAGCCTTCCCAAAACAGGCCCGGTCTTCAGGATCCGGAGCAACTAACTCATACTTAGGCCCATCAGCCTCATCACTACAAAGCCTATGATGAGTGCGGAGGTCGGTAAGGTAGTTTGTATCCACTAAAGGGCTCTCCTCCAAAATAGTAACATCCACCCATTGCGAAAGAGACTCGAGAGAAGACATATTTTCCAGTAAAAAGAAGTAGGTAAAAAGACAACAAGACCTACAAAGAAAAATGGAAAGGAAATCAAAAAATAGGGTCTCTAAAAGGCCAAGGCAATCCCTCAAAAAAGAATAAGAGTCACTAGACCTGCCAACAGACTCGCTATGAACACGCCAAAACTCCTCTAAAAATGCAAAGCAAGCATTCAATAATAAAAAGGGAGAGAGAAAGGCTAACCTTTGTATACAGAAGCAAAAGCGAGCAGGGACAACAGTGAAGCACTCTAAGAAGGAAGGCAGAGAAGTTTTTCTTTTTTTGAGGAATAAGGATTGCAGGCAAGGGATTTTAGAATTCAAAAGAAAACAGAAGAAAGAGAGGGAAAAGTATTTATAAACACACTGGGGGCAGAATGGTAAATCGACGCGATCATTAAAGAAACGCACCGTTACCAATGTAACTGCTCGCCACACATAAATACGAAACCTCTAACGGACGCAACTGTTAAGAAACTTAAATCACGTCGGTTTCCGTATCATGTCGGCTACAAGCTTGAGTTCAAATACTCGAATCCAACTCTTAAGTAAAAGAGATCGAACTCAAGTAGGGGCACTGTTCATACCCTGGCCTAACACTAGGGCCCAGGTCCAAATAAGCTAGAAAGGCCCAATCCATAGATTGGCCTTCACTTGTAACCGACCTCCCAAGAAGAAGTCGGATACGACACAGATTCTCCTCTAAGGAAGTCGGGATCGAAGGTTAGCTGGCTGATAAGGCTTATTCAAATAAGTAACTGCCTCTAAAATCTCTCAACCCACTTTTAGGGGCCATATCTCAACTTTCCTAAGATAAAGGGATGGTTATCCTCCTCAAAAGGTGGAACTACTCCAACGGTGGTTATTGGTTCACCACTATAAATACACTGACACCCCTCAAGTATCTCTAAGTTCTAATACTCTCTAAACCTACTAAACCCCTTCTGACTTAGGAATCGGAGTGTCCTTGCAGCTACCACCCCCCATTCCTTAACACGCACGAGTCAGACGGCGGCTCCCAGACGCAAACCAAGTCGGAGACCTCCTCCTTCAAACGATTGGGCCAACCTTATAAGTCCAGTCCACTAATCTCTGGTTACCCAACGTAACACTATTGTTAGCCAAAATTGAGCATTTTTAATCCTCTTTCTTCTTAATTTTTAGCAAAAAACACTAACCTAAGTAAAAAAAAAAACCATAAATGCTCATAATTTGATCTTTGATTAGCTTAGACTAGTGGTGATTGCATCACATAAGTATAGAGAAGAGAATTCTGAAAAAGGGTTAAGTACGATTTGGGTTCTTAAGGTAAAGGTCGAAAATTTTTTTCATCCCAAACTTCTTTTTTTTTTCAAATAAAATCGTCCCTAAAATTTAACTTTGTTTTAGAATTGTCTTTTTTACTTAAATTTTAAAATTTACTACCAAATTACTCCTAACGAAAAAATTATAAAATAAAAAAATGGAAAAAAAAGACAAAGAGAACGAATGAGAGGAAGAAAGAAAATTACAGGAAAGGGAAGAAGAAGAATGGAAGAAAAAGGAAGAGGGGTAAATGGAGGACGGCACCAGTGAAGCTTGGAGCTGCCATCGCCGTTGGGAATTAGAACCAGATGGAGAGAGAGCTTGCAAGGAAGAGAGAAGACACGAGCCACAGACGACTCGGGAACCAAAACCAGGAAGAGGAAGGAGGTGATGTCCCACGCCTTGCCACCGTCGAAGAGCTCGCGGACAGAGAGAGAGAGAGAGAGAGAGAGAGAGGCCAAGGAGAGGAAGAGGGGTGCCTTATCGCCGTCGCACTCTTTGTCGCCCTTCTTCTTGGTGAACTCAACAACGGCGGTTCGGCGATAGTGTTAGAAGCTCAGTGATGGCGCAACGGCCCCCTATAACATCCTACCACATAGAGCCTTACGCCTAGGTTGTAATTCAAAGGTGGTGAGGCGTTATGACCTCTAAAAATAAAAATACGTACGTAGATATGTATGAAATATAGTTTAGCTAGGAGTCTTGAAGAAAAGATTAGACAAAACAGAAACAGAAAATCGCATCACACTCGTACGGTTAAGCGAAATAGAAGAGACATAATATATATGGATAAAGAGTTCCAAGGAAAATACTATATGCAACCCAAAACATACTAAAAGACAGATACAAATTCTGATTCTCTGAAGTCAGCCTCTAGGAGGAACAATACAAGTTTTATACAAAAGTGGAGAATGTATACACATACATATATAAACCAAATACATAATATAAAATTTTCAAAATGTAGATCTTCGCTTCCAAGAATCATCCAGCATGCTCAGCGAGGTGCTTCACGTCCTGCATCTGAAAAATAACAAATATGTATGAAATGAGAACCGGGAGATCTCAATATGGTAACAGTGTCTAAATAGATAAAATATAAGGCTTCGAAAAGCCAAAGGCAATCATAAACTCCATAGTCCCAAATCAAAGCCTAAAGTTCTCACTAAACCAGAAATAGGGTAATGCTATCTAGGGATTCTAATTTATCTCTTCATTTTCAATTTTCTGCAAACCTCCCAATCATCAATGTGGAACAACCCTAAGCATCACCTCCACCAGCATGAGGGATCTCTAAAAAATAAACACATACAAGGCATACAAGTAATACACAATTAAGGAAACAAGTAAAGCATTTAAAGTCACGTAGTATATAGATACAAATAATTCAATTAGGCAAGCCAAGATATAAAGTACATACTCAAACAAATGATACAAATACATATGATGCATGTCTGTCTATGGCCAATGAGCTCATCTGTCGGTTATACAATCTAACCCGACATGTTTAGTAGCGAACCCTGGACAATCCCTGTGTGCACGCATCCCCAAGAGTCTATGCATATATATTTATTTATTAATCATCTCATTGGGGAATTCATTCGGAAAGTTAAAGTGTCCCGGCACATCATGCGATGAAGGGTCAACAGAATCTCAAATCTCAACTTGGAGCAAGTGGGGGCAAGCCACTGTATTTACCCAGGGAGACTCATGACTCAGATAAATATCAATTACCAACCTGAAACAAGTGGGACAAAATCACAACCCTTGCGTCTACACAGAAAGATCAAATCATCTTAACCTAGAGCAAGTGGGGCGAACCACACCCTTGCATCTATCCGGGGAGCCTCAACAACTAACTTGGAGCAAGTGGGACGAAACCACAATCCTTGCGTCTTACATAGGAGGTATGTTCTCATATATCCAGGAAGAACAAAGGAGGGATCATAACCTCCCACCATCTCACTGAAGGCGATTTTATAATATCAGGAGGAACGAGGAAGGAGATCCTCACCTTCCACCATCTCACTGGGGTCGCACTTTCAAGAAAAAGAGCTCAAGATGAACAATCATGTCCAATTCAGTTTCATAATCAAAATATATTTCTTGAAACTTATCTCCACTATACTTCGATATTTTCTCTTTAATCCACTCAATACACTACATAAAATACTCTAGTTAATCCACCCACAGTACTCTACAATCCTAAGTCACCGGTTCTAAATTTATAACAGAAAACACCCCTTTTATTTCACTCAGTACACTCTCACTCGTCCCAAAACCTAAACACTAGCTATCAGACCTTAAATAGGGGTCACAAAGGTAAACATAGGATGAATAGGCAAAAATAGTTAAAAATAGTATTTCTTGAAAAACAGGATAATTGTGCGTACGTGTGCCTCGTGCATATGCATGATGAACCCCTTTTTGTGCGTACGCTCAAAACGCGCACAAAAAAATACATTTCTGAAATGCAAGTTGTGCATACACATGAGTCATGCATATGCATGACCTTGCTTTTGTGCATACGCACGGTATGCGCACAAAATTTGCACAAAGCCCTTTCACTTCTATAACACCTACCATGCGTACGCATGACTTTAATTTTCTACGACTTCTGCAGAATTCAGTTTTTAACTCTAAACTTCAAATGCGCATAACTTTTCCTGTTAAAAATCATTTTTTGTCCGTTCTTTGAACGTCATAAACTATTCGTACCCAAGTTTCATTTAAGACAAGTTCCACAAAATTTGAGGGTCATGTTACATTGTGTCAAAGTTAGTTAAACTTCTGTTTTTACCTAATTACACAAACACTCATTTTTAACCAATTCAACAATGTCAATCAATCCAAACAACCCCCTTAGCATTTTTAAGCCTTCCAAACATTCAATCATCAATTCCTAACTATTACAAGCCCAATCAAACCTATTTCAATTTATTTATCACATTCATCATCAAATAAACTATAACTTCATACCATTCAAACCTATCTTAAGAGCAACTAGCCTAAATTTCACACAACATTACATATTTTCTACTAGAAACTGAAACCATACCTTAGTTGATTTCTCCCATGCTCAAAATACCACCAAAACCTTTTCTTCACAAGCCTCTAAGTCTCTAAATCAAATCAACAAGTTTCAGCCACCAAAGCATTATTCCAAGCACTCCAATTCACCGATTTGACTTCAATTCACATGTATTTAATCTAATTTCATATAATTTCATCATAATCAATACTAGGGTTCACTAATTTAAAAATTCACAAGGGTTTAGTGGTTCCTTACGTTACCCACTAATGATTGGGGCAAAACCCAACAATTATCCCAAGGTAGATTACGCCTAAACCATTAAAAACATAAAATTTTTCAATACCCATGAACCAAAATCACAAAAATGAATAGAATAGAGAATTGGGTGAGAAATTATAAGTCTTTTACCACTAAGGAAGAGTGGGGGCTGATGTGATATAGGGTTACTGAGTAGGCCTTGGGATCAATTGGTTCCGGTTCACTTGATTTAGTTCGTTAGCTCATTTTTGGACCAAAATTTTTAGAATTAGCATTTTAATCACATTGTTTCCAATTATGATTCTGATTTTGTTAATTCATTATTCTTCTACTTTTATTTTTTCTATTTTTGATTCTGCTTTTATTTTTTATGCTTCTGATTATGTTTATGTTTCTACTTCTATTTCTATTTTCAATTTTTCTTCTACTTCTGTTTTCAATTCTACTTCTATTTCTGTTTTTATTTTTATTTTTTATGTTCATTACATTATCTCTGCTCCATTGTTATTATTGCTAAAGAAGAAGAAGAAAAAGAAGAAGAGATGTTGCTGTGATGGAGAAGAATAATAGAAACTAAGTGTTTTGGTGAAGAAGGAGAATGGTATTTCAGTCCAACGGACGATTTTAAAATCACGTTAAACCTTGGAGACGATTTTATATGCAAAAAATGGTTGGGGATGACAAAAAATTTTTATCTATACCTTAGGGATCAAAATTGTATTTAACCTTTTAAAAAATTTTGGTAGAGAAAAAAATGTGTTTTGAGTTTATTAAAAATTTTGGGAATTAGATATATATTCATGCATTAAGTATTTGAACCACAGGCATTTACCTTTAAAAACTATGTACATAGTCATTACAAAAAAAATTAAATAGTGTTCCAAAAAAAATTTAGTTGTAGATATATATGTAATATCATTTAAAAAAAATTGTATGGAGGTGTAGAAAGTGAATCATGGGTAGTTAGGACAGAAATCAGAATTGAGTAGGTTGTTATAAATTAGGTAAAAGTTTAAGTTAATCAAATATTTAAATTTTAGTCTACTTAATCAAATGCATCCTCAGCTTACCCTAACCCCATTACAACCTTCTAAAATCCTTATGATATTTATATGCATGCATTGAATATTTATTAATTTTTAGAAGATGAACAAGGTTTAGAGATCAAAATTAAAAGAGAATTGAGTGTTTCAACCCTTATACTAGAGCAATAAAAAAGTAAACATATCTGATGACAGTTCGATTACTCAATTCTATATTCCCTTATCTCATGAAAATCTTATCTTACAAGTTTGTAATTTGTTTAAAACTCAAATTGATTGATGAATTGAATTGATTGCAATATTATTTTTGGCCCTTTATGCTCATTTATGTTATTTGTAATTGATTTATTTTAACCAAGTAGATAAATATAGGTGAATTAGGTAGAATATTTGAACGAGTGTTAGGTAGTTTACATTTAATGAGTATTGATACCCTTTACTTCCTATTTTTTAATGAGTAGCATGAAGATATACTTTTGTTAAAATGTAAGGGAGTTGATAAATCCATATTTTACTATTATTTTTGGATTAAAAAAGTAAAACTTATTAATTTAACTTGCAATTAGTCTTTCTAATCGTATATTTTTGTGAATTTTTTTTAATTAAGCTTAATTGATTAAACATGCTTTTTATAATTTAAAAATGATCAAATTAATTTTATTTTTATTCTATTTAATTTTTTGATATGTTTGTTTAAGTTGTTTAAGGTTTAGGAAATAAGGAAGATTTGGAAAACTGGATGAAAAGCATGTGAAAGTAGAGATTTCACAAAGAAATGAAGGAGAAAGAAATTTTGACTGGTGCGTCCGCATGCATCTATGCAAAATTCTACTTAGGCCATGGGTGTCCATAAATCTGGTCGTGTGCCTCATTTGAAATAGCACATGACTCGCGATTTGGAGGCCATTTTGGCCTATTTCAACCACTTTAAAGCAATATTTGACGAGAAGCTTGAGGAGGATTATGCACGCAACTCATCATACACTCATTTTTCTTTTTTTTTTAGGGGTTTAGGACCATAAATTCTAGAAAGAAAAGCTCCAACTTCTCTTTAGAATTCAAGGCTTTCTTATAAATTTATCTCTTGTTTGTAGGTTTTAGTTTGTTTAATTATAATTTTTAGTTTATAATTTCTTGTTTTGCTATTCTTGTTTCTTAGAATTTTTTATTACTTCCTCTAGTTTGCTATTTTAGTTTATGAATCCTAGTTGAACTTTCAATTCTCTTTAATAAATTTGAGGGTAATGTATTAAATTGGTCTCCTATGTTTGGGCGTAATTCTGTTTTAGTCCTTAAGGTTTAAAGTATCCTATTTGAATCCAAAAAAGTTTCATTTAGCATCAATTTAGTCCCACAGTGAAGTGAAAGTTAAATAATTAATGAAATGTCCTACATAACAACAGTACAAGAACAAAATCGATAATCTGAAGAACAAGTACAAGCTCCAAAAGCACATAATTAACCGTGGATACATCAATACATTTATTTATTATTTTTCTTATAATATAAATAAAATATTTTCTATAGAACTAAAAAGAACTAAATTGTTGTCAAATTACAAATAAATCTCCAATTTTTTTCATAACCAATAATTGAGCACTTGATTGTAATTCTTAGAGAGAACATAATTAAATCTCAATCATTATTTTAAAATTTTGTGATATTTTTATACTAAACTTTAATAGTGTTAATTATCTAATTTAAAATTATCTACAATAAAATTGAGCTTTATAACTTGTGAATATCTAAACCAATCTTTAACACTCATCACACAAGTTCATTGATGAAAGAAATTTGACAAATGCAATTCTGATCAATATGAATTCTCTTGTGACCATAATTTTTTGTTTTTTTGTGAGATATATCACCAACTCTTGATAAACATATATTAGCCTTAGCTTTAAGCCTTTAACATACTATCAACTTCTTCAAAAGTGGAGAAGTTGATAAAGCAAAAAAGTAGGAGCTTAATCCTCTTTAAATTAGAATTAGGATAGTGAGACTTATAAATGATAGAAATTACAATTTTAAATTTAATGATGATCAATCCTTTTTTATTTTATGAGATAAATACTAAATTAGTAATCGAAAGATTTTGACGCTGATAAAATGATAATTAAATTTTGTTATTGACAAAATAATTCTTAAACAATTTTAAAATTCGACAAACATATTCTCAATCTCGCCGAAACACATTTTCAATAAACATAATGTTGATTTAGCCACTGTATTTTACAATTAATTACCTAACTGTAATTCCAATTAAATTAAATAAAAGTCTTGATGAAATTTTTTTTAACTCAAACTAAACCTAACTCGTCCTTCTTCTTCTACTTCTTGGTTAATTTTATCTTCCTCTTCAATCTTTATCCTTCAATTATATCTCAAATGAATTCTCATAAATATTTAATAAAAAAATTTTGTTATATAAAGTGATGAATTGAAGATTCAATAACTGGCGAATTAATTCCTTTAAAATAAGCTAATGCAGATACAGCATTTTTCTTGTAAGTTAATTTATATCTTGAGTTGTTCAATTTACATAAGAAATCATGTCATTGCAGTTTCTTTTACCCAATTAATTTTGTCTTCTTTTAATGAGTATTCATTTTTATATACGTCATATACCTGTATGATTCAGATATGAATGCTGCAACATCTCTTGCATACTTTTCTCCATCAAAATCAAATGCACCTCTCTATAGATCTGAATTCACTACTCTGTTGGAAGCCAGCACAAGAATCTATTAGGCTCATGCCATTTTAGTATTTTTACATTTAACCGACAAGGAATGAAATGCTTTCTGGTTAACAAGAAATAAATTGAAAACTTACAAGGTACTAAATGGAAAGGTACACAATTTAACGAATTTATGGCCATGATGTCAACTATGTTGTTTTAATCCAAATTGAGAAAGACAAAATCACACATAATGGAGTTCTGAACTTGTGATGTGTGATATTATAGGGGTCCAAAATTTTGCAACAATAGCAGTAATTTAGAATTAATCCAACAAAAATTCACAAAGTACTGTAGAATTATTATCAAAACAAAAACAGTATTTCTTTAGTTATTTTTTGAAGGTGTGACCATACATCTCTTTAAATTATGTTTTGAAATTGTGACAATAAATCTTTTAAATCTTATTTTATAATCGTAATAATAGATCTCTTTAGATTACGCATTAAAATTATGACTATAGACCCATTTTAAATCACCGTTTTATAAAACCGTGATTATAAATCCTTTTACGTCCTTCTTTAAAACTATAACCATAGATTTTTTTAGGTCACGCTTCGAAATGTGATGATAGACCCTTTAGGTCACAATTAACTTGGGTTGGTCGAGTGGTCAGTTTACTTGTTGTAGACCCTTAAATAAAAATCCGATCAGCGGCAAATTAATCATTGACCTGTTAAGTTCTGCGGTCAACAAAAAAAAAGATCCTTTAGGTCACACTTCATAACCATAACGACAGATCTTTTTATATCACGCATTAAAACCGTGACCACAAATCTCTTTTTAAGTCATCATTTTATAAATTGTGACTATAGACCCTTTTAAGTCAGTCTTTAAAATCGTGATTATAAATATGTTTAAGTCACGCTTTAAAATCGTGATGATAGACTTTTTTAAGTCATTTTTTTTTAAAACTGTGACCATAAATTTTTTTTTGTCATATTTTTTAACTGTGGTTATAGAAAATGTGACTTAAAATCTAAAATAATTTTAGATTGCTATGACGGCCACTCTTCAAAATTTTAATTATAGATATATATGTTTACAGTTTTTGAATAAATTAATGACTAAAAATTTTCTTTTAGGTCACAATTAAAAACCGTAATCATAATAATCACAGTTTTTAAATATGATAAAATTGTAATTATAGACTAATTTTATTGTAGTACATCATGCAAAATTATGCATGTCATAGGATAAATAATTGTCTACCATATCCAAAAGGATCCTCCTCTTTTAAAACAAACAATAATGCCAAGCTACTTTATGAATAGCTACACACCTAACATAAATTCTAATCCAAGTGATATTTATGCACTTGTTGATTTAGGTATTCGAGTTTTTTATAGGTTAAATTATATAGTTAATTTCTACACTTTTAATAAAATTATAAATTAATTTTTAAACTTTAAAAATTTGTAATTAAATTTTTAAAGAAAATTAAACTTTGCAATTTAATTTTTATCGTTCAAAAAGTGTTGATTTAACAGAATATTTTTAACATATTCTGTTAAAATAAAAAATATGTTAAAAGTATTCTATTAAATTAAATATTTTTTAAACAGTAAAAACTAAATTATAAATTTTAATTTTTTTTAAAAATTTAATTACAAATTTTTAAAATGTAAAAATTAATATTCTATTAAATTAAATATTTTTTAAATAATAAGAACTAAATTTTAAATTTTAATTTTTTTAAAAATTTAATTACAAATTTTTAAAATATAAAAATTAATTTATAATTTCACTAAAAATGTAAAGATCATCGTGTAAGTTAACCTTTCTTAAAAGTACTTTCCAGTGCCATTTCAATAAAAGAGAGTGCAGCGATTTAAGGCGTTCGAACACCTCAATTCTAGGCCCATTTTCCATTTCTTTGTTTTAGGTATACTTTAGAACACATGTATTGTTATTTGTTAAATTCATCGTAGAATACAATATCAAATGATCCATTAATGCATTTGACAATATAAAAGGTTAATTCATGTAAAGTTTTAAATGGTAAGTAATAAAGTCAAATATTTTTATTTAGTGATAATTTGATATATGTTAATATATTATTCTTTTTATACAAATAATATTAAATAGTTAAAATATTATAGACAATAAATAAAAATACATAATCAATAATATTTATATTGATAAGAGAATATAAATTATTTTTTAATTTAATTGATACAATTAATTTTTTTATAATTATTTTTTTTATTTAATTATACCAAAAAGTTAATTTCAAATTTAATATAAATTAAATCTCAAAAAATTCTTTTCATGATTACATTCATAATTTTATGATTTTTTAAATAAAAATTTTAAATTCTGATATTTTTAATTCTAAAAAAATCTCAAATTGCATCCATACATTTTATAAAAAATAAAAATATTTTAAATTTGATTAGTCTCTTTATTAAAAATCAGAAACATCTAAAATTATTAGTTTTTGACTTGCAAAATAAAATAACTAATAACTATACAATTCATATTTTACATATAAACTATTAAAAAATAAAATATAAAAAATTTAAAAATAATTATTAACTCATCATATTAAAATTAAAATAAGTATACATATGAATATCAAATAAAAAATATTAAAATAATTAAAATTTATAATTCATTAGTGCACATATAAGATAATTTGAAGAATATAATAAGACACATAATTTAATTTGGTAATATTAATTATAAAAATTTATTACTTATGGACATTATATGTATAAAATATAAATGTTATGAGTACAAAATTATGGATGTTATTAATATGAAATTATAAATATTATGTGTATGAATTTATAGATGTTATCAGTAAATTTATCAATTGAATAAATTAATTTAAGAATTTGGCATTTTTTCAAATCCACAATTATGGTAAAAATTAAAAAATATATGGGTTAACTTGATAGTTATTTATGCAATAACTAAAAAATGATACGTGTATGAATGTAATAACTAATAAACATTAATTTAATTTTTGGATGTTAGTTGTAGGTAATTATAGATTTTATGCATGTGTATAAACATATGGATGTTATGTATATAAACTTAGTTAGTACAGTATAATTATAAATGCACATTAAAACACACAAAAAAAAATTAAATCGATTTAGTACTATACCTCATCAGAGTTAGTATAATTTTTTTTATATTCTCAAAAATTAATTGACTAGCAATAATTTTATTAAATAAATTCGTCTATTGTTCAAATTCTTTAACTCTTTTAACATAGACACTATATTAAGGTTAAATTCAAATACTATACTATTTAAAATGATAATTACGACTTGTTAAAAAAATTTTTGGTCTATATCAATTATGCTTCTAATTGAACTAAAATCGTGATTTTTAAGTATTTAATATCGACGTTCCCAAGTGATTTTTGCCTCTAACCTTATGTAACCTTTACCTTTCTTCTAGCAATTAATGGTAATAAAATGAAACAAGACCTTTATGTTTTTTTCTATTCCTGAATGATAATGAAATGAAACAAAAGAATTATAAATTAATTACAATTAAAGTCGCTTAACTAATATTATTATTATTATAGTTCCTTATTATTATTAGTATATATTACATTTTTAAATATAAAATTCAAATTGTAAACAAAATTATTAGCTATGTTTGGTTGGAAAAAAAATTAAAAAAAATAAAAAAGGGAAAAAAATTAATAAATTTTTATTTTTTTAGATATGTTTGGATAAAAAAAATAAATATTATAAAAAGACAATCTTACTTTTGTATTATAAAATATATTAAAAAATAAAAAGATAATATTAAAAGTATAGAGAAAAAATAAATTTTTTCTTCTTTTTCTTTTTAATATAGAGAAAAAATTGTGGTTTCCATTTCTTTTCCTTTTTCTTTAATTTTTCTCTTCAACCAAACAACAAAAAATAATCATTTTCTTTCTTATCTCCTTTCTTCTCTTTTCTTTCTTTCTATTTTTTCTTCAAACAAACATAGTCTAAATAGTGATTGAAAAGATGTCTAATAGTTAAAGATATGATATTATAATTAATATGATTAATATGTGAGAACTACTAAAAAGTAAAAATATGATAAGTAAAATAATAAAAGAATGAAATAAATAATTAAAATATTATTAAATTATATAAATAAAATAAATTTTAAAAAATTTTAATTAATTATGAGTAAAAAATTTTGGTCCAAACTTTTTTCTTTTATACTAACCTGAAACAGATAATAACTAAATCCTTAACTGTACTTTCATGCATTTAATCATAATATATTTTTTTTTTAAAAAAAAGAATAAGATACCAAAGAGCAGGGGCGAAGCTACATACTGGGAAAGGGGGGCAACGGCCCCCCCTAATTTTAATTTTTTACATGTAAATTATATGTAAATTTCAGTTTAGCCTCCCCTAAAAATTTTATTTTAATATTATTTTATTGTGTAAATAATTTTAGCCCCCCTCTAATATTTTTTCTAGCTCCGCCCCTGCCAAAGAGTAGTTTAATATAACCAGGTTCACGAATCTCTTCTCAGGAATACCTTGTACACCTTTAAGGAAGTCCCTAAAATGATATACAGAATAATTTAAAGTTGACAATTGAAAAGGAAATTAAAATAATGGTATAATAGTGCATGCATGTGCTTTGCCGTATAGCAATAACAATTTCTTTAATTTTCGTATAATTATTCTGTGGTTGTCACCATCATGATGACTATTTTTGTTTAATAATTCAACCTCTTGTTTATGGGTGCAAATAAAACAACTAGTTTAACTAGTTCAGTTTCTATCCGAGGAACATATCATCCAAATACTTTCTTTTTCTTGTAACATTAAGTATACCTACGTATGCCTAGCTCGGTGCTTATGCTTAGCCTAACTTTTAAACTATATATAATTTAATTAGTATTCAATTGTCTTAAAGTAATGTATAATGTTAATTAATAAGAATACACAATGGAAATAATTAACTTTTAAAATTATAAAAATTCTTTTTCCACCTTTAGCTATTTTATTCTAGTTGTTCGGATTCTTTTTCATGCATGGTAAGTCCAGTGTAATATAGACCGATCGATTTGGTTATGAGTTGTGACTGAATTTGTTAAATCAGGAATATTTCTTAGCTGATCGATCATGGTTCATGCTTTATACGTACATCATCGATTTTTTTTATTATTAAAATATTACTTCTTTATAATTAATTACCCAAATATGTCACCGTCATAACTGATATGCTATTTCATTTTAAGTTATATTGTTTATTGTAATATAAAAAAAATGACATTTGAATAATTAGTTTTAAAAATATATATTTTGATAATAAATTTTAAAAAATAGCTTATTAAAAAATAGAAACAGACATATGAATAGTTTTATTTCTAACAAATTCTCTTGCACGATAATTTTTATATTTTTTGAATTTGTGTGATTTTTTGTATATATTTTTTTATTTATCTTATGTTATTATTTTTTTAAGATGCTAATAAAGATTAAATTTTAGATTTTTTAATTATAAAAATTTTGATATTATATTATAACTCCGCCTATGTTACACTTGCGGTACATAGCCGGTCCCAAACCCAGATAAAGGAGGAGAGTTGTGTTAGGTCTTCGGCAACCAACATAAAAATATAGCCGAACCCTCATGACATGAATCAAAGACATTATTGCGCTAAAACTAGGTCGTTGCCCGGAAGCAACGCGCCGTATGGCTCGAGTACGGTGTCAAAGCAAGAGCCGCTGCATCGGTGCCCGGATGTAGTGTTAAATGAGTAAGGGTTCTCGCGTTTTCGTGAATGGACGAGGGTAAATAAGCTAGTTCACAAAGTAAAAGGTAAAGGTCGAAGCGACAGAAGGTTGGGATTTGGGACATGGAACATAGGCACTCTAACAGGAAAGTCCATGGAGGTGGTGGACACCATGACAAGGAGGAAGATTAACATTATGTGCCTACAAGAAACGAAATGGGTTGGTGCAAAGATTAGGGAGTTGGATACTTCTGGTTTCAAACTTTGGTATACAGGAAAGGTGAAGAATAGGGATGGGGTTGGAATAATTGTGGATAAGCAGTGGAAGAAGGACGTAGTGGATGTCAAGAGGGTGGGAGATTGGATCATCTCTATCAAACTTGTGGTGGAGGGAGGTGTTTTCCATGTGATTAGCGCCTATACACCGCAAGTGGGTTCGGACGAACAACACAAGATAAGGTTTTGGGAAGATCTAGAGAGTTTGGTTCAAGGCATACCTTTGGGAGATAAGATTTTCTTAGGAGGAGATTTAAATGGCCATGTTGGGAGAGAAGTGACTGGATATGGGAGTATTCACGGAAGCCATGGTTTCGGGGTGATCAATGCCGAGGGTAAAACTATTTTGGACTTTTTCTCAACCTTTGATCTTCTCATTGCAAATACATGTTTTAAAAAGAGAGACGAACATCTTATAACCTATAAGAGTGGCATGACAAGCTCTCAAATCGACTTCTTCACTACAAGAAAAACACCCATTCAGGTACACTTGAAAAGTGTAGCCAAAAGTGAAAAAAAATGATGCCTTAGGCTACGGCTACGCTTTTTGGGCTACGGCTACGCTTTTTGGGGTGATTCCTATTCAACCGTTGCCTATTCTCAAAGGCTACGATTTTCTGCACCAAGGGCTACACTTTTGGCGTTTAGGAATAGGCTACGCTTTTCAAGTGATGCTGTCCAGGACCAAAGACTACGCTTTTCAGCTTTCATTCTTCCAGAATAGGCTACGCTTTTTAACGCTACTGCATTACTTATAAAGCGTAGCCACATTGTATACCATGGCTACTTTTTATAAGCGTAGCCTTAGATCCCTCTTTTTTTTTGTATACTATAGCTACTGTATATAAGTGTAGCCTTAGGTCTTGTTTTTTTTTCTGTATATATATATATAATAATTATTAATACAATATAATAGTTAATATGATTACATGTATAATAATTCTGCATTTTTATTTAAATGAGTTGAATATTATAAAATAAAAATAAATATATAATTATACGAAATAATTTCTTTAAATAATACCAAAATAACCATAATATCACTTAAAATTTACTACTAATAATATCAAAGCTGACACTTCTATTTCAGACTGTGAAAGTAGAGAACTTAAAATGAATATACAAATATACAAGCGAAACAAATTTGCAGCACGTGACAAGTATTTACAATTTCTTTTGAATTCCGGAGACAAGTCATCACAGTTTGAAGACCAGCATCACCAAATGTATCTGCACTACTACTTCCAAATGATATACTAGCAGCATTGCGCTCCTTCTTTGCCTTCCAAATATGCAAAGCTTCAAGATGGCTATGAAGTATTTTATTCTGAAGGAGGTTGATGACATCAATCACACAAGTAATTTGAAAGAAACCAATGCAATAAAATATAAATAATAAAAACAGTTCACACTATGTGGGCTTGCCACAAAGAAGAAACAGTGTTACTACCGCTATCAAATACAGTTTATGGACATTCTGTTTAAAATTGCATTACAATGTGACCCATTATTTCTTTTATATTTTGAGTTGAAGATAAAGAGAAAATACAGAGTTAGGAAGAAGAGGTCATTCAATCACCGATAGTGGCACAGACTGCACATTGACAGTGATTAACTAGACTTGCTAACTGTAACTGATCTTAGGTTGCAAACTGCAACAACACTCACCAAAGATACCAAATAAATTAACAGTCTTGTAAATAATGAATTCCTCATATACACATCAATGGACCACAATTTTTTAATGTGTTGGGTAAACAACAGTTTAATACTAGACAATAAGAGCAAGTTAGGACACAATAATTCAACAAGAACACTGAAGGATAACTGAATAAGGCATCAGTGAAACTAAACGGGTGAAAAGAAAACCTGCTCATTTATTTCATCATATTTCTTCTCAGCGTCATTTCTTGTCTTCTCAAGCAATTTCTTCTACTCTTCCCACTTAGCCTTCAGTTGACTCTGCAAAACACAAATATGCAAACAGGGTGAATTATCGGTACATCTATCCAGAAAATCAAACAAGCCAAAATTCCAGTAAATGGGAAAGAATATATAAAGTAAGTAGACAAAGTGTAAAACAAACTGACAAATGCAACAGTAAACCACGTGGCTTAGGAAATCCCAGTGCAAGAAGAAATGAAAAATCCAACTGAACTAGCACTATCAAAGAATCACTAGACACACTGCAAGTTTCACACTGCTAGTATAGCATGAACAAAAACAACATCCACTTCACCCTGTTATCATAGTTACACATTTACACAATCAAGCCCATAATATCCAAATAACCAATCACATGAAAAAGAAGTTAGCTCTTTTGGAGAAGAAACTCAAACCCAAGGAACAAAATTGAAACCAGTTAACTAATAATAATATAGGATGAAATAGAAGCACTAATAATATGCCTTATGGCTTATAATAAAAAATAATATGCATAATAAACTAAATTCACTAATGAAACCAGCAAGAGTGATCAGAAGCACTAATGAAGCAGAAATAATAGAGTTGTTGTAAACCAACAAAAAATATTCACTAACCCTTCGGCAAGCTTTAACTATATCTGACTCTGGGAATTGAGCACCACCTCGAATGTCCTATCACCATAAATAAAAGCAAATAACTCAGCCTCACTAAATGGAAGTAGAAAGAGGGAATTTGGATGCACAAAGTATACCTTGCTATAGTACCGCTTCAGCAACATTTCCTTTGCCACCCTGCACATGCCACAAAAATAGAGTAAAATTGACATGACCTGCATATGTTACCAAAATCATAAGAAAGAAGTAACATTTATTTTTACAAGGCAACATAGTGTTTTAGGTATAGAAAAAGAACCTTGTTGCACAACCACTCAGTCCAAGATGGTTCTTTGCATAGAGGTGAAACAAGTATCAAACCAAGTACACGTTGTCTATACTTCATCTATTGTAAACAGTAAACACATAAAAGCATTAGAAAAATTGAACGATCCATTATTGAAACTCTAATGTAATTTAAAAAGGGGAGAGGCTGCATAGCACCAACATAATAACTTACAGCAAATAAGGTAAGAATGTAAGCCCCGGCAGCTACTCCCATGCACATTCCTGCACTAAGACTGCACACAAAAAGAATGTTGGGGGTGAGATTGCCTTCTCAAAATGAACAACTGCCAATATTCAAAGCCTAATGGAAATTGGTGTAAACTAATTTACTTTATGTCATTAAATGGAAATCAATTACAGATTAAGCTTGAACTTACTCACCCAAAAAAGTTGAGAACCTCGGCTATTTGATCTGCTAGGTCATCAACAGAAAGAATTGGATAATCTGGAACAATCTCAGGAGCTCCCAACTGCAACAACTCTTGAACAAAGTACAAGATGATAAGAAAGTAAGAACTTAAAATATTATCAATGAAGGAATTTATAACAGTGAGGAGATATATACATCAAGTAACACTGCAAAACAATCAAACACAGCTTAACATGATGAGCACAAAATATTCAAACACAGCTTAACATGATGGAAGCAGGAAATGAATGCTTAATTTACAAAAAGTTGAAGAAACTGGGATCAAAGAACTCAGCAAATCAGAAATCTATGGGAATCTGCAGGCTGTGTTTATAGAAATGGATAGCACTCAAGATATAACCATAAGCCTTCAAACCTTGTCCCAATTACTACATAAACAAAAACCAGATTACAATTTTTTAAAAACTATAAACAGATTAACTTCCAAAGTTGTTAATCACATGTCACCTTATCAATTACTACATAATTTTGATTTCAAGGCATGTTTTGTTTGATGAAACTAAATTTCCTTATCATGAATTATTCAAAGCAAATTCTCCATCTCCAACTTACAATCAATTTCCTCATACTGTTTTAACTTTTCCTAATTTTACTACTATATCATCTCATAATACAAGTCAAAATTCTACACCTACTGCTACCTCAACAAATGAGATAAGGGATACTAGAAGAGCAGAGAATTTCAAAAAATAGTGAAGCATCAACTCAAGTGAGAAGCATTACTAACAAAATGAGTATTTATAGCATGAAGACAGAAATATATTACAATTAAGAGAATAGATGAGACTTGGAATCATTGAAGATGTGAAATAATTGAGTACAAGGTTTATATGTTAGTATGAAACAATGATTACTTATACAACTATGAAGCTAAAAACGAACTTAACAAGCAAGATGCAAAATCAGAAAGCAAATTCTAATGAAGCAAGCGACATAAACTCAAAAAATTAGAAAGAGAATACCACAGCAAAATAACTTTAACTCCTATCATGTACTATTCATACAGTAAAATAAAAATGTTCACTCAAACAGAATTCAGAGTAGATTCATAAGATAATACGCATTCAGAAGCTAAAACCTATAACCCTAAAAATTAGAAACAATACGCATTCAGAAGCTAAAACCCCCAAATTAAAAATCATAAAATCAGAACCCTAAACCGCAGGACACCTTCTCACAAAACCAAAGTCAATTCATCACAAATTGAATAAAGAACAAAATTAGAATTCAACACTAATAATAACAAGCAATGATCAAATGCGATTCTGCACGGGAAAGCTTCTAACACAGACAGCACGGCAGAAATTGAACCAGACATAGAAAACCCCTAATTAAATATGAAATTGTGATATAGAATCCTAATTAAATTTTACCCTAATTTCAGAGTATAGAACAAATTTTCTTCAAGTGGCAATTTTACTATGGTGGTACAGGGTGATCAGCAGAGCATATAAAAGTGCCGTTAAACATCTCACCTTACCTTATCATGTGAAAGAAGTTCAAATAAAGGACCAAAATAGCGCTCACAGAGATCTTCCATTACCTGCACAGTAAGATGGACTTCAAGTGTCAACTAATTAAACAGCCTTCCCTACAGAAATTGGACCTGTGGCTAACCTAACACTGGGGGCCTTCTTCAAAAGGAATATTGAGCCCAGCTGCATCAACTTGAGCTGTGTGTTTTGTTCTTGACAATGGGGATTAGGAACCCTAATTGCCTAAATCAGAAAAAAAAAACTAAAAGCCTACCTATTGTGATGAGGGAAAGCAAATCGAGCAGGGATGGATGGAGCAGAGGCGGCACAAATAGCAAAGGAGACGCGGAGCACAAGAAAGCAGCGGCGAACAAAGAAGCAGAAGAGCACAGCGAGGCGGTGGTGCGACGTAGGAGAGCTGCGGCGTCGTTGCGTCGTAAGAGAGCCGCGTGGTGGTGTGGTGTAGCAGAGCCGTGTGAGGATGTGGTGTAGTAGAGCCGTGTGAGGATGTGGTGTAAGGAGAAGAGGAAGCTTTGGACGAGGTTGAGGAAGAGAGCAAAGAACTCTCTCAGCTCTTAGCTTTTTGCGAAAGGAGAAGGAGTGCACGGGTGTTAAAATGGGAAAAAAGTTCCCAAGTGTTATAGCGTGCACATATTAGGAAACGCTAATAAAGCGCACCCAAAGCCTAAGGATTTGACCACTCTTGAAAAGCGTCCTCTTTGATACGAAAAGTGAACCTATAGATATTCACCTACGGCTACGTTTTATAAGTGATTTCTATAATACCTAAGGCTACACTTTTTAAATGATGCCACAATTGTGTATCCTTTTCTCTTATAAAAAGGCAACACAGAGAAAAGCGTAGCCTATTCATAGAATAGGCTACGCTTTTCAAATGTAGCTTAAAAAAAGTGTGGCTGAATGGGTATTTTTCTTGTAGTGAGAGCTTTTCCAAGTTTTACAAGAACTCAAATAGAAAAAGGGTCATACTTCCGTTCCACCCAAATTCATAGAATAAAGAATGAAAACAATTATTGAAATATAAATCAAGAAAAGACATCATACGAAGAACCCAAGGACGAGGTGGTGGCGGATGAAAGGTGAGGAACAAAGAAGCTTCCTAAGACGGGTAGGAGAAGAGGCAAAGTGGGATGGGAATGGAAGCGCGGAAGAGATGTGGAGGGAGATGGCAGAAGTTATTAGAAGAACAGCAAAAGAAAGTTTTGGTGAATCTAAAGGAATAGGACCAAGAGACAAGGAGTCCTGGTGGTGGAATGCGAGCATACAAGAAAAGATAAAGATAAAAAGGGAATACTTTAAAGAGTGGTCTTTATGCCGCAATGCAAATAACTGGGAAAAATATAAGGCGGCTAAGAAAGAGACAAAAGTGGCTGTAAGTGAAGCAAGAACAAGAGCATATGAGGGTCTCTACCAGTCTTTGGGCACGAAAGAAGGAGAAAAATGTATATATAGAATCGCAAAGATCCGGGAAAGAAGAACGAGAGATTTGGATCAGGTTAAGTGCATAAAGGATAAGGATGGAGAGGTGTTGGCTCAAGAGGAGAAGATTAATGAAAGGTGGAAGAGCTACTTCTACGAGTTATTTAATGAGGGACAGAAGACTCTTCCAAGCCTTGGTCGATTAGGAACAAGGGAAGAAGATCAAAACTTTGACTACTATCAAAGGATTCGAGACTTCAAGGTAAAAGAGGCTCTAAAGCAGATGAAAAATGGCAGGGCAGTAGGACCTGATAATATCCCGATTGAGGTTTGGAAGGGTCTTGGAAAAAAAGGCATCAACTAGTTAACCAAGCTTTTTAATGAGATTTTAAGGTTAAAGAAGATTCCTGATGAGTGGAGATAGAGCACCTTGGTACCTATCTGCAAGAAAAAGGGGGATATACAAAGTTGCGGAAACTATAGAGGGATTAAACTTATGAGTCATACTATGAAGTTATGGGAAAGGGTGATAGAACGGAGGTTGAGAAAAGAGATATATGCCAGGAAGATCTACCACTGAAGCGATATACCTTTTAAGAAGGATGATGGAGAGGTATCGTAGTAATAAAAAGGATCTACATATGGTGTTTATTAATTTGGAAAAAGCATATGATAGGGTACCAAGGGAGGTCTTATGGAAGGTTTTAGAAAAGAGGAGAGTAAGGATCACATATATTCAGGCAATTAAAGACATATATGATGGGGCCACACTAGTGTGAAGACTCAAGGTTGTGTGACAGAGGAATTCCCTATTGGTATAGGATTACACCAGGAATCATCCTTAAGTCCATACCTTTTCACATTAGTCTTGGAAGTACTCACAGAGCACATCCAAGAGCCTGTGCCATAGTGCATGCTTTTTACCGATAATATCGTCCTTATGTGAGAGTCAAGGGAAGACCTAAATAATAAGTTGGAGTTATGGAGAGAAGCTTTAGAAGTGTATGGTCTGCGCATAAGCCGTAGCAAGACGGAATATATGGAATGTAAGTTCAGTCTGAAAAGGGAAAACTCCAATATAGAGGTGAAGATTGGAGAAAACATCCTACGAAAAGTTAAAAGTTTTAAGTATCTTGGGTGCATCATACAGGATAATGGAGAGATTGAACATGATGTAAATCATAGAATCCAAGCAGGTTGATCAAAATGGCGGAGTGCATCTGGTTTTATATGCGACAAAAAAGTGCCTTTAAAACTTAAAGGTAAATTCTATCGCACCGCTATAAGACCAGCTATGTTGTATGGTACGGAGTGTTGGGCGGCTAAAGGGGAGCACGAACATAAGTTGAGTGTGGCAGAGATGAAGATGTTGAGATGGATGAGTGGTCATACGCGATTGGATAAAATAAGGAATGAAGACATAAGAGAGAGAGTTGGAGTAGCACCCGTTGTGAAAAAGATGGTTGAATCGCGTCTCAGGTGGTTTGGACATGTGAGAAGAAGACCGATAGAACATCCAGTAAGGAGGGTGGATGAGATGGAAGATGGATAAAGGGCGAAAGGCAGAGGAAGACCTAAGAAGACCATCCATGAGGTGGTCAAACGAGATCTACATGTAAACGGTTTCTCTGTAGACATGATACATGACAGAGCACAATGGCGTCGTTTGATTCATGTAGCCGACCCCACCTAATGGGACAAGGCTTTGTTGTTTTTGTTGTATTATAAAATCATTTTTTTAATTTAAATCGATAAAAAAATATATTAATAGTTATATGTGTAACCTTGTATTTTTAGATCATGATATTGCATATCAGAATCGTATGTTGTACAGAAGAATAAAAATAATATTGCTTCCATGAGTCTAGCTTAGATTAGCATTGGATTAATGAGACAATCATGACAAAAATATACTAAGTTGGGTTTTTACTTTTAAGGATGATTAGTAAGTTCGATCGAATTGTAAAATATTGTTTATTAAAGAACAAATTACCCAAAATACATCCAGATCAATATATCAAGACATTGACAAAATTAATCTAAAAAATGAAAATGACAACATTTCGAAAAATAGTATTAATTTTACAAAAATAACAAAATAGTACCATTATTTTGGGGAACATTTTCACTATTACTTAAATAGTGCATACAAAAATCGGTGCTACTTTTGATATTTTGAACCATTTTTCATTTTTTTAATATTTTGGCCAATCATGTAAAAAGAAAATCACAAAAATAAAAAATTCATTTGATGTAAAATTATCAAATTTCAAAAGTAGAAAGGTCATAATTTTTTAATTATGCTCACAAAAATAATTACATCGAAATTCAATTTCTAAAGTTTTTTGAAAATATATCTTATATTTATTCATTTTGTTAGACTAATAAGTACTTCCTTTTGAAAATTTTTTTATCACTTTTAATAAATAATACGTGAAGTATTTTTCTCAATAGACAATAAACTAAAACATTATTAATTTTGTTTCTTCTATTAAAAGAAGTAACATATTACTAACTTAAAATAAAAGTTCTTTCTTTGCTCTGATCTGTTCTTTAAGGATTTTTTAAAAATTATATCTAATCGCTCAAAATAAAAGTACTTTTCGATATAATTTTTTCTTCTCAAAGGAAAAAGAATAATCCAAATTTGTGTGCTTGCTTTACTAATTACTATGTCATACTCATACCTGTGGAAATTTTATCTCGGGCAAAGAAGTTGACTACATTATTCAGTAAGTCAATTATAAATTTATAATATCAGTAGAGTTAGTTTAGTTCTCATTATTTGAAAAGTACTTTTGTTTGTTTTAATCAGATGCTATTTTATTTAGCATTTTTTTTAAATGCAAAAACTATTTATTTTTATTTTTGTTATCAAAATTTATACAAATACAAATGTACTATTGAAAAAAAAAAACACACCCTTAATTTTCCTTTCATAAGTAGTTTTTCTAGTTAGTAGTTTTTTTAAATATAAATTGGGAATCCCACATTTATGTGAGTGATGTTTTTAATTCCTTTTATAATTGCTGTACTTTGAGGGGAAAAAAAATTCTATCGTTTTTAACAGGGAGAACAAAAAAAAAATCATCTTTCATATATTTAAATCTATTAGAAAATATCCAAAAGAATTCAAACAATAATTGGACCAAGTAATGAATTTGAATACAATATCCGTATATTAGATCCAATAACGTATTTGACCCGATTCAAGGTGTTTAATTTGGTTTGGATTTTAAATTTGTCAAAATTCAATCTGATTTGATTTTGTCAAGGTTCTAATTCAAATGATTGAAGAAAAAACTCTAAGAAACTCGTACGAGTTAATCTTTTCAGAAGCATAAAAACTTTATCAAAAAAAGAGAAATAAAATCAGCAAGGCAATGAGATAAATGAAGTTGCTAACAGTAAAGGAGTTGTTGAGGTGATTAATAAAAGTCCTCTAATGAAAATGAAACACGTTAAAGAAAAAAAAGTAAACCGAATCGCAAAATAAACAAAATATATTGATGATAATCAGTAAATTGTATGCATTGTTAGTTCTACTAAAGAAGGACAGAGAACAAAATCTGTGAAGTCAGTATTGGAGGAACTCATTGAAAAGTTAGTCCTAATAACAAAAAGCCAAAAACTTAAACACTTGGTTAGAAAAGTATATCATAATTTTCCAAATGCAATGGGTGTTAAAAGGAGACTAGGGAAGGCAAAGAATGAAACTTGGAAGAGGAACGAAGGCTTTGATGATTTAATTTTGGCTGAATCGGGGGAGGGTGCCAACCCGCCATTGACATCGTAGGATTAATAAAGATGATGATGTTAAATTGTTGGAGTTTAGAAAAGATTTTAACAGTTCACAACGTTCATTGGATTAAAAGATTCTATTCTTCTAAAGTGTTTTTATGTGAGACAAAAAAAATTCTTTGTTTGTCAAGAGACAGTATGAGAAGATTGATTTCGAAGAAGCATTCTATGTAAAACTACGATACGACGAGTGGTCTAGTTTTAGCATAGAATTCTGATGCTCAAGTAATAGTTATTGATTCAGGGAGTTTCTTTGTTCACTTTTATTGGCTAGACAAAGGAAAGAATATATTATAGGTTGTATTTGTTGTTTACCTTCAGAGCGAAGAGCAGCACCGTAATAACCAGTATTTGAATATCCTTCAGTAAGTCGAAGGTGCAGGGAAATATTATTTACTGATTGGAGACTTCAATGCTATTCGGGGTCAACATAAGAAAGAGGGAGGTAGACAAAAATCAGCAAGCTCTATAATAGATTTCGTTGAATTCATGGATGCCGACAGCCTAAGAAATATTGGCTATGAAAGCTGTAAATTCACCTGGTCCAATAGATAATTTAAGGAGAACTTAATCAGAGAAAGACTGGATAGATGTCTTGTTTCTAATGGATGATTGGCACTTTATCCTCATGCAAGGGTGATTCACTTAGAGGATGTGGATTCTAACCACCGGCCAATTATTATTCATTCTGACCAGCAGCTTAGGAGAAAGAAATGGCGGTTCAGATTTCAAGAAAGGCGGTGCAACTTGGAAGAGGTGAAATGCATAATCAAGGAGGCTTGGCAATTGAATACCACGGGTTCAGCTATGTATATTTTATTAGCAAGTTGAAAAATTGTCACTATAAACTTATTGAATGGCAATCTACTAACCCAAATAACCCAGCCAAGTAAATTGTAGAACTTACTCAAAAACTAAAACTAGAGAAACAGAAGGCTCAGCTGGCAGATAAGCGACTTATTTTAACAATAGAAGCTGATCTTCAAGATACTTGTGAGATGGAGGAGCGGTATTGGAAAGAAAAATTCCAAGTAAAATAGCTATGATGGGGAGACCAAAATACAAATTTTTTTCACGCCAAATTTCAAATTTGGAATAGACAAAATAAATTGAAAGATAAAAACAGATTGTACAGGTCTAATATTGAGGGTATTGGAAAAGTAATAAAAACTTATTTCAAGAAACAGTGTACTACATCAATCTCTAAGAACCCAAAGGAGGCGTTAGGAGGACTAACTAGCAAAGTTGATGACAGAATGAACTGCGTACTTATGAGACTTATTTCTGAGAAAGAAGTTAAAAGAGTAATTTTCTCTATCAACTCTTTATCAGCACCAGGTGAGGATAGCTTCACAACAAAGTTCTACCAGTACTATTGGAAGATTATCAAGAAGGAGGTCGTCAAGCATGTGTCAACTTATTTTTCGAAGGTAAAATGCTTCGATCTCTGAACCACACGCAAATATGTTTGATTCCTAAGGTTATAGGTGCTGATTCTATGGCTCAAATATGGCCTATTGGTTTGAGTATGGTGTTCTATAAGATAATTTTAAAGATATTAGTTCATACGATGCAGTTTTGTATGGATAAAATTATAAGTGTAAATCAAAACATTTTCATTAATGGTAGGTTGATTAGTGATAATATTCTTATAGTGCATGAGTTTATGCATTATCTAAAGAATAAGAAATATGATGATTATAATTTGGCTCTAAAACTCGATATGAGCAAGGTCTATGATCGAGTTGAGTGGAACTTTGTTTCGAAGATGCTAAAGAGGTTGGGTATTTGTCAGAAGTGGATTGGCTGGATACAGAAGTGTGTGACTACGATTTCCTATTCAATTCTTATGGATGGATTCTCTGGTGGTTTTTTTAAGCCCACGAGGGGTCTCCCTCTCGTTGTCCCTCTATCTATTTCTCATTTGTGCAGAGCATTTATCTCATCTGCTCCACAAGGGTGAATAGAGACATGAGTTTTCAGGTCTAAGGTTGAATCGGTGTTGTCCCACCACTAGCCATTTATTTTTTACAGATAACTCGATTTTATTTGAGAAAGCCAAAATCCAAACTTGTCAGAACTTACTTCGGCTACTATAGGAGTATAGTGAGATTAGTGATCAGATTACTAACCTAAACAAATCATCAATGTTCTTTAGCCAGAATACTCTGGAAGAATTGCGACATGAACTTGCTGAGATCCTACAGACAGGTTCCACATGTTGGCTCCCAGGATAAACACTTACACTCCCATGCAACTGTGAACAGATCAAAAACAACCACTTTTAGCTACATTGAAAAAAGGTAACAAAGAAACCTAATCAGTGGAAGCAATCATTATTGTCACCGAGTTGGCAAAAAAATTTGGTTAAACCAGTGGGTTCTACTGTGCCTATATACATCTTAAGCTGTTTCAAATTACCAACTACTCTCATTGACAATGTTTAAAGAAAAATAATGCAGTTTTAGTGGGAACAAAGAAAAAATAATAAAAAATTTCAGTGGATAAAATGGGATAATGTGTGTAGGATTAAAAAACAAGGCAGATTGAGTTTCAAATATTTGAAAGTTTTCAATTTGATTATGCTAAGAAAGTAAAGTTAGAGAATATTGAAGAAGGCTGATTCACTGGTGCATCAAATTCTTAAATCCAAATATTTTTTCTTTTCTCCTTTTATGAATGTTCAAACGGGCCAAAACACCTCTTGAACTTGGAGGAGCATTCTTAAAGGCAGGAACTTGATTGAAAAAGGAGTGAAACGGCAAATTAAAAATGGTGCTCAGATCTAAATCTATGAGAATAATTGGGGGAATAGTAAGAAGAGACTCCAAAAAAATACTGAGTTTTTCAAATCAAAACCTAATTTGGGTTAACCAATTAATGCTTTCTAACAGTACATGAAACGAAAATCTAATCCACAACAATTTTTTAGACATAATAGCTCAAATAATTCTCCAAACTTCTATAGCGCAAGGACCAAATAAACTTATATGGAGAAGGAAAAAAAAGCTCTTACTCAATCAATTCTGGTTATCAGATCAACTTTCAATTTTTTCATCTTCTTCAGGAGTATCTTTCCAAAATCTTCCATCAGAAGAAGTTTTGGTGTTTAATTTAAAATCTCAAAAGCTAAGGTGAAATTCTTCTTTTAAAAAGCAATTCATGATGGTATATCTGTCAAGAAGAAAATCCAAATCAGAATTTCAGCAACACTCATTCACTGTCCTAGATGTCTTTTGCATTGTCTAATCTAATTAAATACCCTTACGCAACTTAGATTTAATTTAAAGTGGGAATTACATACTAAGGTACTTGAAGACTTTGATGAGCTGTGAAAATGGTGAATCTCAAACACAAAGACAATGAATGTTGATAATAATGGTTAATCTGAAACCTCAAAATCTTTCAGAACAAAGACACCTCAAATTCAAAAATAGTACAAATCACTCCTAACACCATAGACGAATTCTTTAAATTGATCTGAGAGACTTTTTTCTGTTTATTCTCATCTCAATGTTTTCTTTTTTTTTTTCTTTTAGATGATATGTATTAATTATTTAGCATTAATCACTTCTTTTATTTTGTTGTCCTTCTAAGGACCAATTATTTTGTTACCAATTAATAAAAATTTCCTTTCTTTGTAAGAAAAAAAAATCAAATTTGATTTGTGTACACTTTTAAATTTTAAAAATACATAGTTACAATATACATTGAACTACTTTCCATACAATATATTTTCAATCAATCTTACCGTTGAATCTTAATTACCCACAGGTATGATATGCCCCTTTAAATAAATTAGATAACTTCTTTTTTCTTCAAAGAATAGGGAACAAATACAGTGAATACTACTGTTGAATCTTAATTACCTATAGCCGGCGAAGATACACGTAAAAAACCTTCTTTAGTCAAATCTAATAAAATTAGCATAAGTTCAACCCCAAAGAAAACAGCGCGTATGTAAAAAAAATTTACACACACAATAAAAATTTTTATTTATAGTATAAAATTTTTATTATAAATATATTTTATTAGTTATTGGATAAATTAATTGTAGTTTTTTAAAATTTTATGTATTGTGCAAAATTCTTTTTTAATACCAAAATTTTTGTGTTATATATATTTTGTTGGTTGAGTGTTAATATTTTAGATATATAATTTTTTAAAACTTTGTACTAAATATCGAAATTTTGATGTATTATTTTTGATGCTATGTATCAAAATTTTTATATTGTAAATTAAAGTATTTATGTTCTAATTTTTTAAATATATATAAGAGAAGAAGAAAATAAAAACAATATGAACGACGATTAAAAAATGAGGAGAAAAAAAATAAGAGAAAAATTAAATAAGAGAAGAAGACGTTAAAAAAAAAGTTATTAAAAACGATGACGACGTTGTTAAAAAGTATATAAAGTTCAAATTACCAACCTAACAATCTAACCTCAGTATCAACCGACTTTTGTAACCTACTTTTTAATTAATTTCTACTTCTAAATAAGCCAAATATCATATATCAAACAAATCTAGAGATTTAGTCTCATTTGACCCCAAACAAATCTAAAAGCCTCTTTCCATAAAAAAAAGTACAAATAACATCAACGTTCTATGCTAAAACCTTGTTTGACTTGGCCAAATTTTCTATTCCAATATATAGAATAATTAAATATATTAACAATATTTTATTTTTTATAGCTAAGAAAATTAATAATTTTTATACACATGATGACTGATGACTGATGAGACGTCGCTAAATAATTGTATCACATTAAACTATTTTATTAAAACAATAAATCATGGCTTTAAATATTAAATCAACTCAACTATTAAAAATAAATATTATTATAAGATTTTATTTCATTAAATTTTATTAAACAATAATAAAATATAAAAAATATACTATAACTATTGAAAGTATGAATTTTAAAAGTTTCTATATTATTTAAATATATAAATCTCAAAATTAAAAATCTAGTCAACACAAATCAGACCGATAGAATAATTAAAAAAAAGTATATAGTTAATTATTATTATTATCCCGTAGTATAACCTTTTTTTATAGTATTTTTTAATTTAATAAATAAAAAATTAATCCGTAGTGAATTTAAATTTTATTTAAAAGTGTATTATTAGCTAATAAATTATCGTATATATAATAAGATTCGAATTTTCGACACCACTTATTTAAATAACGGGCCTGCTACACATACAAGTTTACAAGTTTACAAGTCGACCCAGTCCAAATACAACTCACGCGCATGAAGACGGATTGAATGGAGCGTCACATTCACGCGCTTGCCACTCAAACGGTTACGCACGCTACGAGTAAATGGCAGACTCTTCCACTTCTCAAAGTGATTCGAAAACAAAGCAACCCTTCCATTTTCGAGCGAAAATCGAAGTTCAAAATATACAAGTCGTCGCTAACCTTCGAAACCTCCATCAACACACCATCAAACTTTCCATCAAGAATCTGAAGAGAAAACAAAGCAACAATACTCAAGGTAAGTTCATTAAGATTCCTATATATTTTCCAGATTACGAACTAGGTTTTACTTTTCCTCTACGTCGTTGTTCTAGGGTTTGCTGTTATTCTTGCTTCTTTGTTACACTGTTCTTCTACGTTGTTGTTCTAAGTTTTCTTGTTATTCTTGTTGTTCTAGATCTTCTGGTAACTGAATTTTGGGGGTATATTCCGTATATTGGGGGTGTATACTGCTTGACCTTGTAATGTTGCTTGATATTGAAGCATGTTTGAGTGATATCTGACTGATATATATGGACGTATCTGAATTATATCTATGGGTGTATCTCACTGTTATCAATGGGTGTATCTTACTGTTATTAATGGGTGTATCTGACTCATATATATGGGTGTATCTTACTGTTATCAATGGGTGTATCTTACTGTTATTAATGGGTGTATCTGACTCATATATATGAGTGTATCTTACTGATATCTTTGGGTGTATTTTTCGTTTCAGAGAAAATGGCAGCAAGAAACCAAACAAAAGACCTTAAGTGTGCCACACATCTCCTAAGTGATAAATTCAGAAACATGAGTGAGGAGAAGAAGGCGATTGTGAGGGATCTCGGATTCGGTGGGTTGATGCACATCCCACCACTAAGGGTGCATCACCAACTGTTAAGGGAGCTAGCAAACAACTTCAAACTTAGGGAGAACAGACTGGAAACAGGATATGGTTCTTTCAAAATAACACCAAGAAAGATAGGTCATGCGCTTGGCATCAATACAACAGGTAACTAGCTCAAAATTATAGGTGTATATTAAGTTGATGCTTGGGTGTATTTAAGTTGATGCTTGGGTGTATTTGAATTGACTTTGATACTTTGTTGTTTTCCTTTTTGTAGGAGATCTATTTCCTGAGAAAGTTGACTATAAGAAACTTTCTGAGGATGACAAAATAATTTTTAGAAGATTCCAGGGTAAGACCCTCAAAAGTCTTACCGATGAGGTGATGGAAATCGGCGTTGGTAACGAAGAGGAACGCCTGATGTTCAAGAGGATATTCATCCTCTATATACAGATGGCGTTCCTTTTGCCAATGACGATAAACAAAATCTCGCCTATCCACCTGCCCCCAATTTTTCAGATGGACAGCATCACAGAGCGAAACTGGGAGGGGCATGTTTTGACCTTCATCGTCAAGGGCATCACAGACTACAAGGAGAAAAAGAAGAAGGCAATTGATGGCTGCCTCTTTGCCCTGATGATAATTTACTTTCATCTTTCAAAAAACAAAGGGAAGAAGAGGGCTGAAAGACCACCAAAACCATGGATTGCCAACTGGAGTAAGGAGCAGTTGGTGGAAAGAATGACTGCAGAAAGAGAGAAAATTTTGGTAAGTAAACATAATATGTTGGATGTATTTTATTTACCTAAATGCTGCTAACTAAAATATCTAATTTTTCAGGGGATTGTGAAGATGGCGGAGACAAGAGAAAAAATGAAAAAAAAATGAAAAAAAAGAAAAAAAACAAGAAACTAAAAAAACAAAAAAAGGAAGGCGAGTTCAACATCGTCTTCGGAGACAGAAACAACTACTGACAGTGACAGTTCTACCTCTAAGTCTTAGACTCAAGAAGACTCAGAGGATTCAGGAAGAAAACACCCTAGCAAAAAGGGGAAAAAGTAAGTACCATACTTGGGTGTAATTTCTTTTTCGAGTTGGGTGTATTTTGTTGATCACGTTGGGTGTATGTAGTTTATTAAGCTGGGTGTGTTTTGTTTGCTGCGTTGGGTGTATATTGTATATTCAATTGGGTGTATCTTGTGCATTCATTTGGGTGTATTTTTAGTATGTTCTAAATAATGATTTTTTGCCTTCCAGAATGAACTCCAGAAAAAGAAAGAAGAGTCAAGAGGAGTCAGATTCTGATTCAGAATCTGAATCTAAATCAAGTGATGAGTAATGTCCTGAAATTATTACTCCTTTCTTTTGGCTTCATTATAAAGATTTTGTGTATTAACTGAAGTGTCTATTATTAACTTATAGGAGTGAAGAATCATCACCGGTGGAGAAGGGAAAGAAAAAGAAAAAGACAAAAACAACACCAAAAAAGTAAAGCACTTCTTTGGATAATATTCTATGATAAAATTAATTTTTTATTTCTGATTGGTACTCTTTTTTTCCACCCAGAACACAACCAAAAAAGAAAAAAGTTGTTGTGGAGGATTCACCTCCTGAAGAAGATCAATACTTTGATGGGTACAGTACCTCGTAAGCTATATTACCGTCTATCATTGTAATTATTTTTGTTAACATCTTCTTTTATGAATGTAGTGAGAGATATGAAATATCAAGTGAAGAGCTAGATGAATTGCTAAGGGAAAACGTTGATAAATCTGCTGCAGAGGGGTATGTCTTGCTGGGCTGTCTATTTCAGATTTTGGTGTGTTTTCTTTCCTAATAATTGTTTCTTGTTTCGCAGGGAAAACGAAGCTGACATGCGATCGACAGAAGGTCGCTATGCCTTCTCTGAAACATAAGAAGCTTTATTTAATAAAATCTTGTTATCATGGTTTGGGTGTATTTTGTGGAACCATTTGGGTGTATTTTGTGGATCAAGTTGGGTGTATGTTGTTTATTAAGTTGGGATATTTCGTTTGTTGTCTTGGGTGTATATTATCCATTCAGTTCGTTGTATCTTGTGCATTCATTTGGGTGTATTTAATACTTGTCTCTTATTTTGTCTGAATAACATGAAATCTGTTTAGAATACCGGCTGTGAACTTGGGAAGTGATGATCCTTCCTCTCAAGGACGCACAGAACAGAGTAGTGTAAACCAACCGTCAGAGAGCATGTAATTTCTCTTTCAAATAACCGTTACTTTTGTTCTTCTATTACCTTCTACTTCTAATTCTGTATATATTTTTTTTAGAAAAAAAAAAGCCCTTTATTATTTTATTCAAGAAAAAAAAGGCAGGAAAAAAGCAAAAACTGCAAGTATGTAAGTTCTCAAAAAACAAAGCCTGTCTTCTTTTTGAATTGTTCGGGTGTATTTTTTGACTTTCTTTGGGTGTATTTTAGGTTGAGTCCGGTTCAACAGTCAGCCAGTGAGCCGGCTGATTTGAATATGATGGTTGTGAGGGAATAGACACCGTCGGATGCGCTTGTAATGTGAATTTTTCAAGATTATTTCAACCTTATTACCTTATTATTTTGAAAGGCGTTGTTAACCTTTCATTTTTCTTCTTGTTTAGAGTCCCAATTCAAGTTTTTGTGCCGGCGTCCCAAACAACCACTGTGCCGAAACTTCAAGAAACACCTGAGTCAGATTTTGAACCAACATCTCTGCTACAGATTGAAGGAACTACAGAAACGTAAGAAATAGTATTGGGTGAATATTTGTTTAGAGTTCGGGTGTATATTTGCTAACAGTTTGGGTGTATATTGTTCCTGAGTAGTTTTTTTTACGCCATGATTTATTTTGTGTAACTGTGCAGTACTCCTGAACTCCCCCCAACAACTTCAAGAAACCACACCCACGCTTCCCCCAGCTCCATGTAAAATGTAAGTTCATCAGACTAAAATCAATCTTTGCTTATGATCTGTATATTCTTACTCTTATAATACATTATACATGATGACGCAGTCATCCAGCCGCAGAAGATGTTGCTGCCCTGATGATGATGGCACAGACAGCATCCTATGTTTCTAAAACAGATCCAGTGCCATCATTCAGCCTTGGCTTGACTGATTCAAGCCAGGAGGGAGCGTCAACGCAGGAGACAGAAAAGGCAAAATCTCCAGAAACTGCAAATTTGCTAGAACAATTAGACGATTTGGTACAAAAAATAGCAAGAAATGCAGCAAAAGAAGAAAGTAAAAGTCCACAAATTCAAAGGGAGACTGGGGGAGAAAGTTTTGGGAGGTTTGAAACTCCTGCGGGGATAAATGAGAATACGGATGATATAAAACAGAAGTGCTACATTTGGGGGACACGAGTGAAGACATACGCAGATGGCGGAACTAACGAGTATGAAAACAAGTGCACTTTGATGGCCCAAGATAAATACATTTTGACAAAAATGCACATTGCATCACTCTAGGCAGCAACTTTTATAGAAGCTGAGGTAATATTAGAATAACATTAATGTTTTTACACCAAAGTTTACTGCAATGTTTATTAATATAAATTGATTTCGGCATATATTTCTAGATTGTATCTGCCATGTGCCTCATCCTCAACCAGACAAATGATAAAAGGTTTCAAGAACAAATATACTGTCCCCCCCCCCCCCGATATTGTGGTAAGTATTACTTCTA
>NC_029774.3:24198401-24204183 GCF_000817695.3 Arachis duranensis | reverse complement strand
CCTCTTTACCTTCTTGCTCCATCGTTCCAGTATATATCTAGGTGACACTTGGCTTACTTGTTCAAAGCTTAACACGCTTAGTGCGTGACGACACAGTATCCCTCTCGACTCGAATAATAAACATTGGCATTTTACCTCGGCTGCAACTGAGTCGTAAGTAACCACAAACTTGTTGAATATTGAGCTGGAAACTTGTTCTCCGACTTCGTATACTGAATAGCCTAGAGCGGAATTTGTTAATCTGGTGATGCAATTCGCCTTTCCTCTGAATTGCGCTTGGACTTCCCCAAACTTTTGATGAGTGTACACATCTTGAAACTGAGCTTCAATGGAGGATTTGGTTGCACACGGTATGACCGTATGAAAATCTGTAGCATCTGATTCTCTCGCTGCTTGCTCCCTGCTTCCGAGGCAATTATCGTATTGTTTGACGAACTGAATAAGCGAGCTGTTCCGAGTGATAAACTTGTTAAAAAATGAATGCATGCTCTCGCTCCTTTGTGTGCTTCTCATCCCTGCCCAGAAGTGGTGATCCAGATAGATAGGAACCCATTTATGACGGTCTTCATACAGATCTGCATAATACACCCAAACACAGACTATAAATACACCCGAAAAAATATGCAATTTACACCTCTGCTGCAGATTTTAAAAAGACATTACCTGAAAGCCACTTGTTGTCCACAAGACCAAAATTCAGCAGAAAATCGTTCCAATTCCTATCGAATGAGTCTTTGCTATGAGAGTTAAAAACAATTTGGCTCATTTCTCGTTCAATATCTGCATGTCCCTTGTACCCGTTTAATTTGCTTGGAATCTTCTTCATGATGTGCCAAATATACCAACGGTGAAGTGTTGTTGGCATACAGGCCTCTAAAGCCCTTTTCATTGATGCGCATTGATCGGTGAGAAACCCTTTTGGAGCGTTTCCTCCCATGCAACGAAGCCAACATTGAAATAACCATTTGAATGATTCAATTTCTTCGTTTTTCATCAAAGAGCATCCGAGAAGTGTTGACTGACCGTGGTGATTCATCCCCGACAAAAGAACCACAGACCAAATTATACCTGAAAACAAATTACCATAGTGCAGAATGCAAAATCATTAGGTACACCCCAACACATGCTTCGTATACACCCATAAAACAGCCAATATACACCTCTGCTACGGATTCATAAAAATACGTTAATTTAGCATCATAAACAGGGGCAGTTTGTTACCTGTTTGTATTGTAGGTGGTGTCAAATGAAATGACGCCTCCGAAATACTCAAAGGCAGCTCTACTTCTTGCATCGGCCCAAAAAGCCAGTTTAATCGATTGATCCTCCTCGAGTTCAAGCTCAAAAAAGAAATTCTGATTCTTCTCTTTCATTCTTAACAAATATTTCCTGAATTCTTTTGCATCTTCTTGTTCGGAGACATTCCGCACTTCCCTGGTAATGTAATTCCTCACGTTCTTTTCGATAAAATTTAACTCGCGGTGACCCCCGGCAGCCGCAACAAATGATTGGTAGGTTTTGCTTGGTCTGATACTGGCCTCCTCGTTATTCTCTATTGTACGACGAATGGACATGCTTAGTTTCCTGTGCTGTTTGAGCATCTCTGCTAAGTACTTGGACAGCAGGGGTGTGAATGATCCAGCACAACCTTTGAAATGATCCAAGCACCGACATCCTTCAATGTGTGTATATAAATTCTTGCAGGACAGTTTAGACCGGCTGTCGGATTCGTCTTCTCGGTCGGAGATATTTTAGATTTCCATTTTTCCTCTCTGCTACATGTAATCAGTTGATTCTTAATCTCGTTTCCCTTCCTATTTGTGCACCGAACTCTTGTAGAAAAACCTGCAACCTTGGCGTAGTTCCTGTAAAATTTTCCAGCATCTTCAAGGGTGGTAAAGGTCATTCCAACCTTTGGAATAAACTGGTCATCAACAACAGAGAGAGGCTGCAGAATACACCATGTCAAAAACTATAAATACACCTATAGATATGATTCAAATACACCCAATCATGTCTAATATGATACACCCGAACCGCAACAACTCAACTAAAATGACAATAAAAGGCATAAACTGTAAATACACAGGCTGCAGAATACACCATGTCAAAAACTAAAAACACACCCAATCATGTCTGATATAATACACCTGAACGACAATAACTCAATTAAAATAATAAAAAACTAGTAAAGTGTAAATACACCCACACTTCTAGCAAAAATACTCCCAAAAAAGACCTGATCTACACCCGAGCGTCTGCTATAAATTCCAGATAATTAATCACAACTAATACATTGAATCGACAGATTCATGTTAACGTGTTAGTTTCACAGTCAATGTTCAGCATTTTTTCAACTACACAATGCTATACAAATTACTGCAAGAAAATTCAGACTAATCCTATGTAAATCAAACCTCAGGAACTTCATTAGATTCAAATTCATAATCCACCTCACCTGGATTCAGCTGACAATTCGAGGTTGAATGATCCATTATCTTCAAAACAAGTTCAAACTTTGATTTCAGAAAACAACAAATCAAAATAGAAAACGAAACTCGAGTTGCACAGAGAGAGGAAAGTAACGTAAACGAAGAACATACCAGTGAGAAAAGGAGAGGAAAAGAACGATGGGGAAGAAGGAGGGAAGATGCGCGAGAAGAAAAACAACCAAATCTCAAAATAACGAAAACGAAGAAGGAAACAAATATTTTAAATTTGGTAGTTAGATATACGCGGGATCTTATATAGCGCGTGTATACAACGTATGTGGAGAAACGTGTTTTTTTGTTTTATTGCTTAATGAACTTGTAAAGCATACAAGCCCTAATAACTTGTATGCAGAGCTTTTCTGTTTAAATAAATAAATAAACTGATCATTTAACCAACTTAAATTAGTTTACAGCATAACTAATTACTTGAAGCTAAGTTAGTTATGCTATACCGGCTCAAGTTAGTTAGCTAGACGAAGCAAGATATATTTAAGTGTGAGTTAAGTTTAATCGCTAGAGTTAGAAAATTAACTTTATCTCTGTTAGCTTGAGTTAGTTCTTATTTATTATCTAATTATATATAAACTCTCGCTAAGTGAGATTCATTGACATGATTCAGTTTTCATTTTCTGATCCTTCATAGGCAGCTCTTATATATTTCTCTTCAACTCTTCTCGCTCACTACTACCACCCCACACTCATGAGCAGCGAATTTCACAATGCATGATGTGTTTTTAACCGTCAAAGACCTATGAGTAATTATTTTCTTATTAATGACATATAAGTCTTTATGAAAAATAATTAGAAATATACTTGTTATTTACTTTTAGATAAAAGAATAATGTTAATGGATTAACATGATAAGCAGTCAATTTTAACCAATACTATAATACGTTATTAATTAAAGAAATTCATTATGAAGCCTACTAAAAATTAGCTTGTATTGAGTTTGAATTTAAGATTTTTTTTTAATTGAGTTTTGGTTGTTCTTATATATTTTTAAGAGTTTTGAATTTTTTTATTGTGTGAATGTTGGTTGTAATATTGTTCGTACAATATTAGCTCCTCCCCCCACTTTCTCTAGATAAAAATAATTGGGTTAATGTTTAAATTCGTTCTTGAAAGATCACGTGATTTTTATTTTCGTTCTCGAATGATTTTTTTAATCAAATTAGCCCCTGAAAGATAAACTGTTAATCAAATTAGTCCTTCCCTCAATTGGATGATGACGTGTCACGTTAAGTGCCACGTGGCATGATGATGTGACACGCCACGTGGCAGGTCAGTAACACGTGGCATGCACTTGACATATAAAATTTTTTTCTATTAATCAAAATAGTCCTTAAAAGTCCAGACGTAAGTCATTTTCATCCCTCAAATTTTAAAAATTAGTCAAACTAGTCCTTATATAATTTTTTTATTTTTTCTTCATAAAATTATCTCTCTCTTTTAATTATTCTCAAAATCTCTCTTATTCTTTTCTATTCTAAAACCTTTTTTGTTACATTACTATATTTTGCTGGAATATATATATACTCAAAATTGAAATGTATGTATTTATTAACTTAAATAAAGTTTTATGCTCAAAATCAAAATTTATGTATGTTAACCTAAACAAAGTTATATCACTATTTTTTTTGACTACATCTTTTTTTTTTTCATTACGGTATTACTTATATATAGGAGGTAATGGTAGTGATACTAGAGTCAAAATTCAAGAAGATACACAAATTTTGCTTCAATTCCAAACTTTACAAAATATTGAAAATTTGTTGGTTAATTATTATTATTATAAATGAATTGCTTCTTAAGCGTAATACGTGCAAATATCATAATAAATTTTTGTGTATTTCATATGTTTGAGATAGATTATATAATTTTTTTAATTTCACAAATCAATTAGATAAAATGAAATATGAAACATTATACCTATGCATAACACAGGCTACTCCGCACTAGTACATTATATAAATAGATATGCTTCGTATTAAAATAAAATTTCTTGTGTTTTAAATGAAATATTTAAAAAATTATATTAGAATATTAAGATTCAAAAATGATAAAGTCATTTAAATAAAAAAAATTCACATAAAAAATTACAATTTGAAAATGTAAAATTTTAAAATACAAATGACAAAATAATTTTATAAAAATTTAATTATTTTTATTATTTTATGTAAAGAGAATTTTGTTTATTAAGGTTTAAAAAATAATATTAAAATTAGTAGTATAAACAAATATTATAAATTTAATATTATAAAAAAACTATATAAAGACTAGTTTGACTAATTTTTAAAATTTGAGGGATGAAAATGACTTACGTCTGGATTTTCAAGGACTATTTTGACGAATAGAAAACTTTTTTATATGTCAAGTGATGCCACATGTCGCAGACCTATCACGTAGTGTGCCACGTATTACTGACCTGCCACGTGGCGTGTCACGTCATCATGCCACGTGGCACTTAACGTGACATGTCATCATCCAATTAACGGAAGGACTAACAGTTTATCTTTCAGGGACTAATTTAATTAAAAAAATTATTCAGGGACGAAAATAAAGATCGCGTGATCTTTCAGGGACGAATTTGAACATTAACCCAAAAATAATTTTTATTGTTCAAACTTTAGCATTAATCATATTTACCAATAAAAACTTTAAAAATGCTATATGCATATAAAAAATTTAGTTATTAAATCAGTCATTATTATATATAAGTATAAATATGTAAATTAAAAATTTTTTATATATATTTTATATTTTAATATATATTTTATATATACTAATGACTTAATTTTAGTGATTGATTTAACGCACATTTAACATGTTTATAAAACTTTCACATCAACTATAGAATAGGATAGATTATTTTAAAATAAATGTATATTGGTTTAAAAAGGCTGATAAATAGAAAAAGTATAAAGATTCGAAATAAGCTTTTAAATGGAATTTGAGTGTAGGGCATTTTCATCCTTCAGGAGAAAGCAATACACATTTAAAAGATTCTAATTTTAATATATTGCTAATATAAAATAGTTTATACAATTATATATTTAACTATTATTTTTTAGATGATAATTCAAATAATAGATATCAAAAGTATTTATTTTAGATAAGTGTTAATATATATAATAGGATATCTACTTAAAATTTGTTTATATATTATAATGCATAAAAATTAAGTTCATTTGGAAATAGAGGAGAAAGTTATGTAATAAGATAATCTTTATCTCAGTCGATGAAAGTGTATTGTTCTCAATTATTTTATTATATATTTTTTAATTATCGCT
>NC_029774.3:24168909-24198105 GCF_000817695.3 Arachis duranensis | reverse complement strand
TATTTTATATTGACATTTTTATTTATTATGTAAAAATATTTTTTAAATAAATTTTTTTAGAAAAATATAAGTTGTAATTTTTAAGAGAATATTTTTTAAAATTTTTAATATTTTTATTTTTATTATTAAAAATTTATAAATATGTTAAAACATAAAAAATTTAACAATTTAATGATACGAAAACAAAATCCAATTATATTGTTAACTAAAATATGTAAAATTAATTAGGATATTAAAAGTTATAATTTTCATATCTGAATTAGTTATCATAATAAGTTTTGGTTATAGTAGAGTTGGATTTTAAAATTAGTTTTTCTCTTTTTTTTTTCTTTAAGATGTTATGACAATTTCTCAGTATTTCTAATAAATAGAAACTGTAAAAAAAAATCATCGCATATAAAGACAAAGAGAAGACCATTTTTATATGTATTATTACTTTTAAATTTAATGTGTCTATTAAATATTAGCATTAACGAATGAGATTAAATTATTAATAATTTATAAATAATTATAATTAGACCACAACAGAAATTTAAATTACAATAAACTTCCAACAAAATTTATATGTATTGCAAAATTATTTAAAAATTTAAAATTTTAAAATCTAAATTTATCTAAAATCAACACAAATTAAAATTTAATAAATAAAAAAAATTTAAATATCTTAAGAAACTAAAAATTTAATAAAATGAGACTACAAAAAGCAACACACTAACCAAACACCAACCCACCCCTAGTCATCTTTGACATGATTATCAACAACCAAAGAGCTCACCACCAATTCATTTCTTGGCATAGGCAAACGACTTATTTATAATTGCCACGACACTTGAGGCATGATTTCGGAACAGTCTGCCATTCCTTTCTAGCCAGATTGTCCAAATAACAGCAAAGAACCCAATGAACCATCTCTTCCTTTCATCCTTCTGTACTGATAAATTCGTCCAGCTTTCAAAGTGTTACTTTAGCGTACCTGGAATGCTCCACTCCCTTCCAAAGGCGAGCAGCGAAGCATACCACACCTGCCAAGTGATCTTGCATCCAAGAAACAAGTGAAAAGCAGTTTTCACAGACTTACAACAGAACACACACAAATTGTCATGCTGATCAATAACACGTAGTCTACACATTATATCCTTAGTATTTACCCTGCCAATCAACACAAACCAAGAAAAAAGCTCAATCCTCGGTGGGACCAGCCCTTTCCAAACAGCACAGGTGAAACTATAGCTTGTGATTTTTTCCGGTAGGACTTCCGCTTGCAACATCTGTACAAAGAAATTAGTTGAATAAACACCGTTTTTATCATATTTTCATACCACTCTATCCTCTCTCTCAGTTGTGAGCTTGACTGGTCTTAATATCTCATGAAGCTGGTTAACTAAATCCAGCTCCCATTGGAACAACTCTCTCCTCTACTGAAAACTCCAAATCCACTCTAACACATCCCAAAACCCACAAGCCGCTATCACAGATCCGTTAAGGTTTGAAATCAAGAAGAGCCTAGGAAACAAATCTTTCAACACCCCGTTAGGTAGCCAGCTATCCTCCTAGAATCATATTGTTCTACCATTCCCGAGGTCCATAGACAACCATCTGATCATCTTTTCTCTTACCTGCGGCTCGCTGATTTGTAGCTGACAGATATCCTTCCATGGACCCCCTCTTGAAGGTACAGGCTGTCCTCGCAGCATCACCAAACTATTCATGTTATTACGTGAGCAAATCACTTTCTTCCATAAGGGACAGTCTTCCTTTGAAAACCTCCACCACCACTTGAATAGCAATGCCATATTGCGAATTACTGCATCACCAACTCCCAAGCCACCCGCCTTCTTCGGAGCCATTACTACTTTTCATTTCACGAGGGGTATCCCGTTCCTCCCATCCTCTGTACTCCACAAGAACCATCTTTGTAGGAAAATCAACTTCTCAGCCACTGTCTTCGGCATCTTATATAAGCTGAGATAGTAAACATGCAGGCTATTAAGAACAGACTTAATGAGTACCAGCTTACCCGCTTTGTTGAAGGTCTTTGCTTTCCACAAACTCAGTTTTTCTTCTACCTTATCAATCACTGGTTTCCATGTCCTAACAAGTCTTGGATTTGCTCCCAAGAAAATGTCCAGATATTTGACTGGCAATGCTGCCTCCTTACAGCTCAGTAAGTGACACATCCGACGGACCCAACTTCTATCACAATTGATCGGAATAATACTGGACTTCTCAAAATTGATACTCAGTCCAGACATCAGTTCAAAACATCGGAGCAGCCGCTTATAATTCCTTATCGTCCCCTCTTCAGTCGGGTAAAAAAGTATAGTATCATCCGCAAACTGCAAGTGTGACAACTCAATGTTATTCCGTCCAACTAGTAGCGGAGAGATACGTCTGTTCCTTACCGCCTCTCCAATCATCCGATGAAGCACATCCACTACTAATACAAATAGAAAGGGAGACAATGGGTCCTGTTGTCGCAAACCCCTCTCCATTTTGAAAGGCTTTGATGGTGATCCATTGACAAGTATCGATATAGATGTCGAGCATACGCATTCCTTGATCCACCCTCTTCATCTCTAGCCGAACCCCATCTTCTACAAAACTATATCCACAAAGCTCCACTTGACCCTATCATAGGCCTTTTGAAAATTCAGCTTTATTATCAATGAGCTCTTCTTACGTGACTTCAACCAATGCACAGTTTCACAGGCAATCAAAGCCCCATCATGTATTTTCCTGCCCTTCACAAAAGCGTTCTAAGTCTCTCCTACCAAACTCGCATTACCTGCCGCATCCTTCGAACTAACACCTTGGATATGATCTTATAGACACAACTTATCATACTAATCGGCCGGAGATCTTTTATTTCTCTGGCTCCAACAAACTTCGATGCTAATGCCACCCAGGTGACATTCGGATCGCTAGGCAATTTAGCAATCTGGACAAAGCCTATTACTTAAAGTCAGACACATTGATTTTACGAATCAAAATTAGCGAAATAAAAACAAAATTAAAAGAATAATTAGCTCATATATATATCTATTTTTTTTTTATTTTGTCTTATTTTATGTTAGCGACTTAAAATTCTCATACTCTCTCTCTCTCTCTCTCTCTCTCTCTCTCTCTCTCTCTCTCTCTCTCTGTACTGCTTTCTGTTTTGGTGCAGTGATCATAAAAGAGCGAACACATACACACCTTCTTTCACTCTCGTTCTCTCTATTTATTTTCACTCCTCCACCAAAAAGTTTCCTTTATTACCGTACTTGTGCTTTTCACTCACTCACTAGTCACTACACACAAACCACCATTGTCATCTTGCTTGAACTGAATCGTTCACAGAGTGAGTGTGGTGGTATATATAAAAGAACAGAAAAGAATGGCTACTAAGAAAGTTGAGAAGATGGCTTCAATTGATGCTCAGCTGAGGTTGCTGGCACCAAGCAAGGTCTCTGATGATGATAAGCTTGTTGAATACGATGCTTTGTTGTTGGATCGATTCCTTGACATTCTTCAGGATTTGCATGGACCTGATATCAGAGAAACCGTAATTTCCTAGCACCTCTTTTCCTAATTATTTATTTTATTTTCTTATTTTGATTTGAGGATTTGTTTTAAATTCAATGAGGTGAGACTGGTTACTTTTGAATTGTTCTTTTAGTGTTTAGAGGAATGTTTAAGACAACTTTTTTAGGAATTTATGTCATTACCCTTTTAGTTTTTCTTGTGGTTTATTGTTCACCAATATCTGCATTCAAATGAATTTCTAACTGATCTGACTTGAGTTGGATTGATTTTATCTCTTTGATTTAGGTATTTCTTACGAATTTTAGTTTTTCTGTTTTTTTGGGTCATTAAAAGATTCTAGCTTTGTTAAGTTTAGTTTTGTGTTCAGTTGTGATTGATGTAAAATTTGCTTGATTTAGCTCAACGCTGTGATTTTTTTTTCTTTTTTCTGTCTTGGAACATTGACATTTGACAAATTTTGATTCTTTGTGTCCTCAGATGAAAAGTTGTGTTGTTAGTGAAATATAGATTCGTGCTTTACTAAAATAAGATCAATTCCACTTGCTTATGGGCCTTCTAGAGTTAATTCTGGTTTTATTTTTGGTGTTTTTTGTTGCTTATTTGTTTCTGTTCTTCACTGCTTACAAGGAATTTGTATCTCATTGGTCTGAGTAATTTTTTATGAATCCTAGGTTCAAGACTGCTATGAGCTGTCAGCAGAGTACGAAGGGGAGAATGATCCTCACAAATTGGAGGAACTTGGGAACATGCTGACTGGTCTTGATGCTGGGGACTCTATTGTTGTGGCCAAATCATTTTCTCACATGCTTAATTTGGCTAACTTGGCAGAAGAAGTTCAAATCGCCTACCGAAGAAGGATCAAGCTGTTGAAGAAAGGCGATTTTGTGGATGAGAACTCTGCCATCACTGAGTCAGATTTAGAAGAGACCTTCAAGAGGCTTGTGAATCAAATGAATAAGACCCCTCAAGAAGTCTTTGATGCTTTGAAGAACCAGACTGTAGATTTGGTCCTAACTGCTCATCCAACTCAGTCTGTTCGTAGATCTTTGTTGCAAAAGCATGGCAGGTTTGTCCATTACTTAGAGGAAAAATTATGGTAGTCAATTAATTGTGCATCTACCATTAGCTGCATGAAAATTCATTGACGAACTATCCTGCACTTTTGGCATTTTTCAGATTTCCGTACTAATGCGTAATCTTATGTTGACGTTGATAATAATTGCCATTTTTTCATCAGGATAAGGAATTGTTTGACACAGTTGTATGCTAAAGACATAACACCAGATGACAGACAGGAACTTGATGAGGCTTTACAAAGAGAGGTGTGTAACTGCTGGTTATTGTTGATTCTATATTCTTATATTATGCCAGTAATGACAGCTGCATGGTTCTCCAAGTTGTTTTGCTACTTTATGTATAAAGTTGTATATAAGAACTTTGATTGAGGTTGATATTTTCCTGCAAAACATTTGCAGTATATTCATGCTGTTTAATAAAGATAGCCTAATGGTTTATTCAGTGATAAAATATTTTCATTGGTCGAGTAATCTGAGTTTATCCACAGTGTAACCTTGTTCATATGGATGGCATTACACAAATTCTATAAATCTATGCTAGTGTTGAACTAAGGTTTGCTGAGTTTTTGTAATTTATGTGCACTTAGTATGCGATATAACCCCTTGAGTTTTTCATGACCAATTGGTATATCTTGTTTCATAGTTGGCCTAACCTTTCTGTAAGAACTCAAGAAAGTTTTTATGTGAATGGCTTTTATCACTGCCATGAATTGGTAATTAGAATTGTATATGTGAATCAGTATAGTTCAGCCCTAGTGACTGATCTCTCATGCAGATTCAAGCTGCATTTCGTACGGATGAAATTCGAAGGACCCCTCCTACACCACAAGATGAAATGAGGGCCGGAATGAGCTACTTCCATGAGACGATCTGGAAAGGTATACCAAAATTTTTGCGCCGAGTTGACACTGCTCTGAAGAACATTGGTATAAATGAACGTGTCCCATATAGTGCTCCGGTTATTCAGTTCTCTTCTTGGATGGGAGGAGATCGTGACGGTATGTTTCTTTTCCCCTAAGCAATTAATACATGGATATGTTTTTCAAAAAGAAGGTTTATCTTTGCTAAACTTCCTGTGCCTGTCTTTGTTCACCAAATTCTTCATGTATATTTGACCCGAAATCCTTCATTCCTCATATTTTCTTTATCCATTTCGTCATCCATCCTGTGTCATCTTCAGTTTTGGGCACTGCCTTGGGCCTTGGAGGCATCGGTTGCAATACAAAATGACTTTGTCTTACAATATGTCTGATGTGCTTTGCAGGAAACCCGAGGGTAACTCCTGAAGTTACAAGGGATGTATGTTTGCTGGCTAGAATGATGGCTGCTAATTTGTACTTTTCTCAGATTGAGGATCTCATGTTTGAGGTATCAAATATTGCAGGTCTTTATTCATGATTTATTTTACGTTATCATTTATAGCACTGTTCTTACCTTTTATTTTTGTTTGCTCCTGGCAGTTGTCAATGTGGCGCTGCAGTGATGAGCTTCGTGTTCACGTCGATGAACTCCTTAGGTCCTCAAAGAGTGATGCAAAACACTATATTGGTATGAAAAGTTGATATTATTTTGTTCTAAATATAAATTCTAAACTTTTAAGTTCTTTTAAGATAAATAATTTCAAAATTGAGCACTTTAAACTTCTGAGCAAATATTCAGAGTTTGTCCTTTTGATCAGTAGGTTATATTAAATGATGTAATAAATTCTTCGTTACTGCAGAGTTCTGGAAACAAGTTCCTCCAAATGAGCCCTATCGTGTTATTCTTGGTGATGTGAGGGACAAACTATATAATACACGTGAGCATGCCAGGCAGTTATTAGCCAATGGGACCTCTGAAATCCCTGAAGAGACAACCTTCACGAATGTTGAACAGGTATCATCCTCCATTCAGTAGTTAGTGGAATAAGGTTGTTGTTGCCCAGAGAATAATATCAATATAGTGATATTTATATAATGTATTTTAAACTCTTTGTCCTTCATTGTTTTCTTGTAGTTTCTGGAGCCTCTTGAGCTATGTTATAGGTCACTATGTGCATGTGGTGACCAACCAATAGCAGATGGAAGCCTTCTTGATTTCTTGCGGCAAGTTTCCACCTTTGGACTTTCACTTGTAAGACTCGACATCCGTCAAGAATCGGACAGGCACACTGATGTTATGGATGCTATTACAAACCACTTGGAGCTCGGATCTTATCGAGAATGGTCCGAGGAACGCAGGCAGCAATGGCTATTGTCCGAGCTCAGTGGAAGGCGCCCTCTCTATGGGCCTGATCTTCCGAAAACAGAAGAAATTACAGATGTGTTGGAAACCTTCCGTGTCATTGCGGAACTTCCTTCCGATAGCTTTGGTGCCTATATCATCTCAATGGCAACAGCTGCATCTGATGTGCTTGCTGTAGAGCTTTTACAACGTGAATGTCATGTGAAGCAGCCACTAAGAGTTGTCCCATTGTTTGAAAAGCTTGCTGATCTCGAGGCTGCTCCTTCTGCATTAGCCTGCCTATTCTCTATAGATTGGTATAGAAACCGTATTGATGGTAAACAGGAAGTTATGATTGGGTACTCTGACTCCGGGAAAGACGCTGGCCGTCTATCTGCAGCATGGGCGCTTTACAAGGCTCAAGAAGAGCTCATAAAAGTTGCTAAGGAGTTTGGTGTTAAGCTTACCATGTTCCATGGCAGAGGAGGGACTGTGGGAAGAGGAGGAGGTCCCACTCATCTGGCTATACTATCTCAGCCACCAGACACTATCCACGGCTCGCTTAGAGTAACAATTCAAGGTGAAGTTATTGAACAGTCATTTGGAGAAGAGCACTTGTGCTTCAGAACACTTCAGCGTTTCACTGCTGCTACACTGGAGCACGGAATGCATTCTCCTGTGTCGCCAAAGCCAGAATGGCGTGCTCTCATGGATGAGATGGCTGTCATTGCTACAAAGGAGTACCGCTCTGTTGTCTTCCAGGAACCACGTTTTGTTGAATACTTCCGATGTGTAAGTAGTTTTCTATGCTAATCTTACTTATGATCAATTTTTAAACTTGATATGAGAACTGGTAAGTTGCACTTGAAAATCTAGTGAATAGTAATTAAGTATGGTATGCTTAAATGTTAAATTAACATGACACCTGACAAATACTTTTAACATTTTTGACATTCAAGTTTTTGTTAATAATGTTTATAGTGCTTACTTTTATAAAAGAAAAAATGTTTACGAATGCTTATTAATATATCTATTTCTTTGTAAATTTTGTGAATAATTTATTTGTTTAAAAGTCTCTGGTTTGATTGGAATATGAATATCTGATTATTTAAGTAAAACTATCTTTTGTTATTCCACAACAGTCACAAAATTAATGATGTTGCAGATTCCTTATGTACCTTTTTTTAACTTCTGAAAATTGTGAACTACAGGCAACTCCCGAGTTGGAGTATGGAAGAATGAACATCGGCAGTCGTCCATCAAAACGAAAGCCAAGTGGAGGAATAGAATCTCTCCGTGCTATACCATGGATCTTTGCATGGACTCAGACAAGGTTTCACTTGCCTGTATGGCTTGGCTTTGGGAAGGCATTTAAGCATGTAATTGAGAAGGATCCAAAGAATCTCCAAATGCTTCGCGATATGTATAACCAATGGCCTTTCTTTAGGGTCACCCTTGACTTAGTTGAAATGGTGTTTGCAAAGGGAGACCCTGGGATTGCAGCTCTATATGACAAACTCCTAGTGTCAGAAGAACTATGGCTGTTTGGTGAGCGTTTAAAGTCTAAATATGAAGAAACCAAGAGCCTTCTCCTCCAGGTAGTCTATGACTTCTGCTTAATAATTTGACTGCTTGGGTTCTTTTAATGCTTTATCTTAAGATCATGGGTTCAAGCTGTAGAGCAGCCAACTGATATGTAATTATCACGTTCGGTTGTCTACATTACACCTTTTGAGTGTGACCCTTCTCTAAACTCTGCATTAACGAGGGATATTTTTGCACTGGGTTGCCCTTCTCACTCTGTTATAGATGACACGTCATATATGTAATTGTAGAACATTATTCTTGTACTTTTTATTAGTAGTTTAAATATTAGAAGTTTGTTTAGTTAAGGGGTAAAATTCGGGTGGAAATTTTCATGGATGAGTTTCATGTAATGTAAATTTCCACCTGAATCTTAATCCCCACCAGACGGACATAAGAACCTCGAAACTTGATCTGATGTAGAAGATTCAAGATAGGTTCCCCTGTTGGAATACACACTCTCCATCATTCTAGTTTCATCGTGCTTCTGGAACAGTGAAAATGAAAATGAATTTATATATCTATTTATTCATCTTATTGTCCCTACAGTATTGATAATTTTTGCTACAAACTCTTTGTAGGTTGCTGGGCACAAAGATCTCCTTGAAGGAGACCCTTACCTAAAGCAAAGACTTCGGATTCGTGATTCTTACATCACAACTCTCAACGTCTTGCAAGCCTACACTCTGAAGCGAATCCGCGACCCTGACTACCATGTGAACTTGAAGCCTCACCTGTGCAAGGATTACACTGAATCTAGCAAGCCGGCGGCAGAGCTTGTTAAACTCAACCCGAAAAGCGAGTATGCCCCTGGTTTGGAGGATACCCTCATCCTGACAATGAAGGGTATAGCTGCTGGCATGCAAAACACTGGTTAAGCTTCCACGGCTGTGTTGCTCTGTTTATTATTATTGTTAGTGTTGATAACATTGTGATATTGCCATGTTGGGTACTTGTAACACATGTTGTCTTACTAGAGATGTGAACCTGCATCAAAATAACTTTCTTTATATATGTTATCATGAAATAAAATTATGTTTTTAGCCCGAGCCAGCAAGGGTTTTATGCTGACTTTCTATTTGAATTTAGATCCTTTGAAGTGATAAAGTAAGGAATTTAATCCTAAACCAATCATATGTGGATATATTATCTTAATTTTAAGAGTGATTACTTTAATATTTTAGGCCATAACTCCCAATGCTTCCAGCACACAGCACTGATCACCCATAAACTTCCAAGAAAGTCAAGGTCGGGAATGGTAAAATTAAGTTGAACAATTAAGGAGGACAAAGTTGTCACTTAAATTTTGAGCGTAACAACTCCGGAGCACTTGCCATTTTGTATTGTATACATACATTTTATAGTTAAATACTATTCAACATTTATCAAGAATTCAATTTGTGAATTGTGATTCGATAACCATGAATACTTCTCTATTCCCTATCCCTCCGTGGAGGATCTATTTGCTCATCATAAAGCAATCGCGTTTGAACTGGGGTGAAGGAGATGAATTGCTTAAATAAAACTTCACTTCCCTTTTAATTCTAGTATACACAAAGAGCCTTTGTTTCTTTACTCAACTAAATCAGAAAAACAATAAATTTACATTTACAACTTAAAAGTACAAACTGTTTGCCCTTTGTCGCAGAAACTATTGCCTGTAGGTTCCGAACAGAGTCAGAGAATATAGATGTGTAAGATGAAATTCATGATAACCAAGTCAACAAGTACATGAAGAAATCTCAATGGCTTGACTGCAATCTTAGAGGGGAAGAGACATAGGTGAAAACCATACAAACACCAGATATAATATCACCACTGTAAGGGTTCGCAACTACTTTAACAATCAACAAAATTTTATTTTTGTTCAATGCCACAACAGAAGATATTAAAATTTACATGACTTCAAGCATAGCAAAGCAACAAGAAAACCAAGATCATGCTGATCCTTTTAACTGAGACCAGCCAATAGATCTGCATCTTCACAAAAATGTTACTCTTAATATGATCTTTCAATATCGGGCTAGAAAGCAAACTCTAGATTATACTAAAAATAAGTATGCTTGTAGTATTGTTTCAATCTCTGATAATTCATGGAGCTCTAAAGTCTTGGATCAGAAAACATTATATTCTCCTTGCTTACATAAGTTAGAAAGAATGAATAAATGGAAGGGAGTTAAAGTGACCAAAAACAGTATACCAGTTGCAGCCTAGACAGCTCTATCTCATTCATTTTTCTTGCAGCATGTTGGTGCTAAATTCAATCGTACTCTCGTGCTTTGAGCCGCTTTGAACAATGATATAGTATACAGGGTACTAGATTATTATAATTATAATTATAATTTATAAAATATCAACTCTTATTCTTTTCACCATATAGGCCTAGAGAAAAGTATATGTATATATACGTAGAAATATTGTAACTTTTTAATACAAGAGATATAGAGATCATGGAAAAAGAAACAGAAAAGACAAATATCTTACACAGCTTTTTCCTTGGTTTGCAGGTATAGAGTATTGTTACTTCCTTGATTTGCAGGTGTAAAGTATGGTTACCAAGAGTTGAGAGATCTTTGCTCAAATCAACTTAACTACAGTTCACAATCAATATAAAGGAAGAACAAAAAAGAAGAAAATAATGCACAAAGAACTGAAAATCACAATGAAATCTGGAAGTATCCATCTAATGATTTCTTTTCAGTATTGGAATGGAATGAGAGTCTGAAAAGTTACAAGTTCCTAATCAAATGAAACTAAAGTACTTAAAACAAAATGAGCTACAACACTAGTTGAATACTAGAACGAGTAAATCACTTTGGGAGACGGAGAAGGGGAACAAATTGCAGATATTGCAATATGTAATATAACAATTCACAATTGCCTATTGCGATCAATTACCATCAGTTGCCTACTCACTGTTCTGCAATTCAAGCAAAGCTACAAAATGAACTCAGCAGAGTATCGATCAACTGATCTTTTCGCTGAGTCAATGAGAGATAGCAGCAGGAACCTCAATCTATCTTTACGGATGAGAACAAGTAATGCACGAAGTAGAATGATGTAAGGAAGCCAACTGTCCCAGTGGCCAACATGATTGCCACTGCCATGAGTAGCGAATAGCCAAGGTAAAGTGTAGCTGAGACTGGCCCGCTCAAACTCTGAAGGTCAAAAACCAAATAGTTAATTGAATACAAGAAGACATACAGCGAAACAGAACCTGAGGCAAAGAATGCCTTCCACCACCACTGCCAATCTTCCACACAAAGGTGCATATAGGTGAGGACAACAGATACTTCCGCACAAACAATAATCAGCAGCAGTAGAACAACGAGCAGGAAACCAAATACATAATAGAACCTCCCAAGCCAAATACTGGAAAGGATGAAGAAAAGCTCAATAAAGAGGGTTCCAAATGGAAGAGTTCCGGCACCGAGAACAAGAAGCCAAGATGGATATTTACGGGCAGGAATTTCCCTAGGAATTTGATTAGTCCGCACAGGATATTCAATTGCCTCTGCTCTTGTCCCCATAAATCCTCCAATCATGGTAAGTGGTACCGAAATACAGAACCAAAGGAAGAAGAGCTCAAAATACAAGGAAATGGGAATCGCACCAGTACTGCTGCTGCCCCACAGAATAAAATTCAGTACTGTAAGAATAATGAAAGCGATTCCAGGAAAGAAACAAGCTGCGGACCAGGAAATTGATCTCCAACCTTCCGTGGTTCCCTTGATGGTGCTCCAGAGTCGTACGCTAACATAACCGGCAGCAATCCCAAGGATAAGAAATAAGAGTATCATTCCTGTTAGTAACATACCACGGGAGGCTGGTGACATAAAACCAAGGGCTGCAAAAACAATGGTAACGCCACCCATCCCAAGAATTTGAACTCCATCTCCAACCATCACACACAGAAGCTTTGAGCAATTAGGCTCCCTGAAAACATCTCCCACAACAAGTTTCCATCCCGAGAGCTCCTCATTCATTTGAGCTTGTGCCTCTTTATCCAGTTCCTCATACCTTGTCAGGTCCCTTCGCACAGTCCTCAAGAAAATAACAAAGACAATACCAGCAAGGAAAAAGATGACCATAAGTGAGTTCATGATTGAGAACCAATGAACTTTGGAACCTTCCATCTTCAAATAAGCATCCCAACGCGATGGCCATTTTATATCACTTTTCACAAATTCAACCTCATATGTGAATGATATCCTTTCTTGCTCTTTTATTACTTGATACTTGTCAAGTTCACTTGGGCAGCTTATAGAAGTGATATTATCATACATGTGGAGCGACGTCATGACTTCAGGATCATATTTAACACTGCAAGGGGAAACCTGAAAGCCAACTATTTGATATCCAGATGCTTTACTCTTGTCGGATTCAGAAATAACACCCAAACCTTCCTCCCCAGTCCCTATAATCTCAGCATTGCTTCCTTCATATTCATGAACCAAAATTGTAAACTTCAGGTGGTTGATGATGTAGTCATCATTGCTACCAGGGGGTGTATATCCAACGGGGAACCCTGTCCACTGGATTTTAACCCCATTTTGAACAGCAAATCGCATAACTGGGAGGTTATCAAGGATCATATTCACTTGGTACAGATCCCGCGTTCTTTGTTTGAGCAGCTTCACCTCATGCTCATTCAGCGGGGTTGTTGTACAGAGATAGATTGACTCATTAACATTCATCTGGAACCGATAGGGTGAGTTATCAATCTGATCCCCCATAAGGAGCTCTCCGAGATTCTCCGCACTCTTTTTTATGCCACCAAGCGGCTTGCAGTATGGAAGGCTGTAATAGCTGAATGGAAGCTCGGTTTCAATAGAGGTCAATGAATTCACCTTGGCATATATATTATCTCCATTTACATACGTATGCATGTAACTTCCAGGCAGATAGAAACCATTGCAAAGTTGAGCAGCAAAGACAATGATGGAAATAAAAACCCAGTACATCAATGGCTTTGTTACCAACTCCATTCCCTTCACTTTTTTTATGAGTCTACGCTAACTCGAACAATAATGCATCCAGATTCTTATCTACAAGAAAAAAAGAAAAGCATAGCAATTTCAACAGAAGCGTACCAAAAGCAATTAAAAGTCCATATACGTATACATACTCATACAAATCATCAACGGTTTGAAAATTAAAATCAGATCAATTAAGAAAAACCAAGAAGGAGATCTCAATTCCTTAAAAAATAAATAAATAAAAGGGGGAAACTACGAATTCTACATCATCCCATAACAAAATCAAACCCAACGAGGAAATGAATAACGTTCACTAAAGAATGGAAACAGTAGCATAAATTGCAAGTTAAAAATCAAAATATTAAAAGAAAACTACTTAGCACAGATACACACAACAAGTGAATTCGAATCAAATCGAAATGAAAGGACGACTGCTACATGAATCCGAAATTCCTCGAAAAGAAAGACCGAATAATGAGCTCCAACGCCAACATCAGAGAAATCAAGAGTAAATGGAAATGGAAAAAAAGAAAAAGAAAAAGAAAACAAATGGAAGAGTATAAGATGAGATCTACATATGGCGTCGTTTCATGGTTGAAAGAGGTGCATAGCTAGGAAGAGAGGAAAACCTACCCTGGAATTTGGTAATGGAAAGAGGGAGAGAGATCTGAACTCAACGCACCAGATGGTTTCCGGCGGTAGGAATGAAGCAGAAGCAAATTATTCGATATTTGGGTTATGTTGGATCCGCGGATTGGATCGTCCTCAGTCCTCACCACAAAAGAACAGTAGCACTCACCGGCTAACAACATATATATATGGAATTGGAATTTGGAAGTTAAAAGTAAAAAATAAATGGTTTTTGAAATGAATTTAATTTTGAAAAGTGTAAAACAGTTTTATAGTATATTTAATCGTCTAACACCACATTAATAAAATATTAATTGCGTAATAATCATACAAAAAAAATTATAAAATATTTTATATTGTGAACATATTAAAATTAAACAGAGACTCACATAATATAATTATCATTTAATAGTTATTAATTATCACTTGAGTAAATTATCAATTTTCTCCTCGAATTATCATAATGCTGACAAAAATAATCTCTACTTTTATTAATGACAAATATACACCTAAAAAATTGAAAAATACTACAAAATATTCGATCGAAATAAAAATGTATCAAAGCAACTACAACAACAATAATAAACAGCATCTCAGTCACTCCTTCCCTCCCCCAAACCTCCTAGAAGCCGCTGCAAGCTGCACAACAACATATCTCAATCACCCCGAAATTGCAACAACGACAATATCATCTTCCTAGCTGAAGTTTCTACAACAACATCTTCCTCACTATTTCTCTCCTCAAATACGATGTCGCCTCTTCTTCTAAAATTTCTCTCCCTCAAGTACGACAATGGTCTTGTTCTTTGCTAGTGTCATCTTGCTCATCCACTTCTCCTCCTTCGATTCTTCTCTCTCGCCACCTTTCTTTTTCTCTCTCCTCAACAACGACGCTTGCGGTGATGCTGCCCTCTCCTCCCGTCCTCACTCACTCTCCAAAACAACTACAACAATAATAAGCAACATCTCAGTGACTCCTTCCCTCCTCCAAATCCCCTAAAATAGACCTTACACCTCACCCTCTTCATATTAGCCACAGCAATAATCAACCATAATCAGTAATAATCATCTATAATCAGAAATTTCACAATTTTTTATTGTGCTTTTTTTAATATTCTAATAAAAATAGAATCCAAACAGAAAGAATGACAGAGAGGAGCTAGAGAGAGAGGGATTGTCTGCTGCTAGCTTACTATAAGAGAGAGAAGTAAGGCACTGCAAGACAGGTTTCTAACAACGATGGAGGGGTGGCGAGCAAGCAGTGACGACGATGGCAAATCTGAGAGGAAAGATCGAGAGATCTGCTACGAGAGTGAAGAAGGTAAGGAACTGGGAGATTTCTGACAACGACGGAGGGGCGGCGAGCAAGCAGTGACAACGATGGCTAATCTGAGAGGAAAGATCGAGAGATCTGCTACGAGAGTGAAGAGGGTAAGGAACAACTATTTCGTGTGTTAGAGAAGTGAAAGTGAGAAAGGAGAAGAAAAAAGGAGCGGGGAGTGGGGTGTGAGAGTCCGAGACAGAGAAGATCGGAACGCAACAGCCATAGATTCAGAGTGAGAGTAAAGAAGGTGAAGCCTAAGCTCTTTCTGGGAGGTTTGGAGGAGGGATGGAGGGAGAATGAAGGAGAAGCAGAAGAAGGCTGTAACAAAATCCGTTTGACAGCTCATCCAACTCTGTTAATGGAATAGATTTTTATTTATGGGCGAATATTTTTGTAGTGTTCTTCAATTTTGTAGGTGTATTTTTGTCATTAATAAAAGTGGAGATTATTTTTGTCAGCGTTCTGATAATTCGAAGACAAAATTGATAATTTACTCTTATCAATTTCACATAAAAATAATTGCATGTGAGTTTTAACTTAAAATTAAGCTCTTATAAAATATTATATAACTTGAATTGGTTTTGAAAAAATGCAATTGTAAATTAGATAATGATACATGACATAAAATCTGACATATAATTAAAGTGATAAAGAATAATTTAATTTGTTATTATGTTTTTTCAAAATTTAATTTGAGTGTATGATTTTTTATAATCACTTTGGCTATTAACCTTTATAAGACTTTATTTTTAATATTATTTATTTTATAAGATTTTTAGTTTTTACAAAATTCTAAGAACAAATTTTAAGTAAAATTTAGAGAATACTTTTACAAATCAAACATATCTAATAGAGACGAATATTGTTGAATTGTTTGCTTCATATTAATTAACTCTAAGTCTTTGTTATAGATCTTGTTGGTTCAAAATAATTCAAAGTTGATAAAGAGCATATTACAATGTTTTTGTTGAGTCTCTATCGAAAAGATTCTCGAAGTCATTGAGAGAAGGTCATCAATGAACAAGGCAAGTTGATCGAAGATGCATATTGAATATATGGTGTCGTGATCGAAGCAATGAAAAATGCCAGTATTTAAAGCAGTTGAAGGTGGTTATTTTATTATTAATATAGTGGGAACAATTACGCTTATGTTTTCCTGCATGAGAAGCACGTGATGAAATTGGACTGGGTAAAGAAGGCTTATAAATAAACAAAGTCTGAAAGGAATTATGTTGGAATTCATTTTCAGAAAAAGACTCTTACAATTTCACATCTTTAGAGTCTTTTTTATCTTGCTCAGAGTTTCCTTTTCTGTAGAATTTTTTCCATGTGTCTTTTAAATTTCTTTTAGTTTCCTTGTAATCTTTCCTTTCTTGCAAATTTATTCTTTTTTGTAAAATTTTTCTTGTTCTTCTTTTAACGTTTTCTGCATTGTATTTGAATTTAAAGTCCTTCGACCTTGTTGAAGGCATCTTATTATTGTTCTTTAATTTAAAGCCATTTATTTCGTTTTCACCAATTTTAATTTCAAGTCATTTATATTCTTTTATATTTTAAGTTTTCCTTTATCTTTTCGATCAAGAAATAGAATTTTTGGTGCACAACTCAAAACTGGTACTCACAAAGAGAAGTAGGTTTTGCTCCTAGATCATTAGATATCGAACCAACCCAAATTTTGCTAAAAATTTGCATAACAAATTGGCATGCGCCGATGGACAGTTTGAAAATTTAGTGTGTCAATAGATTTGGTAATGATTTAATTTATGCAACTTAGGAGTGGAAAAGTTGTACGTATGACAGACGAAATTTCTAATGCTAATGTTGAATCGTCTACGAATGATCATATTTCTATGGTAGTTGCTCAAACTTCAACAGAATTGGCGTCACATATAGAAAGTCACATTCAAAACCCAAGAGTTGGGTCTGGAGAAAATGTGGCAATTTTTAATCCACCTTTGGGGAATAATGGGCACAATCAACGCCCACGAACTTTCCAAACACAAACACAGCTGCCTATAATTGCTGGGTGGCTTTCGCATTTGTTTAATTTCTAGGGTACAAAAGTTTAGGCCATAGTGAAAAAACAATTAATCAATAGGTTTAAGGAGCATATTATTGAGGGTCATGTTTATCGAATGTCATACTTTAATGTTGTGGGAAATGTAAGTAGTTATAGGGTTACCAACCATGAATACAAGCTGGTTTTTCTTAATTGTACTGTTGTTATCAAGGTTCAGAAAACCAGACCGGTCATCAAATCGCTCTAGCTACTGGTTCACTAGTCCAACCAATTTAACTAGTAGTTCAACTGAAAGAACCGTTTTAGAATAAAATAATAAATAAATTATAAATTAACATCATAAAATATAATTATAGTCTAATATAAATTTTAAATATCTTCCAAATTTAAAATATTACATGAAATATCAACCAAATCCATATGATCTTATCAAAATATAATCTCAAAAGTTAAATAGTGAAAAGAAAGATCTAAATATCATGAAGATTTAATGATTTATCAATCATCAAAATCCGCAAGAACTTGTTGCATATTTGCTTCGGTGGGGCCATCTTCACCTTCATTTCCACCCTCTTGAGCAGATTAATCAAGAGATGCAGCATAAAGACCATTACTACCACCGCCGTATAAATTAACATCAATATCACCTAATAACCAATGCATGTTATCATTATATTAAAAACTAACAACATTCTAATAGATCATCAGAAAATAAACTATAATACTCACGCAATAAATCATCCACATTACTAGGAAGATCAGGTTCTTTCTCTACAATCTCTTCCGTCACCCAAAAGTAAACTAAATCGATGCTTTCATAATCAATTGGATCATATTGTATCTTTTGCTTTCTTTTTTCTTTTTCCTTCCTAAAAAATTTAATACAATATATGAAAAATTAATACACATTTATTATCATAAATATTATATATGAAATAATATGATATTGCACAAAACATATATTACCTAGATTTAAGACGCAAATTATAAGTGATATAAACAATGTCATTCAGTCTATCATGCTCCAACCTATTTCTTCTTTTTGTATGAATCTGTTCAAAAAGACTCCAATTCCTCTCACACCCAGAAGATTCCTCCAACCATATGATTATACACAAATACTCTAATCTTTGAAGCACGTGATGCAAGATTAGAAATATGCGCCATATTGATTATATCTTTCATAAGGCAATGAGCAGCGTATAGTGACCAATAGATATTCTCATATTTTTTATTAATAAGCCTACCAACAACAACATAATTAGCTGCATTATCAATGACAGCATGCACAATATCATTAGGGCCAATCTATTCAATCATCTCAAAAAACAAGTGACATTGAAGCATGTTTTATCATACTTGAAGCATCTATAGATTTCACAAAGCACAAACCTCTAGAACAATACACCAAGAAATTAATCAATGCTCTTTTTCTTTGATCTGTCCAACCATCAGCCATAAAGGTACATCCAGTTTCTCCCCATGCACTCCTATAACTATCAACTAGCATTTGACATTCTCTTTTAAGATCAGCCAACAAGTGAACCCTTAATTTACATAAGAAGAACCCTTATAACCAGGTCCAATAGCAGCAACACCATCTAGCATATCTTGAAAAAATGGCGACATCACTGCATTAAAGGGAATTCTACAATCCAAAAGCCACCTTGCAAACCGTGTATCAACCTCATCATGTATCGCCTCTTTATTTTGCAAAACACTTTTAAGGCTTGGTTGAGCACCTGGAGTTGTTCTTGGTGCAAAAATAGGAGGAATCACTTTGGCTTTCTTTTTTGGATCGCCTCCAACCACTTACTGACTCGAAGTACGCTGCTGTTCTTCTTGAGCTATTGCTTTAATCAATTGCATCCTTTATCTCATCACCACCCTTTTCACTGAAACTTACTTTTCTTTTGCTTTTGTTGCTATGAATTTCTTTCAGTAAGCTTTCCATCAGTTTTTCCACATCATTCAAAACTTTAGGACACTTTTTTACGTCTCCAGTAATCTTTGCCAAATGTTTCTTTATCCTATGAATTCCACCTCCGTTAAAAAGTTGTAGACAAAATACACATTGATATTATGGTCTTCCATGCACTACTTGTAAAGCAACATATTTCCAAGCTAAATCCGTTTTCCCCCGTAAATTAGAAGAACCTTGCGACTTACCATTGTTTGAACTAGGAGGATTAGGATTAGCAGCATCATTCAAATTCGGAGGATTGACGGGCAATTTATTACTAACAGATGTGTTGTTATCAGCAACTGCTTCTTGATTACTACTTCCATCCATAACTGAAATCAATAAATTATAATCACCCCTAAATTAATTCAAAACAACAACATTACAAATATTTAATTAATTACCCATAAATTAATTCAGAATAGCAACATAACAAATAACAAAACATCAGCATAACAAAATTACAAATTATAGATTCAGAAATCACAAGATTACAATGGCATAACAACAATAGCAACATAAGAAATTAACTAATAACTCCTAAATTAATTCCAAATAGCAGCATTACAAATAATTAATTAATTACCCTTAAATTAATCAACCTAAGTACCTAACAACAACAGCAGCATAACAAGCAACAACAACAGCAGAACAAGACCCTCAACAACAGCAGCAGGATAATAAAAAAATTAACCTCAAAACCCTGAAAGTGAAACAGAGTAATACTCGACAGAAATCAGTAAAGCACAGTGCCGCTTACCTTCAAGTGTCGCTGGTATTATTTGTCAAAATAATTCTTATTCTAGAGGTCATTATACTGAACTAGTATATGTAATTTAGTCTCAGCTGAAGATTCTGTCTGTTGTGCACGATCTGTTTATGGTACAAAGATTTTAAAAGTGTATCTCTGTAAGATTACTTTTAGATTTTTATCATGTGCAGTATTTATATTAGTACTCAAATTCATATGGTGATTCAATTTTTTTTATATTTGTTCCTTCTAGATCAATAAGTATTGTATATTTTGTGAATTTCGCTAAACTTTTTTTGACCTTATTTTTATTCTTTTTTTAATTCTTTATTCATCATATTACAATCTATTGCTATTTTGCATATTAAATATTAAATTTTATTGCTTGCGTTTCTTCACAATTCGTGAGACTATTCTCTTAATTCTGTTTTCTTTTTTTCACCTACAGATGCATATACTCGATAAAGATAATGAAGATGATTCAAGTTCTAATGTTCCAAGTGTGGTTCCTCATGATGATATGGAAGACCTTAATACTAATTAAATCAATTTTCTTGTTATCATCTAATGTAGCTTAAATTCACATGTTATAAAACTTTTACTCATGATATCTGATAAGTTTTATATATTACGATACAATATTTAAGTAAAAAATAATTATTATTAATTTTATGGTCTCTATTTCCTTTATATTAAATTTTGTTTTTATTTGTGTGGCATAAATAACCATGTGCATATTTTATCATATTATGTACCAAAGTTATTTATTTCATCAATTAGAGGCACAATATCACAGGTTCCTCTATTTTTCATTATAACATAATTTTGACTGAAGTATAAACTTTTGGATATATATTGTCATGTATTATTTTTTGTTTCAAAATACATTCGATCTTAATTTCTAATAGGTATTGTTTCATAACTATAAAATATGTGTTTGGATTGACGTTTATAAATGATCATTTGCATAAAATTAATTTTATAAATTTGATTTTGATTAAAAATAAATTGGTACTAATGTAGTTTATATTTGGTAACTTTTATACAAAATTTATTATTATTCTTACAACTTTTTAAGTTATAATTTCTTATTACTTGTGCTTCTAATATTATTTTTATATTAGTTTTTTTAATTTAATTTGGTATTTTCTAATAGCATTAGTACAATCATAATACAAAGTAAAAAAAATAAAAATTCTATACCAAAAAAATAAGAACAGTAAAAAATTCATATAAACAAGACATAATAAAAACTCCATAACAAAAAATAATATACATGAGAGTACTAGTGAACAAAATTATAAAAAAAACAATAAAATTCATTATATAAAGAATAAAAGATAAAATTGACAAATGAAAACAAATTTATTTAATTAATAGTGTAATAAAAAAAGTGAGTGCTAAACCAAACTTACTCAAAAGTTCTAATTGTCTTTTAGATTAAGTCTTTTTCATCCTATATCTATCTTCATAGATACATACATGGATTGAAGGTGTTTTTGGCTTGCAATTGAAACTATTAGTATTCTTGTTCATGACGAGACTATACTTTTTCGAAAAAATTCTGCTCGAACCAAGATTACCTACTATGATATTACCGACTACATCATGCAAGAGTAGTCATGTCAATTCTCTAATTTTTTTTTTCAGATATCATCTTATTCTTTATTTTTATTATTGCTTTTATGAATATGAAAGTAAGGGTTTATGTGATTGATTGATTGATTGATTTGATTCAATTATATGTGGTGGTTTGTAATCTGTTTCAACATCTCAGTTGTGTTAGGATTTCACTCTACAATCCTATTTAACATATTTGTCTATTTTCATATATTATGTCTGTTCATTTTTTCAACCTTGAATCTTATATTTATCTATATTTCTATTTCTTTCTTCCATTTTCCTATTTCTGGGATCATTTTCGTTCATCTGTTTTGTAATGGAGGAAAGCAACACATTTACTTTACTTCCATCAAATAGCAAATTGTTTCTTGGTAACATAAACCCTTGGTTAGAGTTTAAGAAAATCATGGTCCAAGTGATCATCATGGGTTTTGTACAACCCCCTAAAAAATACAGAAGAACCTTTATTTCTGCAGATATTACTTATGGATGAGTTGATTGGATATTATAAATAAATCATCTTTTTCCCCGAGTTTTTTCTATGTTACATTGATAATTGTTTCTTTTTCAATATATTATGTTCTTTGTGTTATCAAAATCTTGTGCTTCCTAATTTGGTTATTTTCTTACTTCAATGAAAGATGTGACTATGTTCTTTTCTCTTTGACAATATATTTTGTATTCTCAACAAATTAATATCTTTGATTTATACTTCCATTTCAAATATCTTGTTATTTATTTATTTCATAACATAAATGACCTGTTATATTTTTCTTATTTTATTTGTTGTCGTCCCTGCAAGTTTTTAGTTTATTAATGGATATGTGGTGTCAGAGTTTCATTTTGTTGGTTTTACAACTTTGTTTTTTTGTTATTGTTTTATTCATTGATGAGTTTTGTTTTTATTATACTTGTTTTTGTAGCAAAACAAAATTCAATGTAACATTAGGGGGGATTTGATTCATCGTTTTCAAGATATTCTGAGAGAAAGACATATTTACTTGATATCTAAATTTATTGTGATACCAAATATTAGTTCTAGTTACAAAATATTGCTATAAAATCCTATTTCAATCTACTACGGAGGTTCAGCTGGTCTCTGGTCTCTGGTCTCAAATTTTCAACGATTGAACATGTAATCCAAACTAAGGAAGATTCGAATAATTTAATAGGTTGGTTATTTGTGTTTTTTTTATATGACATTGTCTGGAACAATAATGTTACTTTGTTACAGATTATATTTGTCAATTATTAATTGTGTCTTTCCATAGACAAATTATATTCATTAAAGAATGTGTAAATTTTTTTCAATGTGTTAGATCTGATTAGTCTATTGATAAGTGTTCGTGAATATCCCAATATTGAATATATATATATATATGATGATGATGATGATGATCTCAGGGAAAGTAGGAATGTTTTATATTGATGATCTTATTCTATATTAATTTAACTGTTGTTGTAGTTTTCACGTTGATTGCAATTTATTTGGAAACTTGTTCATGAAAATGCAATCAGCATTGATTAATTCTGTTAGCCAACCTGCTATTGTTATTCAATGTATATAGACTGTGGTAAACCTTCGTTCATTAGGTTTATGAAAATTGCTGAGAATCATGCACATGTTGCTTTGGTAAGTTTTATGCTATCAATTTTCTTATATTTTTCTCCATCAAAATAGTCCTCATTGACTTTTTATTTCTTTTTGCTTATGATCATTTGTTTCGTTACTATGTAATCGTGCTTTTTGCTGTTGGCGATGCTTTTGTTTCATTTTCCAATGTTTGTTCCTTCATCTACTTTTTAATATGATTTATATCTTTTATATGCAATGCAAATTTTTATTTTTTAAACAATAATGTTTTGCATCCAAGTTATATTAGCAACTAAGTCCAACCAAGTCATTTACATACACGCGCACACGTTTTTTCCACGCTCCTGACGTCTTCTTCTAAATTCACTCAGGTTTTTCTTCCCTCCTCCTCCTCCTCCTCCTTCTTCTTTCGTTATCGTCATCTTCAACAATTTTGAATTGAATGAAATAGAATGAAATCTAATGCAATTGAATAAAGCGATAATACATAATTTCATCATTCTTTGCTAAAATTAGTGTTGTTTATGAATTTGAATTTGAATAGAATGCAAAAGTTTCTGAGTTTATAGAATGCACAATTTTCAGTTGATTTGTTATTACACAATAGTGTTTTTATAATAATATTTTCGGTTCATTTGCAGTCCAGGTGTATTGTCGATGAATAATTTGTCCCAATGGTTGGAATGGCTTTCAAGATAAATTGAATGGAATGGAATGAAATGTAATACAATTGAATAAAGTGATAATAAATAATTTCATTCTTCTTTGCTAAAAAAAAGACTCAATCATTAACAAAAACACATTAAATTTATTTTTGGACCTAAATGAACCTCAATTAAACTAAGAAATGAATCAAAATTATTTAAGGAATAAAAAATTTGGTCAATACTTATTAGCAGCATCAAGTGAACCTCAATTAACACACAAATTAATGAACCGAAATTAGTTTAGATTTGAACAAGCAGGCAAAAAAACTCAATCATCAACAAAAATACATTAGATTTATTTTTGGATCCAATTGAACCTTAATTAAACTAAGGAATGAACCGAAATTACTTAAGGAATAAAAAATTTAGTCAATACTTATCAATAACATTAAGTGAACCTCAATTAATATACAAATGAACCGAAATAAACTAAAAAATGAAGCGAAATTATTTAATGATGGCACTAGAGAAAATCAGAACCAATAAAGATGTTAGCAAAATATTGGTGTTGTTGGTGATGACGATAACAAAAGAGAAGAAGAAGGAGGAGGAGGATGAGGAGTAGGAGAAAGATGAGGGAAGAAGAACCTACGTGTGCGAAGATGAAGAAGAACGGTTTTCATATTAGCGCGCGAAGAATAACATTGAGGATTTTGAGCGCGTATACACGTTTTTTTAATGAGAGTGATTTTTGTTGGTGTTGGACCTGCTTGGTTGGACTTTGATGACAATAAATTTTAGATGTGTAGCAGATCTATTTTTTAAAACAGTCTTGTCAGAACTTTTATTCGTGTCATCCCTCACAGTAAATATTCTTATCCAAATTAAACATTCTTATCAAAATGTTTTCAGTCTTAAAAGTATCGTGTCTTAATTATTGAATAATATAAAATTAAATATTATTCTATTGTTTATTGTAAAATATAGTTAATTAATATTTATTTCAGTTGTTATTAATGTAAAACAGGGTATTGTATTTTCTGAACAAAATCTTGTTTCATATGAAGCTTTGATTATGATATATCAGCATATACCAATATCTACGAGATAAAATTTAGAAGAAGCTTTTATTCGTTGCACTGAATCACGTCATGTTGTTGAATTTGACATAAATGAAGACAACGATGATGACAAATGAAATTGAATAATGTTTAATTTATGTTATATTTTATTATTTAGATACTTATGATGTATCCTCATCTATTTATTTTCTATTATATACAGATTATTAATATTGTTCTATTTAGAGTTAGGATATTATGACTGTTATAATTTATATATTTTATTCGTTATAAAAATTATTATATATATATATATATCAGTAAGACAAAACAAGTCTTCGGTATGAATTAGTATATTAAAGTTTTATTAATATTATTTTATTCTTTTTTCCTTCTTATATTATATTAAAATTTCATTTGGTGTAAATGATTCACAATATTAAACTCAAGAATAATCACTTTAATGATTATTCAATTTATTACGTATTATTCATAAAAAAATCAATTAGTATTTAAAAACAAATCGAAAATGATATATTTAGTTACATATTAAAGGGTCATTTTATAAAATAAAATCATTTTAATGTAGACATAAATATATAAAAATTTTAAAAAGTTGAATAATATAAGAGTTTACTGTTAATATAATTTAACTTGTAATTTTTATTCAAAATATACGTTATCTTTAATTTAATATTTTAATTATTTTATATTTAATATCTCTTTTGTTGGTACGAATAACCAGTTGACATTGTATGCACCATTATACATCAACTGTAATTTATAATTTTTTATAGAACAAAAATAATATAACAAAAAAAACTATTAGATACTGTGTAACTGCATAGGCTATCAACTAATAATAATAGTAAGTAATAACCACTACTAGAAAACTAGTTATTACAGACGGATATTTTTAATGGATTTTATCCCACGAAAATATAGACGAAATTTCAGAAGAATTTTTTTGTCGAAAAACAAAAAAAAAATGAATTAGCATAAATTACAGACGGAAAACATAATCCGTCGATAATTCTGTCGGTAAAATTAATTTTTTTTTGTAGAAAATGGTTACAGATGGAAAATCCGTCTGTAATTAAATAAACAAAACGCTGCATTTTATTAAATTATTACAGACGAAAAATCTGTATGTAATTTAAAATTTTTCGTCTGAAATTTTTACTTTAGACCTAACCTATACCTCCCCTCTCTCTCTCTCCGTGGCAGCCCCCATTCAAACTGTGTTTCCAGCTCCATTCACAAATCAAACACGAGCTTCTTCCTCTCTCCCTGGCACGAGTTACTTCTTCTCTATGTGGCTGCTACTTCTGCTTCTTCCGCCGTGGCCGTTGCCGCTGCCGCCGCCGCTTGCGTCGCATAATCTCTCTCTGTCATCCCTTGCGTCCTACGAGATCCCCCGCCACCGCTCTTGTCGCGTCTACTCCCATCGTCGCAGAGCTCTCTCTGCCGATGCTCTCATCGCATCTACTCCCTCTGGCGCCTCTTTCATCTAATCTCAACTCGCTCTCTCACTTCTTCTTGTAACCATCTCAAATTTTAGGTATATAAATCCTGATTTTGTGATTCTATTGTTCGTGATAAACCTTAGGGCTCAATTTTTTTGTGCCAGTTTTAGGTTTATCATACTCTACTTTTGTGCTTCATTGAATATGTGGGTTTACTCTGATTTTAATGAATTTTTCTGTAATTGAAGCTTTCGTTTGAATCATTTGCTTGGACGAACGTTGAATCTGTTTTGTTCTGCTCTGTTCAAGTAATTTGTAATTCAATTTGAGCTATTTGTTTGATAATTATTTACAAATTTCATTATTTGATAATCATTTGCTTGTTATTCAGTGTTATATCTCAAGATCTTGTTGACATTATGCTTCTAAATTTGCTTCTAAATTTCCGATATCTTCACTCTTAACGATAGATCTATAACACCTCTACTCAAGGTTAGGGTTTCATGTCTCTAATTATATGCTAATTATGATATTATGTTGATAGTAATTGAGATTGTGAATGTTGCAGAGCATGACAGTGCATAATATGTATGTTGGAGAGGGTTCAGACTTCTAATGTAATATATAAAAGGGTGGCTAAGTAGTGGGGTTCTCTTGGTGACTTGACTGCGTCTGTTGCATCGATTCGATTTGATTGATATAGAAGGAATACTCAGGATCTGCTAGAACTGGTGATGGATCTGTTAGATGAGATCAAGTTGGTCTAGCGGGTCAAAATACTCAGGTTAATATTTCAATTGCATAACCCTTATGGAGTTCTATTTTATGTTTCAGAATTGTTATTTTGGTAAATAAGGTTTAGTTCAATATTTAATCTGTATTGGTTTCTATGTTGTTGGCTTATGTATTTTGCAGCTTGTTCATTAGGGTTTACTGAATTATATTAGTTCCCAGGTAAAGCTGACCCTCTTTGTCTCTCCCAAGTCTTGAAGACATAATCAATTTTTAACCCTTTAATTCTTATCTTCTGTAAGCTCTGAAGCAATGGTAAGAGGATTGGAGGAGTTAGTAATCAATATATAAACATTCACGTGCCTTTTACTTAAGAGTTTAAAATTTTAATAGAGAAGGTTCATGACTACTATTATGCCTCTTATTATGTTACAGTTTTCTAAAAAAACTCTTCAACCATCTAGCCATTCTGGTCCCAGGACTTACATTATTAAAGCCTAGATTTTACTTAAATTAAACAGAAAATCTTCTTCTTTTCAGGATGTATGGTGTGGCCCTGGAATTGGACTCACATCAGATCATGCTTCTGCTTCTGTGGATTGTGTGGTGGCAAGGAAAAATGCTTCTTCAAGAAGGAACCTTGATGCTGTTGAGAGAGCAACACATAGGGAAGAGGTATTCTTCTTTCTCCATCATCATCTTCTACTTCAATTCTTACTGTTTTCTTTTTTATTTATTTAATTGATTCATTTATGTTGTTTTCTCTTCAGACACTGCATTTTCATGTTCATATAATTGTTGTGAATTGAAGCCTCTTCTCTTCCTCAACTCAATGACAGTTCTTGATTGCTTAATTGATCAAAGACTATACATTTTATGATGGTGGGTTTCTGCTACATTTGATTTTATTCTTTGTTGTGCTACTAACTTCGAGATTTAGACCTGCTGTATGCAACATCATGCTGGTGTCTTCAGTGTGACTTTAATATGTCTATAGTTGAAGGGAATGTGATTAATCATGGTTAAAAAATATAGGTTTTTGGTAAGGGGAGTTAATGTACAAATGATAAAGTTGATGTATTACAAAACATTTAAGGGCTGCAGCATCTATTTGTTTTTTAATCTGAGAAGGCTCGAAGTGAGTTGGAGCATAGTCTAATCACTAGTCGTCCACAGCTTCAGTACTATCGAGAGTGCGTTTGAGCCTACAAGCTTCTAAGTAATATTTTTCTCTTCATGGAACAGTTGGTTGAATCTATTTTAAGCAAGGTTGTAGAAGAGTTCGAGCATCAGATTGCAAGCTTTTTGGACCATCTGCATATTCCTTCAAAGAATGGGTGATAAACCCAATTTGTAGGGTTTATCTTGTATTGATTTTAGGGGATTTTATAACCTTTTACCCACATTTATTCAATAAAATAGCATGGTTTTGTATATTCTCCTTTAATTGTGCTTAAGAGTGAAAACATGCTTTTTAGGTCTTAAAATAGCTAAATCTAATTCACATTGATTCCATTATATGCCTTGATATGTTTGTTAAGTGATTTAAGGTTTAGGAGGCAAAGATTGGATCAAGGGAATGAAGAAAGAAAGCATGAAAAGTTGGAGAACTCATGAAGAAATGAAAGAACCGGAAAGCTGTCAAGCCGACCTCTTCGCACTTAAACGACCATAACTTGAGCTACAGAGGTCCAAATGATGCGGTTTCAGTTGGGTTAGAAAGCTAACATCTGGGGCTTCGAAACGATATAATATTTGTCATAGTTGCTACATGTATGGTGGCGCGCACATGCATAGTACGCGCACGCGCCGTTGCTGCCACTTGGTTCACTTAAAGCAAAACGTGGCCAGTGAATTCTAAAGCCTTGTGGGCCCAATCCAACTCATTTCTGATGCTATTTAACCCAAGGAATGAAGAGGGAAACACAAGTTAGTTACCATTAGTCATAGTTTAGTTTTAGAAGTAGTTTCTAGAGAGAGAAGCTCTTACTTCTCTCTAAAATTAGGATTAGGATTAGG
>NC_029774.3:24114651-24168828 GCF_000817695.3 Arachis duranensis | reverse complement strand
TAGAGTAGAGTTTTATGTTCTTGGCTTGGAAAGGTAACTTAGGAACTCTTGAGTTACTAATGTCCAAGTAATTGATGATTGGGATCCATTGACTCTAGTTCTCACTAATTGAATTAGTGGAGAGTTAGGACTTATGGACTAGGATTGATATAGCTCATTTGACTTTCCTTTACTACTAGTTAGAGGATGATTTAATGAGATTAATCCTTGTCAATTCTCATATTGTGGTTAGTGATTAGGATAGAGATCCTTGACCACCAACCCTTGCCAAGACCCTTTTTAGGCCTTAGTTTACTTTCTTGCCATTTATCTTTCATGCTTCATATCAAAACCCCAAAATAACTCATAACCAATAACAAGACACTTTATTGTAATTCCTAGGGAGAACGACCTGAGGTCCAATACTTCGGTTTATAAATTTTAGGGGTTTGTACTAGTGACAAACAACTTTTTGTATGAAAGGATTAGTGATTAGTTTAGAAACTATACTTGCAACGAGAATTCATTTGTGAAATTCTAAGCCGTCAAAAATCCAATCATCAATGGGAAGGGACGCAAATCCTTTAACTTCAACAAGGTTTTTGGACCATCTGCATCCCATGGCTGGTTTAGTTTTAGGTCTGAGTTTTATCCAGGATTTATTTGTTAGTGTGATTGAAAAATATTTCCCTCATTTTGCAGTGGAGGTCTTCCTTAATATGCAGCCACTCATTAGATCTGTTCTTGACGGTTTCAATGTTTGCATATTTGCATATGGCCAAACATGATCAGGAAAAACTTACACTATGGTAGAATTCAATTGAAGTTTTCTTTGGAAAAACTGAGATTTAATTTATTGAGCTTATTCTCATTTAGGTTTTTAATATGTAGACTGGACCAAAAGAGATCACAAAGAAAAGCCAAGGAGCAAAACGTGGTATTGTTCTTTACTCAAATCCAGAACCAGAGAGTTGCAGTGTATACTTTGGGGTTCCTGTCTTCTCCTATAAGGATCTCCTATAATGTAAAATAAAAGATAAAATGTGTAAGTGCTTATGCTTCATAATATATAATAATAGAATTATGGTTTATTAGCCTAGTTATGTATGTGCTTATGCTTATACTCAAACTCTGACAGATATATAATTATGGTTTAGAGGTTATAAATACAAGAACTCAGTTTTTCACAGTATCATTTCCATGAACAGATATATAATTATTGGATATTTACTGTGGTTTCTTATTTTGTGATTGCAGAACAATCTTCATAAACTCTGGGCCCTTCTCAATTTTCTTCTGCCTGAAATTTTTAGCTCTGCTGAAACTTTTGATGAATGGTTCCAAATATCAAGTGAAATGGAAGTTCTTTGTAGACTGATCATTTAATGACTTGACATTGTCAAATATTTCTTTTGTAGGTAAAATGGTTCTATTGGATTTTCTAAATTAAAAGAGCGTGATTCTTGGGTCCTGATATTTTCACAGGTTAGTTTTCTATAAGAACGGGTTTGTCACTTTGTTGTCACTGATTGTCTTTGAAGGTCTTATATTTATGCAATCTAATGTCTTGCTTCCCATCCTTGCTCATTTGTGGCCCTTCTACAGATGACTAGGCTGCTGGACATACTTGAAGATTATTTAATGTTTCAGGGATATCAATATTGTCGTATAGATGGAAACACCCGTGGAGAAGATCGTGATGCTTCCATTGAAGCTTTCAACAAACCAGGAAGTGAGAAATTTGTCTTCTTGTTATCTACTAGGGCTGGAGGTCTCGGCATCTATCATGGTTGTAGCAGGTAATTTTAAACTATTTGTCTATAACGTGGTATTGTGTGTTTAAAGTTAACAGTGGCTAGTGGCTACTGTGATCTCAACTGAATCGTTGAATCCATTTGGACAGCATGATTAAGAACTATATTTTAAAATTGATTTACATGTAATGAGAATGTTTTATCAGGTTCTACATGACTATGGTTATTCAGAATCATTCTTTTCTCTTTTGTTTGTAAAATTCATTGCATATTGTTTATTATTAAATGTAAATTTATAATGACACATTCATAAATTTGTGGTTGGTTTGCATACAACTTGGTTTCTGATTTTTAGTTTGCAGCCAATAAGAGACACTAGAGAGAAGCAGGTACAAATGTGGAAGGATCTTATTCTAGATTATTGTAGAACACAAAGGTATTTGTAATTGGGCTTGAAGAAGAATTTCCTCTGTTTTCAAATCCTGTAATTGGAAGTAAGTTCAAAAAATTCTTGCTTACTTGCAAATTTCATTATTATTATTATTATTGAATTGACAGGTCTCAAATGTTCCCATATTTCTTTTTTTTCCTGCATTTTATTTCCACATTTATGTCATATGATTGTTTCCTGGTTTCTGATAGTGCAGGGTCTCTTACTTATGAAGCTAGAGAAGCATTTCTTTTAGCCTTAGTAGCTGATGGTATGGTTCATGTCAGTGAATTTATTGTTCTTGTGAGTTGTGACTAGTTCTGAGAAAATTGTTAAAGTGGTATTCTAATCTGACAGGACGTGCTGAGTGGATGGATAAAGGACATAGGAAATGTCTTATTCTCTGGAATCAGATTCAAGAGTGGGCAGAAATTTTAGTACAATTTGTAGGTTTCCATTTCTATTTTGATAACCACAACATTCTAGTTTCTGTGTTTGCATTGTGTTTGAATTCACTTTAATATTGATTAGGCAAGAGATAATGGGCTGGAAGATGGTGTTGTGACGATGGAAGAAATAAGGTTTGGGACTGAATCTCAAGGAACAGGTAATTTGTTGATGCTTATAGATCCTATTCTTCACTATCTTGTAATTTGGGATGGGACAAGTTTGACAGTTATTGGTTAGTTCTTAATACTTGTGTTATCATCTTATCATGTCTTGATGCATGGGATGGTATAGCTTTTGGAGTTGATAATTGTAGTCTGTCTTTTCAATAATTTTGTCGTTGCTTTTATCTTTAGATGGTAGAGAGAAAGTTTCTTGAATTACATTTTGTGGGACCTTATATTAATTGTGATAGGAGTTTAACTTTTTAACATTTCTAAATTGAAATTCTGTCCCACCTTAGTAGCTTCCAAACTGATTAACTGTGAAATTTGCAGCAAGACCATGGAGCAAGTGAGCAAGAACCAGGCATTAGTAGATGCTATTGGAGAACCAATAGTTAAAGCTCAGGATCGTGCTCATAGGATTGGACAGAAGAAATAAGTACAAGTTTTCTGATTTGCACGGAGGTTTGTAATTGTTGTGCATTATTACTATGTTCACTTTTATCTATGCTTTTCTATATAGGCAGCATACATGTAAGGCACCTAACTGGATATATCTAATTTTAAAAAAATTGCAACACATGCTGTCTATGATGCAACTTATAAAATTATTACAATATCAAGATAAAACCTATTGATATTAATCTAGAATGAATGCCATTGTCAGCATTAGTCATTATAAACTAAAAGCCTGTATATCTAGTAAGTGCGATATCTCACTTGTATTGGCACAAAGTTTCTATAAATATCTGACAAGATATATATTCAACTCTGGCACAACAACCAATTTGAAGCACTGAATTTATACTTTTGGTTGGTCTTAATATCTTGTACAATGAAAATCCACAGTATACAATTGAAGAGAAAATAATTGAAAGGTCTTAATATCTTAACATTATCTTTTTTCTCATTCTGTGCCACAGTTGAGCAGAAATGGATGTGGATCCTTCGATGTTCCCACGTGAATTGATGACAATCCAAAGAATTGCAATTGGGTCTCCTGGAGAGGCTGCTCAGCCTGATGCAATTAGAGCAGCATTTGCAGAATTCTTCTCAATGCTTATTTTTTATTTTGCTGCTGAAGGCTCTGGCTTGTCAAACAAAGCACCATAAGGAAATTACTTTCCCTTTGGTGATCAACTCTTCTGAATCAAACCTATCAAGTTCAAGAAGAATTCATGCACATATGGTTGATGGAAGTTGATTCATGTCCATTTTTTGAGAAAGAATTCAGTTAATCTTTCTGTAATGTATGTAAAATTGTGTAAAATTTAGTATGGTTGAACAATATACTAAGGATTATAGTTGATAATACACTTTCATTATGTTTTGAATTATATTGACTTGCTTGTTTTATAATAATTTTCTTTTAATTTTATAATACGATGAATTTGTTTATTTTTTGTAATATTATAAATATTCAAATACAAATTAGATAAAAATTTGTATTAAATTTATATTTATTTTGTATGAAAACAAGTTTATTTTGTAATTGAAAAAATAAAAAAAATCTATTTTAGCTTATTGACGGATTTACAGACGGATTTTCTGTCTGTAATAAGAGTGTGAGATGATTTTCCAAGGTTTAAATTACAGACGAAAAATCTGTCGGAAAATCCGTCTATAATTACAGATGAAAAATCCGTCAGAAAATCTGTCTGTAATTACAGACGGAAAATCCGTCTGAAAGTTTGTCGGCTTCAGGAAATGGATGGAGAATTTATAGAGGAAAAATCCGTCGGTAACTGGTAAAAATCTGTCGGTAATTTTCCGACAGAAAAAAATCAGTCGGTAAATAATTTCCGACGAGACTTTTACAGAGGGACAAAATCCATCGATAATTTCATCGGTAATCAAAAATCCATCTGTAATATATACCAAATCTGTCTGTATTAAGCCATTTTCTAATTGTGAACATCAACACTGATGATGATGATGATAATTACGTAACTTCAATAATAATAATAATAATAATAATAATAATAATAATAATAATAATTGTACCTTTATACATATAGTATTAATAAATTAAAATAAAAATAAATAATATAAAAAAATAGACAAAAAAATTAAAGCGTAATAGACTACACTAGACCGATAAAGTAAAATAGAGATAACCATAATAATAATCATAATGATAATAAAGAGAGACAAATCCCAAGTAAAATAGACAATATAAAAAATAGCTAGATACAAGAGAATAAAATATTAAATATAAACAAAAATAATATTATTATATATAGTTAAAAATATGCAGGAAACGTATTGTGAATATATAGGGGTATTGACATTAGGGGGCGTATTCACAGTATATAGAAGACGTATTATATTTTTCTGATTTAAAAAGTATAATTGAAGTATTATAAAAAGAACAAAATTGTTAGATTGAGTGCGAATTTGAGTGTTCTTTTAGAAAAAAAAAATGGTTTGAACGAGTCAATAAGAGTATAAAAAATAAAAAGAGGTGTTAGTTTGAAAATATAATACTATAATAGTTACATATTTTTTAAAATTTTTAAAGGTGTGAATTTTGTATATGTAAATCTATGTGATGTTATTTATTTTGCAATAATATACTGAATCAATCATCGAATTACTCTAACTTACTAATAATTTAGTGATTTAATCAATGTAACCGTAGTTCAATCAAAATAATCGAATTGTTAAAAAAATTATATTTATTTTAAAACTTTAATATTCTTAATTCCTTGTCTTTTGTATTTCGTCATTGTTTTATTTTTTTCCCCTCTCTTCTCTTTTTTATGTTTTTCTTTCTCTTTTTTTTTTCTCTTTTTTCTATTTTCTATTTTTTTCCTTTCCTTCTCTCCTGGCTTTCTATCCTCTCCCCTCAATTTCTAACAATAAAAAAGTTTGGATGTATTATTCTACTACCAATTTTATGTCTATCTTATTTTTTAAAATATTTTTATTATACTAAAACTAATAGAATTAGTATTGAACTAGCCCAATTGAAAAATTCATTAGGAAACTATCTATTCTTGTTATAATTCTATAAAAAAGGCCTCTTAGTACCTATATTCTAGTAACTATAAGTAGTCCCCCGAGGACCTCTCTGTTTCACCTCTTTTTATAAATTTCGAGTAATTAATAAATAGTTAATCAATAAATTAATTATTATTTAAAGAAATTAGAAAATTAAATTTTATAGTTTACTAGAGTAAAAAAATTAAAATATGAATTTTGACACTAATTTTAAAAATTTTGGCCTAAATTGAGTTAAGGGACCGAACCAGTTGGACCAAAGTCAAACCAGACCCAAGGCCCAATATATAAAAGCCAACCTCAGCCTTCTTCTTCCCTATAACCTAATGAAACACGCTGATGGAGGGCAAAGGGGAGAAAAGAAACTACAAACCCTAGCTCAAACTTCAATCTCACATATCTTTTAATTTGGAACTCCGATTGACGCCGTAAGAGACCACACGTTTATCTCGGAATTCTCTACAAAATTCACTGAAAAATTTGGTAAGAAAACCACATCTTCTCACCCAATTCTTCCCTTTTCAGTTTCAAAATCTTAGATTTTAGGTATTGAGAAATTGAATGATTTTGATGGTTTAGGTGAACTCTAACAGCAGGTAATAACTAGGTTTTTGCCCATTTGACTCGTGGATAAGGTGAGGAAGCTCTAACCCTTGTGAAATTGTTAAATTAACAAATTTTATATTGATTTTAGTGATGTTTGTGTGGAATTAGATTGTATATATGTGAATTTGGAACCAAATTGATAAAGTTGGAAGCTTGAGTATGAGCTTGGAGGCTGGGTTTTCTGATTGGTGTGCGTTTGGGACCTTGGGCGTTGTAAAACGGACATAATTAAGGTGCTTCAACATTAGGGAGGAATCGACCAAGGTATGATTTTGGTTTCTCATAGATAATATATAATGCTGCGTGAAAACTTAGGTTAGATGACTATAGGATAAACTTAAATGTGTTGAATTGTTGAACTTGATGCATTATATGTAGTTATGAGTGTGATGAGTAGTGTGGGTGAAGTGCATATATGTGTGTGTGTGTGTGTGAAAAATTGTTGATAATAATGATGTGATATGAGTCTTGATGATGGTTGGTAAGGTTGTGATGCAAAATGTGTATGATGATGAGAATTATGAGTTTGAGCAGTGAATGTGGAGACGTAGTGCTATGAATTATTAATGAATTATGTTGTTGTTGGTTATTAATTGTGGGGCAAAAATTAATAAAATTGAGTATTGGGAGATTTTGGAAGGAATGAAATGGTTAGAAAATTGCTTTGAGTGTATTTCAAATTGTTTTAAGGTGTGAACTTTGGTTTTGAAATTGAGAGTTTAAAAAATAGAGGTTTTGAACTCTTTTGGTAAAAATAGATTTTTAATAAACTTCGATGGATCATAAGTTGAGTCTTAGATTTTGGATTTGAAAGAAATTTATTTCAAATTAAAGATAATCTCAAGAGCTTCAAAATGATTTAAAGTTTGTGAAAATCAGAGTTTTGTAGAGAAAGTTATGAACGTCAAAAGTTAGGTGTATAAAATTGATTTTAATGACTTAACAACTTTTGGAGCAAAAGGGAGTGTCGCGTACGCGACCTGCACGCGCGACGCGAGCTATACTCATTGCTTTGTAATCTATGGAACCCAATTTTCTAAGCTCGCTTATGCAAGAGTACGCACGCGATGCGAACACTCCCCCTGTTTTGAAATCTCGCGTACACGAGCCACCTGTTTTAAGCCAAAAATGAGATTTTTGAATGTTAAGTCAGTCTTCTATCTTTTCAAAATTCCTTTACACTTGTTTAAGGTCCGTTAGTAAGCTTTTGAGCCTTAGAATGAGGGTGAGTCTGTTAAATATAAAGGAGGAGACATTTGGAAGGGTTTGTGAAGTGTTAACTGAAATAATGAAGGGTTGGTTGATTAAGAAAGTGCGAAATATTGAGACTATTATGAGTGAAGGCTAATTTGATGATGAAATATTTGAGGAAGTGCGAAAATGTATTAATGTATGAGTAATGAATGAGACATAATTAATGGAGATGATGATATTGATGAGTTGGATGTGGGAAAGACGACAAGGCACTAATCCCTCGATTCATTATCCCGCATTCATTGTGATTGTGTTGTGTGGGATGTGAGGAAGGTGGTAGGGCACTAATTCCCCGACATTTTTTCTCACATTCTCTCTTTCTGTCTGCAAGGTGGTAGGGCACTAATCCTTCGATCAGTATGACACAGCTTCACTAGGAGAAGGTGGTATGGCACTAATCCCCCTATTTATTTTCCCCTGGTGTATGCTTCTAGGAGAAGGTGATAGGACACTAATTCTCTGATGTTATATCCCTCCTGGAGATGCGCAAACAAGAGACGACATCCGGGTTAGCTACTGAAATGTGTTGGATTCTGGCAGTATAACCGACACGTGAGCTCACGGCTAGTAGGAAAGGCATACATCATATGCATTTGTTTGTCTTGTTTGAGTTTGCATTACTTGGGTTTTACTATTTGAATATCTATATGCTTATTTGCTATATGTTCTACTTGCTGTAACTGCATTCTATCTGTATTTTTCTTGTCTGTATTGTATATCGGTGCAATGAGAGATCCCTCATATTGGCGGGGTGATGCTGAAGGTTGTTCCACCAGTGTTTTGGAGTGTTAGAAGAGGCAGAAAATGAATTGTAGTGAGACAGAAAGTGAAGTGCTGAGTTAGGATTAGATTTAGGACTTGAGAGCCTTAGATAGTTACCAAATATCTAGTTTAGTTATTCCTTTAAGTTTAATTCTGAGTCTCGGAGTTATAGGAATGCCACGGACTTTTCCAAAACTTTATATATTATCTATGTGGGCACCTTTACCATATTGAGAACCTCCGATTCTCATTCCATACATATATTGTTGTTTTCATATGCAGGACATGGAGCACCGCACAGAGTATACTGGATACTCTTGGAAGCAAAGATCTATCTTGGGACTCGGAGTTTTGTATTTTCGTTTATATTTATATAAATCATAGATATATATATATATACTCTGGTCGGCCTTCGCTTCACAGGCCGAATCTAGAGCTTGTTATTTATATTTTTGGGAACTCTGATCTTATATGCGTGATGCCGATTGTAGGTGTGGATGGTCCATCACTATATGCGTGATGCCGATTGAAAAGATCTCTGAAATCGCATATGACATTGTCCCGAAAGTAGTTCTTGACTCCTGGGTAGGAAACAAGAGCGTAACTGGCGTTAACCCCCAAGGAAATAAATTGGGTGTAATAGCCCCGCAGAAAAAATAAGTCTACAAGGTGAGTCAAGTGAGAAAATCCTGATTATAAATAGGAGTGTAATATAATAATGTAACATATGCATGATATAATTAGAAATTTTATGTTCTCTCTTTATTTTTAATTTTACAAAATTCTCTTTTATTCTCTATTATTATCTCTAATTCTTTTTATTATTGATAAAATTCATATAAAAAAACTCATTGTATATTATATTTTTATTATACTGGACTAAATATTTATATAGAAAGATGTTACAGTTTCTGTAGAATTATTCATTTCAATAAGAATTACATTACTTCTATTATAATTAATATAAGATGAATTTAATATTTTTCAACAATAAATATAATAAAAATAATACACGTGAAATACTCAAATCCTTAAAAAAATCTACGAAACAACAATTTTAAAATAAAAAATATTAAAAATATTGAACAATTCTTATTTAAAGTGCATTCCAATCCTTAAATATTAATATTTTATCATAAAAGTTGAGTCTATTATTTGAGTTTTATCGTGTAAGAACTCGTTCTTTTTAGTAAAAAAAAAAATTAAAATTATAAATAAAATGACAATTCTAATTTCACATATATTTTTATATGTTATCTTCTTTAAAATATTCTAGAGATATTCTAGAACCGAAATCATAATTAATGTCGATATTAGTCAAACCGGCTTAATTACTAGTTTTTATGAAAAGAAAAAGTTTAGGGGTCCAATAATTTTATTATTTTCTAGCCAGCATGTAGCCAACAAAAAAAAGTAAGTCATTAGATAAAATCTCACATCATTAAAATTATCATTAATGACTATTTGATGATTATAAATAACAAAATTTATTACCCTCTAACACTCCTCTCTTCATGGATAATATTCCTAAACATCATAATTCTCTCATAATTAAATTAATAATTTGGTAATGCTCTTTTCAAGGACAAATTCCAGCTCCTCATTATCATTCTTATTCATTATTTTTAATATTCCTAAATCTAGTATAATATTCCTAAACATCATAATTCTCTCATCTCTCTCTCTCTTCATGGATAAACCCACTTTCTCTATCGCTCTTGTTAATTAATTCTTACCTTAGAAAATTAACCAAAGTTAATTAGATATAAGATTGTCCACTAAGCAATGACTAGAAAAATTAAATTTTACCTTATCTCTTCTTCCAATTCCAAGAGTCATATGCTCTTTTTTTTCACCATTTTTTTTATTTTTACCTCATATCACACTAAATAAAATTATCAAATGAGAAAAAAAAGAAAATAAAAAGAAAGAAAGAGATAGAGGCCGAAATCTTAGTGAGAAAAAAAGAGAGAATTAACTTTGCTTCATATCATTCTACACCACTAGTTCAACAAGTGCTTAACTATTTTTTCAAGAATCAAGCATTCTAGCACATCTCTTCACTCTTTTTTTATCTTTTGTTCAAAAAATTCAGCAAGATAAGTGTAAGAACATTCTTAGTTCATCCTCTTTCTTTTTGGTTTTGAGAAGCTCTCAATAAAAGAGTAAAAGACCGTATTAGTCTCTTTTTGGTTTAACTAGCCATCACTATCACTAGGAGCCACAACAAACACACATAGGAGGCTTCAAATTCAAGTTCAAGAGGGTTGTAATCCATTCTCTTCATCCCTCTGTGTTTTGGCCATAATTTCTTCAATTTTATTAATTGACAAATTGCCCTTCTTTAGAGAATCCTTGGTGATTAACATGTTCAAAGCGTAAATAAAAAAAGGTAAGGGTTAAAAAAAGTTGTTTGATCTCTATATTTGAAACTTAAAAGTGATGCTCATATTTTCTTTTGAAAAAGTTATGATGTGCATGTTTGTATGAAATTTTAAATGAGTGATGAATTGCCTCTTTTTAAATGTAATATATGTTTTATGTCAAAATTATGGCTATGCCTAATATATGAATGATGGCCGAATATGTAATGCACTTGAGAGTTAAGGTTTTATTTCATAAAAGACACCAACAAGTGTTATAAATCATAAGATAAAGTTTTAAGGAAGATAATTATGAGAAAGATTAAAAGATTGGGAAAGATGGTCAAAAGAGGTTAAAAATACAAATTATAGTTCTAGAGAAAAAAAGTATGATGCACCAAAAATAATACTTAGGTAAATTAAAAAACTAAGAGGGTTAAAAATATAATTCATAAAATTAAGCTAAAAATTATGAGTATTAAAGTCTTAAGTGATAAATGTGTAATTATATGAAAGAATTGGGGCTTTTTTATATAAATAAATATTACAAATATATTATTTTTCAAAATATGCATGAAGAGAAATGTTTCCGAAAATGTGCAAGATCACTTCAGGCGGACCCATGCGATTTGGATTTACACTCCAATTCAAGTGTGGTGGCCACGAAATGGAACTAACAGGAGCAAGAGGCATTTTTGGCTCGGCGCCGACGAAATGGATAGGGAGGCTATTTTATGACTGGCGCCAGTGAAATGGCCAACTCCGGTGGGGCATCCACGAAATGGAGTCCAAATCAATGGTAACTACATGAGAAATAAAATTCTTCAACTTCATGATTTCATTAACAAAAGCTAAACTAAACAAACATCACATAATCCAACCGTCGGTAGAAAATTCAGAATCATAACAAGAGTTTCAAAAACCATAACTAATCATGAAAAGCTAACCATAAAAGCTAGTTCCTATTGTTTCAAACACCAAAAACAAAATCATACTCATATTTCATTAAGAAAAATGTGTTCCTTTGAACCTAGGCGAGTGTCAATTTCTTGGACTTGTTGCACTTGACAAGTTCATCATACTGTAGTTCGATCCTTCTCTGCATAGCGCTACTTGAAGAAGTGAACGGGTACAAGCAACCCGATTCAAAATGAACACCAGGATCTGAACCCATATTGGCACCTTTACTCTCTTCAGCTCTCGAATTTGCTTTCTTCTTCTTTCCCTTCTTTCTCTTCTTCTTCTCTATTTGCTCCGCTCCAGCAACCTCCATAGCGGAAGATACTGAATCCCTATCTTCAAATAAGCACGCCCATTTCATAACATCGGAGGGCAAAACCTAAAAAAAAACCGAACTTGTCAAGTAGGTCGGGGCATTTTCTTCGGGTCAAGGAACCCCGTCATCGACTGGGTCGTTAGGAGTTTTCAGGTTCTGCGGCAGAGGAGGGTGGTGGTGCTGTTTATCTGTTTTGGAAAACTTTTTGTAGATAGAGAAGGAGAGAAAAGTGGGAGAGAGGAGTGAGAGAGAAGTAAGAAAGGCGAAGAAGAAAATGGGATCGTGCATTTGGGAGTGCACCATTTCGTGGATGCTCTACTGGAGTTGGCCATTTCACTGGCGCCAGCCACAAAATGGCCTCCCAACCCATTTCGTGGGCACCGAGCCAGAAATGCCTCCTGCTCTTGTCAGTCCCATTTTGTGGCCACCACACCTGAATTGGAGTGTAAATCCAATTCGCATGCACCCAGCCTGAAGTGGCCCTACGCATTTTCGGAATCATTTTTCTTCATGCGTATTTTGGAAAATAATATATTTGTGATATTTATTTATATAAAAAAAGCCAAGAATTGGGCTAAAATTGTAATTAGAAAAAATATTGAGCTTAATTAAAAACTTTAGTAAAAGTTAAGAGTAAAAGTGAAAATATAGTAACTAATAAAGATGAGGATAATAATCTAATGACAAAATGGTGTTCTATGTGGCATTTGTAAGAATTTTAGGGTTAATATGGCAAAAAAGAAATATAGGTGCAAGCTGACAATTTTGGTAATATTTAAGACAAAAAAGAATTGATTATGACACCTAGGATTATAATAGTAATTTTAGAAGAGAGTAAAATTTAAAATAATTAACTAGTATGATTAAGGTTAAATTGGTTTTTTTGTAAAATACAAAGATAAACTAATAAAGTGTCACTTCTAGGAGTAAATATTGTCCTTATAAAAATATGAGAAACAATCAAAGTAAGACCTAAGAAAAATAAAGGCAATATGAAAATTTGGTATAACATAAGAATAGAAAATGATAATTGTGAATCAAAAGCTTAAAAGACTTAAGAGAAAAAGAGAAAGAGCATAAAAGACTAAGTAAAAGACTAAGGGCAAAAGGATCTCTTAGTGAAAAAAGGACACCATGATAATTATGTTAAAAATCTAAGAACAAAAGGGTCTCTTAGCCATAAAAGGATGCCATGGAGAGTATATTAAAGAATAAGGGCAAAAGGGTCCATTGAAAAGATAAATATACTGTGCCCTAAAGAAAAATCATAAACCCCAAGATGCATAAGGCCACCTAGTAGAGCGGAGTTTCATACTGCCTAGCCAATGACTGTACGGCGTGGGGATGTTCACCATATGGATAATTTTTAAACTGTATGCATATTAAAGGCTATTACCAAGTGCCATGACTATATATGAAAGGACAATTTTCATGAAGCACGTATTTATGAACGTATGTAGTTGAATTACCAGGTAACGTCAGATTACGAGTAGCCAACCGATGCATAAGCTCATGGTCTGTAGTAGGACCAGACATGCATGATACTTGGTTGTTACATTTTCCTTGTGATTGAAAATGTATGCTTGTAAGTATTATTGTTATTCTATTATATGCCTATTTTTTACTTGCCTGTTATCGGAATAACTACGCGAAATGTAGACTTAGAATGCAAATTCCCTAACCTCCTAAGGAACTTAGGCTTAGAACGAAATTCCTCTAACTTATCCGCTTATTACCCCATTGGGAACCTTAGGTTGTCATCCCTGTTTCTTCTCCCGCTCTATAGATGGGATTGGTAGTAGTCTTCTTTAAGATATTCGTGGCAGGCTACTACGTGGATCGCATATGGGGCAAGACAATCATACAGGGCAAGTTACAGACCTACATGTATATTCTTTTTGATAGACCTTTCTCTCACCCTTTTCTCAGCCAGGAGTTTGATCCAGACGCGCTATATGACTTTCTGCTATTTGAGCTGCATCCGGGAGGTACCCACTTCTCCTTTCCTTCTCAGCCACTGCACTCAATAGAGCTTGAGCCAGAGTTTCCCTTCGACATCCAGCCCATATATCCAGAGTGGTTTGACCCAATATCGAAACTTGTGATACCGATAGAGCCTGTATCAAATTTCCAGCTGCTAGACCCCATGAATGAACAATTCGATCCTCTAAGAGAGGCCTTCATACCAGCCAATCTTAATGGCTTTTTGACGACTTCATTTGATGAGGAGTGATCTGATACTATTCCATCTGGGAGGATCAGAATATCATGGACTTGACCTCCATCCCTTCCAAGAATGTTGCACCATGAGACATAGAGCCATAACAGTAATCTAATTTCTTTTCCCTTGTCTTGTGTAGACTTTTATGAGGGATATAGGACCTTTTACGTATAAGTTAGGCAGACTCCAGTCTAAGGTAACTTTTATAATTCAGAGTCTGGTATTAAATTATAAGAGTATGTATATATGAGTCCCTACTAGTAGTATATGGTTCAGTAGGGATGTAATCGATTCGGTTTGGTTCAATTTTAGACCAAAAACCAACCGAATCGAACCAACAGCAGTTTGATTCGGTCGATTTTTTTGATTTTTTCAAAGCTAATAAACAGAATTTAAATCACTATAAATGAAGTTTAAAACAGTCAATAAACCAAAATAACAAGAGTACATCGCATCCAAATTCAATACAATTTCATCTTGTCTGAACAATTAAACATAAAAACAAAGACAATTAGAAATGTCTAATAAATAACAAAAACAAATACAATTAAACTAAATAAAGTTCGAAACAGCCACTTTAAAAGTAAAGAAAACCTAAAACAACCACTATGCTTAATTTGAATTCACACCAGATTCATTATCATCTTCTCCGATTAGTACAATTTCTACAAAAACTATGAAAGAAACTTCAAATTTCTTTTTTGCATACCTAATTCAAGTTTCTCAAACTCCTCAATAAGCTCTTCCAAATTTGTTGTTATTGGAGAAGTACGAAATCAATTTTGTGTACAAATCAATGCCTCAATTGTATTTGGAGTTAAAGAACTCCTATAGTTGTGAAGCACTCTTTCACCAGTGCTAAAAGCTAATTCTGAAGCAACAATCGAGACTGGCATTGCTAAGACATCTTTAGCTATTTGGGATAAGATAGGATACTTGTTAGAATTCACCTTCCACCAATTCAATATGTCAAAAGTATTTGATCACGAGCCTTATCTAAACCATCCATCAAATACAAATCCACCTCATTCTTGTTGATGATCTCATGAAGATGCACCTCCTCGAAAAAATCACCAGTCATGTCGCCATCAGGTACTTCCACATATGATATATGCACTATTCGTTGTTGCTGAAGTAAAAGATCTACCCCCATTATTTGCATTCACATAACACTCAAACATCTTGGAGAAGGTCTCTTTTACTTATGCGCCCAAAAAATCAGCATTATCTTTATCATAAAGCTTTTCAAAGCTAAAGTTCACAAAATTCAACTTGTATCTAGGATCAAGAACCATAGAAACAAAAATTATCATATTGATATTTTTATGTTACTCCAGTACTTGTCATACTTAAGCTTCATCCTCTCAGCCATACTCCCAAGTAATGGATCTCGACTACCACAAGAAGCCTTGAACACTCGCAAGATCTTACAAATCTCATGAAAATATTGAGAAGAAGTCACAAGCAAACTACCAGACACACTCTTTGTAACCTCATGAAAAATTTTCAAGAATTCCGTAAAGTATTTTGTATTGTCCCAATCAAGATTTTTCGGAATACCACCTTGCATTAGAGCATATTCTGTATCTTTCTCCCTTAACATCTTGAACACCTTTTGAAACTTCAAACCACTTTCAAGCATAGTGTATGTAGAGTTCCATCTAGTGGGAACATTGAGTTGAACAGTACACTTGTCTTGTATCCTAGCTTCCTTAATAAAATTTTTGAACCTATTCATGTGACTAGGTGAAGCACGCACATATCTAATAGCATTTCTTATCTTGCTACTAGATTCATGCATCTCTTTCAATTCATCATTAACAACAAGATTAAGAATATGTGCACCACACCTTACATGCAAATGCTCTCCTTTCAAAGGATGTAAATTCCAATCCTCCATTCTAGTTCTTAGATAAGATATTGTAGTATCATTAGAACTAGCATTATCAATAGTAATTGTGAACACTCTAGATATCTCCCACCCCAAAAGATGTAACATCCTACCATACAGAGTCTTATGCTTAAGTCATAATTCAGAGATGGCAAGATATTACAACCTCTAAAATAAAAATTTAGTACGAATAGTATTGTGAAAAATGATTATAACTAGGAGCCTTTTTAAGAAAAAGGGGGTAAAAAAAACTGTAACTTGAAAAGCGCAACACTTCGATCGATAACGTAACGAACAAGGATAAACCAACGCGAGATTATATATATACAAAAGAGTGTCAAAAACGGGAATATCAAAACTCAAATCCGGATGCGAAGATAACCGATCTGAGCAAAACAACATATACATATATACAAGTAAATAAAAATAGGAAACCCCAAGGAAAACCCAAAGGGACACAAAAACTGAGAACCTATTCTCCAAAATCTCCTATAAGATGAGTCATCACAGTTTGTATTATTCAATGGAGATAAAAGTATCTAAGAGAAATCATAAAATCAAAACAGAGTCCCGAGAACAAAGGATCTTCGCTAATCCAGAAGTCTCCAGCATGCTTCAGCGAAAAGCCTCACGTCCTCCATCTGAAAACCACAAAATCCGCATGGGTGAGAACCAGAGGTTCCCAGCATGGTAACAGCTTCCACATATATAACATATAATAATAGAGAAAAGCCTAAGACAATTCTAGAACTCCCTCCAGATAAAATCAAAGCTTATAAACAAGCTAAACCATAAAGGGCATCTGCCTAAAGATCATTCAGTCTAACTAATACTTTCCTTTCCAATTCTTTCAGACCTCCCAACCACCAGCAGGAGTATAATATAGAAAGCACAGTTATATCAGACAAGAGATATACAAATAGGAACAAATAAGGCATTTAGACAAATAGCAAGTAATATGCAGTCAAATAGGCAATCCCAATCAATTCACATAGTATGCATATGATGAATGCCTATCCCTAATGGCTGATGATATCATCTGTCAGTTATAGAGCCAACCTGACAAGTCCTGGTAGCTAACCATTGGACTGTCCATCTGTCGTGTCTCCCCAACTCGAGTTATACTCAATATAAGCTTGATCATAATCATGATCCATATCCATCACCCTCACTGGTGAATATTTATGGGGGTGAGCTCATCCGGGGCTTTCACAATGCCCGGCCACCTTGATGACATAGGGTCAAAAGAGCTTCAAGTCTCAACCTGGAGCACGTGGTGGCTAGCCACTGCTTCCTCCCAGGAAAACTCTCATCTCCGATAGTGGAAGTGCAAACATTCACAATTCATTCAACAGCATATATGTATTTATACTTAGCCATAATCATGGCTCCGCCGTAACACGGTAATAATTCAGCCATCCGGCTCACGGTTAAATCCATAACCAGCCAATTCATTAACAATTACGGTCCTTCGGCCCATGGCATAACAAACACTTCCACCGCCATCTTCCGCATCTCACATAATCATCTTTGATCCTCATTGATCATTCATTTTCCCTCACTTCACTCGCAAGTTACCGCATCCCCTAGCTCCTTTTCTCATTGCTAGGAATATCATAATGATTTAAGACATAAGTGGTGAGATCGGAGGCTTAGAAGTGTGAAATTTGGCTTTCAAAACTCAAAAATCAACTTTGGGATGAAAATAGGGCCATGCGTATGCGTACTCTACGCGCACGCGTGGATGGCCACAAAGCTCATCGACGTGCAAGCGTCATACACACGGACGCGTGGATTGAAAAATAGCCAAACGACGCGTACGTGTCAGCCATGTGTACGCCTGGGTGCATTTGTGTCCCAAGCACAAAACTGGTACAACTCTGGCACAACTCTCAGGAAAATGGCTGGGCATTGGGTGCATCAAATCGACGCGCACGTGCACGCCACGCGCACGCGTGGATGGTGCCTTTTTGAAAAATGGCGCATATGCACCAAGTGAGCCTACGCGCAGAGGGTCATTCTGCTAAAAATTTTCTAAGTTAAAAACTACAGAATTTACAAATTCAACCTCCAATCTTCCGACGGACATAACTTTCTCATTTTAAATCGTTTTCTGCCAATTCTTCCAACGACATGGACATCCCAGATCCAATTTCATTTCTAAACAAGTCTGGTACAAAACGGGGATCCGTAGTCCAAGTTATGTCCCATCAAAGTATGCCTAAAAACCATGTTTTCATACAAAACCACAATGTACCATTTTCAAAACAAGCCATTTTCAACTCTTTTCAAAATCAACCAAAACATGCCAATTTCAACCCTTTTGAAATCAATCAAAATGTACCAAAATCAACATCAAGCCTCCTCAACTCACACATCAACACTTCCCCACAATTCGCAAAACATCATCCCACTAATTTAACACTTCTCAATCAAATGGCTAAGAGACAACACATAAACATATCATACATACTTTCTCATCCAATTTCCAATGATACCACTTCCAATTAACCATCATTACACATACTCAATATCATACTCACCATCAACATGGTGTCACCCACAATACAACCTCAATTACTCATCAAGCATATATCACAACATGCATATTTCTCATACATCATATCATCAAGGCATCAATAATCATCATCACATATATGACCACATCATATATCTCAACCATTCAACAACATCAATAATTCAATGCCTATCTTAGGGCCTCTAGCCTAAGTATTTCCTACCACATTACATATTAGATACGAGAAACCGAGACCATACCTTAGCCGATTTTCCAAGCTCAACCGGAGCACTTCCAAACCACTTGTCCACAAGCACTCTAGGTCTCAACACCTCCAAGAACATATTTTTACCTCCAAAAATCTCTTTTCAAACTTTCCAAGGTCTCAATCAAGCCCCAAAATTCACATATACACAACCTAAGCCACAAACATCATACCCATACACAACATCTCAATACCCAAACATCATAGAATAACAAATTACACAAGGGTTGAGAATCTTACCACACCCAAGGTCCAAAGAGACAATATTAATCTTCTCCTTCAAGAGAGTTGGGTCTTATAACATCAAAGAGTCCAAAATCTCAATATTTTTGTTCATGAAACTCGAAAACAAGGCTGGAAATTTGAAGAGCAAAACATGGCTTACCTCAAGATTGATTGTATGGGTTTTGTAGAGCTCTCTGCGGTGAACGCGTGGCCACAAACGGTGTGGCAATCGGAGCTCTAGATCAAAAGTTATGGTGTGCTGAAATGAGTGTTTTAGGGTTTAGTTATGTTGGGCCAAGGGCCCACTTTGGGTCTGGTTGGCCCGTTCGATCCAATCCTGGTCTGATTTCTATAAAATTGGTACCAAAATTCTCGTCTCAATCTCCTCTATCATATTAAGCCATAAAAATCACATTTTTGGCTTTCTAGAATAAATTCTCATTTATGGGTTAATTAGCCATTAATTAACCGGGTCTTACATTCTACCCAACTAATTGGAAATTTTGCCCACAAAAATCAAATTCAATTACCTGAGAATAAGTACGGATAATCCGTTCGCATCTCTGACTCAAGTTCCCAAGTGTGTTCCTCAACACCGCCTCGACTCCAAGCCACTTTGACTAATGAAACCTCTTTTCCACACAACCGTTTGATATTAGTATCATCAATTCTAACTGGAGCCACTGGAAGCATCAAATCTTCTTTTAACTGAACCGATTCAGGTTCCAACACATGGCTAGCATCAGGAGTGTACTTCTAAAGCTGTGACACGTGAAACACGTCATGCATGTTCAAAAGATGCGGTGGTAGAGCCATCCGATACGCCACCGGTCCAATCTTCTCCAGGATTTGAAATGGACCAATATATCGAGGATTCAACTTCTTCGCTTTAATCGCCCTACCTACTCCTATGGTCAGAGTAACCCTAAGAAAAACATGATCTCCTTCGTCAAATTCCAAGGGTTTCCGCCTCTGATTGGCGTAACTCTTCTGACGACTCTGCACCGTAAGCATCCTATCTCAGATTTTCTTGACTTGTTCAGTGGTCTCAGCTATTATTTCCGGTCCCAACAAGCCTTTCTCTTTAGCTTTATGCCAACATAGTGGAGATTGACATTTCCTCCCATACTAGGCCTCATACGGAGCCATTTCGATGCTCGCATGGTAACTATTATTGTATGCAAACTCTACTAACGGCATATACCGATCCCAACTCGACGGTTGGTCCAAAACACAAGCTCTTAACATATCCTCTAGTGTTTGGATTGTCCTCTCGGATTGACCATCTGTTTAAGGATGGTAAGCTGTACTCAAGCTTAATCGGGTTCCAAAAGCTTTCTGAAATACACCCCCTCGAAGTAAAACGAGGATCTCTATAGGAGATTATAGTAGCAGGTACACCATGAAGTCTCACAATTTCCTTTATGTATAACCGTGCTAGCTCTTCAAGGGTGTAAGTCATCCGAATGGGTAAAAAGTGAGCTGGCTTCATCAGTCGGTCCACAATCACCCAGATAGCATCGAAACCAGTCCTAGTCCTTGGCAATCCTGACACAAAGTCCATTGCAATACTTTCCCACTTCCATAGTGGAACCTCTAAAGGTTACAACATCCCGGAAGGTCTTTGATGTTCAATCTTCACCTTTTGACAAGTTAAGCACTTTGAAACGTATTCTGCCACATCATTCTTCATACCCGGCCACCAAAACATCGCCTTTAAATCATGGTACATCTTAGTACTTCCCGGGTCAATGGAGAATCCGCTTTTGTGTGCCTCCTTTAAGATATCTTTCCTCAAAGTGCCAACATCTGGCACAATGATCCTACCCTTGAATCTCCATAACCCATCTCTTTCTTCCAACACTCTCCACTGTTTCCCTTACTCAATAGCCGGTAACACCTTCCATAACGCTTCATCATTTTCACGAGCCTTTAGGAGTTCGGACTTAAAGTCAGTTGAGATTTCTAATTGGCTCAAATACAAAGTTCCAGATACTTCTCGAGCACCAATTTTCAGACTCTCGAATCCCTTGAGCAACTTCTCCTCTTGAAGCATCATCCAAGCCGCATATAACGACTTCCAACTTAACGCATCTGCCACTACATTCGCCTTTCTCGGATGGTAATTCAACTCAAAGTTGTAGTCCTTCAATAATTCCATCCACCTCCTCTGCCTCATATTAAGCTCTTTCTGATCAAAGAGATATTTTAAGCTCTTGTGATCGGAGAAGACTTGGAACTTAACCCCATAGAGATAATACCTCCACACCTTCAAGGTAAACACAACCGCAGCGAGTTCCAAATCGTGCGTAGAGTAACCAACTTCATGAGGTCTCAACTGGTGTGAGGCATACGCCACCACATTATGATGCTGCATCAGCATGCACCCTAGACCCTTTAATGAGGCATCATAGTACACCTCAAAAGGCTCGTTCGGATCAGGTAACACTAACACAGGTGCAGTGGTCAACTTTTTCTTCAATGCTTGAAAGCTCTCCTCGCACTCAGGAGTCCAAACAAATGGTGTGTCCTTGCGGGTTAACTTTGTCAACGGCAAAGCTAATTGCGAAAAGCCTCTGATGAACCTTCGGTAATAGCCATCTAAGCCCAGAAAACTCCTTATCTCAGTTACTGTGGTTGGTTGCTTCCAATCCATCACAACCTCCACCTTAGTTGGATCTACGGCTATTCCCTTCTTACTCACCATGTGACCCAAAAACTTCACCTCACTCTTCCAAAACTCACACTTAGACAGTTTCGCATAAAGTTTCTTCTCTTTTAGAATCTGCAACACAGTCTTCAAGTATTTCGCATGCTCTTCTTCAGTCTTGGAGTAAATCAATATGTCGTCAATGAAGACAACAACGAATTTATCCAGAAACGGACGGAACACTCTGTTAATATAATCCATGAATACTGCAGGAGTGTTCGTTAACCCAAAAGACATTACATTGTACTCGTAATGACCATAACGAGTCCTGAAAGCGGTCTTAGGGACATCCTCACACCTCACCCTTATCTGGAGATAACCGGATCGCAAATCGATCTTGGAGAAAACCCCAGCTCCTTGTAACTGATCCATGAGATCATCAATCCTCGGCAACAAGTACTTATTCTTTATTGTGACCTTGTTCAGCTGCCTATAATCCACACAGAGCCGTATACTCCCATCTTTCTTCTTTACCAGTAACACTGGAGCACCCCACGGGGAAACACTCGGTCAGATAAAGTTCTTACCCAACAAATCCTCTAACTGAGACTTTAGCTCGGCCATCTCTAACGGTGACATTCTATAAGGAGCACTTGAGATTGGTTCCGCCCTAGGCACCAATTCAATAGCAAACTTGACCTCTCGGTTAGGTGAAATACCTTCGGAAACTCACACACTACCGGAATTTGTTCCAACCTTTGATCATCACTCGAAACACCCGCGGTTAACAACAGGATACCCTGACATTCGATTCCAGAACAGTTCACCATCATCGAATTCAAGTAATAATTATTCACCACGACCGGCCCTTCTGTATCTTCTGGCATAAAGTACACCGACTTTGTAGAACAATCAAGCAAGACGTGGTTCTTAGATAACCAGTCCAATCCCAAGATAAGATCAAGACCGATCATCGGCAAGCAGATTAAATTATGGACAAAATCACACTGCTTGAACCTAAACGAAACTTTCGGGCATCCTAGCCTAGTTACCATGGCTTCATGGGTAGCATTATACACTTTTAGGTCATAACCTAAGGTTACGATCTTCAATCCTAACTCATGGGCTTCTCAAATGCAATGAATGAATGCGATGCTCCCGAATCAAATAAAGCATTTAAAGTTTGACCAGCCATTACACAGTTACCTCGAATAAGTACCTCAGATCCCTCAGCACCTATAGCTGAAGTGGTGAATACCCGACCAGTCTGTTGTGCTTTTCCAGCACCTTGTTTCTGCTTCTCCGGACAATTTGCGGCTTTATGCCCCGCCTTTCCACAATTGTAGCACAAACCCCATCCAGACAATTGTAGCACAAAAGGGGGATCCGTAGTCCAAGTTATGTCCCATCAAAGTATGCCTAAAAACCCATATTTTCATACAAAACCACAATGTGCCATTTTCAAAACAAGCCATTTTCAACTCTTTTCAAAATCAACCAAAACATGCCAATTTTAACCCTTTTTGAAATAAATCAAAATGTACCAAAATCAACATCAAGCCTCCTCAACTCACACATCAACACTTCACCACAATTCAGAAAACAACATCCCACTAATTTAACACTTCTCAATCAAATGGCTAAGAGACAACACATAAACATGTCATACATACTTTCTCATCCCAATTTCCAATGATACCACTTCCAATTAACCATCATTACACATACTCAATATCATACTCACCATCAACATGGTGTCACCCACAATACAACTTCAATTACTCATCAAGCATATATCACAACATGCATATTTCTCATACATTATACCATCAAGGCATCAATAATCATCATCACATATATGACCACATCATATATCTCAACCATTCAACAACATCAGCAATTCAATGCCTATCTTAGGGCCTCTAGCCTAAATATTTTCTACCACATTACATATTAGATACGAGAAACCGAGACCATACCCTAGCCGATTTCTCAAACTCAACCGGAGCACTTCCAAACCACTTGTCTACAAGCCCTCTAGGTCTCAACACCTCCAAAAATAGATTTTTACCTCCAAAAATCTCTTTTCAAACTTTCCAAGGTTTCAATCAAGCTCCAAAATTCACATATACACAACCTAAGCTACAATCATCATACCCATACACAACATCTCAATATCCAAATATTATAGAGCAACAAACTACACTAGGGTTGAGAATATTACCATACCCAAGGTCCAAGAAGACAAGATTAATCTTCTCCTTCAAGAGAGTTGGTCCTATAACATCAAAGAGTTCAAAATCTCAATATTTTTGCTCATGAAACTCGAAAACAAGGCTGGAAATTCGAAAAGCAAAATGTGACTTACCTCAAGATTGATTGTATGCATTTTGTATAGCTCTCCACGGTGAACGCGTGGCCACAAACGGTGCAGCAATCGGAGCTCTAGATCAAAAATTATGGTGGTTTGAAGATCAAGTGAGAGATAGAAGTTTAAGAGAGTGTTCTTCCCCTCCCTTACTCCATTTCAGCGCGTTTGAGTGTGTTGTGAGGAGAAAGAGTGCTGAAATGAGTGTTTTAGGGTTTAGTTATATTGGGCCAAGGGTCCACTTTGGATCCGGTTGGTCCGGTTTGGCCCGTTCGGTCCAATCCTGGTTCGATTTCTATAAAATTGGTACCAAAATTCTCGTCTCAATCTCCTCTATCATATTAAGTCATAAAAATCATATTTTTGGCTTTCTAGAATAAATTCTCATTTATGGGTTAATTAACCATTAATTAACCGGGTCTTACAAAAGACATCTCTCAATTTTTCTACCAATTGTTTTTTCTTTGTGGTTTTTAATAAGACAAAAATTGATAATCCTCTTTTGCAATTTCCAATCATGATCAATGTAATGAGTAGTGAGACATATATAATTTGAATTTTGTACAGAAGTCTAACAATCAGTAGTTAAACAAACAGATTGATTTGGTTGTTTGAACACAATTTTTAACCTATTCTTCTCACTAATATAAAGATTCCAACAATCCTTAGCAACAGTAATCCTTTTCGAAAGTGAAAACCTAGGTTGTACAATACTCATATAGAATCTGAATCTCACTTCCTCCACAAACTTGAACGGTGGCTCATCAACAATTATCATCATAGCAAGGGCTTTTCTACACATTTCAGCATCCAATACCCCATCCCCATCTTTTTTGTTAAAAGGTAAGGATTGTTTGACTAGGGTCACTCGAGTCTCTAGGAAATTTTTTAATTTACATTGGTTCAACAAATGATCTCGCATATCAGTTGTACCATTTCTATGAGAGTCACATGCATATGATGTACCACACCAATTACATTTAGCCCTAGGATGTGATGGCTTGGACTTAAGATCCTTTGTCAAGTATTTCCAAGTCCAAGACCTAGGTCTAGAAGATTTTCTATTACCTTCATTGGGATCATCCTTGTCATCTTCTTCATCGATTTCCACAGTGTTTGGAGCTGGATTTGTAGGAGTTGCTCTCGGAGTTGCACCCACATTAGTTGAATCAACCTTCCTCTTCTTTGATCTAGGATGAGGCAGGGGGGATTGGTAAGCACACCACTGTCTGTTGAAGAACGTACCACGAACTCAACATTTTTACCTCCAACTTCAGGCGTTGGTTTATTGGGCTGTTCATTGTTTGTTGGCTGCATATAAACATAACAATGAACAATAAAATACAGCAAATTTATTGAACAGTTATATTCAAACTCATCAACCTAATCAAGAATAGACCAGCAACAACAATTAGGGACAATAATTCACCTAATCAAGAATAGACCAACAACAATAATTAGGAATAATAATTTTAGTCAAACTCATCTTCTTAATTAAGAACAGACTAGGAACAACAATAGGAATAGTCATTTTATTCAAAAAATTTATTCAATGTAATTAATTGTTTAGGATGCAATTTCTGCAGGATAATATACTTGTTTATAAACTATGACAATTGATAAGTTGATAACAAATTAAATTGGTTAAAAAATTTATTTAAAGTTTATTTATTTTGAAAATGTAAGAGACACTTTTAATGTAAGACTCTAGAATGAGTTTGTCATGTCTCTACAATATATTGTTTTGTGAATTTAACTAATATATGTGCCTTTAATCAACAATAAAAATTTAAAATCAAATTCTAACTTCGGAAGAAGATATTGTTGACTTGCAGATCGCCAAAAAGGGCTTGGATTAGACTACTCGACGACTGAAGTGTTGCTCCGCGATGGACTGTTGCTCGGCGACGGACTGGCTTTTTGCTATGCCTACAACGGAGATGAATGGATGACTTGTGATGACTTCGAGCGACGATATATGACTTTCTTGATGGCGGACAAAGCTCTCTGGCCCTCTCAGCCTCTTATATCGGAGGAGGAAGAATGGAAGATAGAAGTGAATTGTGGGTGAGTGACTGAATGGGTGACTGCGCGTGAAAGGGGAAAAAAGGTTAGGGATTTGGATTGATTGGCTCTTTTATTACTAGGTTAAAGGACAAACTAGTAAAAACAAGCACTACTAAATACCTTCCTCAATTCGGTTCGGTTCTAGCCAAGTCAACCAAAAATCGAATCGAACCGATCGATTTAATTCGAAAAAAAACAATTTTTTGATTTTCTATTCGGTTATTATGAATTTTGGTTTGGTTCTACGGTAATTTTCGATTCGATTCGGTAACTTACACTCCTATAGTTAATAACTCACGATCTTAACACATGCTACAGTCTCATATTAGACTAATTATTATAAAATCTAGAGTCCTTAAGATCAACTGAGTAGTAACGCCAGATGACTAGCATTGGTCATAACGTGTTAGAAGTTGGATCGTTATATATTGCGGACAATTTTCTTCTTTTATATATTTGGAGCAGGATCTCCACGAGATAAAAAATAGAGTTCCATCCTTCAAAATGTTTTATATATATATATAAAAAATCTTTATTCTATTCCCATTCCTCTCTCTATTTTCCTCTATTACTTTTTACCCTCATACCATCTTTAAATATTTCTACAGATACTCATATGACTGTATTTATGAATTTTCATTGTCATCCTAATTATATACAAATAATCAGACGGACATACACCATAATAAAAAAGTAGGATAGATTATTGAAATAGTACCCAAAAATTTATACTGTTGATAAAAATAACTCTTAAAGATACAAACAATAAATAAATTATTAAATTATTTAAAAATAACTAATAAATATTAGATTTTTATAAATAGTAAAATTTTTTATATTTTATAAATAACTTATTTAATCCGAATTTTTTGTGACAATATTTACATAAGTATTTAAAAAATGTACATATACTTTTTATTTTCCAAAAAAAAAGACTTGGTCATTTACGATAATTTTTTTTTAAATTTCATTTGATATAAAATTCTTAAATTATAATGCTAATTTTTTTAATAATGTTTACAAAAATTATATCAAAATTTAGTTTTTAAAATTGTATTAAAATATATTTTAAATATTTAATTATTTTTATCACGTTTTTTATTTTTTTAAAATTTATTGATAGTTCGTATCTTTTAAAATTATTTTTGACTGTAATTTACCCAAAAAGAATATGTAAAATTAAAATGCGGAAACCAAATTACAAAGTGCAATTGACTAAGATCTGAAGGGTGGAAAATGTAATTTAAGGTAGCGGTCTCATATAGTGAGGTACGGAGGAACGCAAACCGAATATCGAATGCTTTCTACACCAGAACGATCTGGTGCGTTGAGTTCAGATCGCTTCATCGTCAGATTCGAAGGTGAGTTTTCGCCCCTTTCCTTCACTCTCATACTCTTATCTACTTTTGCTTTTGCAATTGCAGCTCTTACCAGCAAACGACGCCGTATCTTGACTTCTTCGTTTGCGTTCTAGTTCCCCGTTGAATTTTTGAGTCCTTTTCTTGTTTCACTGCTTGTGATGTCGGTGTTGGGGTTACTTATTTAGCTTTTCATTTCAAGAAATTTTCGATCTGTGTGGCAGTCTTTTGGATTCAATTTCTTGTTTGTCTGTGTTAAGTAGTTTTCTTTCTTTTTTTGATTATCTTTTATTTATTTAATTATTTTGAACTTACTATTTATGCTACTGTTGACATTCATGAGTGAATGTTATTGTTCCCCTTTCTCGACTTTGATTGTGATAGTAAATTATGAGATGCAGTAGAACCAATAGTTTACTTTTGCGATCTGGTTCTGGCTTTTTCGTAATTGATCTGATTTCAAAACCTTTGGGTTTTAGTTTTGAAACCGCTATGCCTTATTTTGTAGATTGGAATTTGGACACATCAGTGTTCGAGTTAGCATAGACTCACGGAAAAAGGGTTGAAGGAAATGGGGTTTGTAAGAAAGCCGTTGATCTGCTGGGTTTTCGTTTCCATGGTTGTCTTTGCTGCTCAGCTTAGCAATGGTTTCTATCTGCCTGGAAGTTACATGCACACATATGTAAATGGAGATAAAATATACGCCAAAGTGAATTCGCTGACCTCGATTGAAACTGAGCTTCCATTCAGCTACTACAGCCTTCCATACTGCAAGCCGCTTGGCGGCATAAAGAAGAGTGCTGAGAATCTCGGAGAGCTCCTTATGGGGGATCAGATTGATAACTCGCCCTACCGGTTCCAAATGAATGTTAATGAGACAATCTACCTCTGTACAACAACCCCTCTGAATGAGCATGAGGTTAAGCTACTTAAACAGAGAACTCGGGATCTGTACCAAGTGAATATGATCCTTGATAACCTCCCGGTTATGCGGTTTGCTGTTCAAAATGGGGTTAAGATCCAGTGGACAGGGTTCCCCGTTGGGTATACACCCCCTGGTAGCAATGATGACTACATCATCAACCACCTGAAGTTTACAATTTTGGTTCATGAATATGAAGGAAGCAATGCTGAGATTATAGGGACCGGAGAGGAAGGATTGGGGGTTATTTCCGAATCTGAGAAGAAGAAAGCATCTGGATATGAAATAGTTGGCTTTCAGGTTTCCCCTTGCAGTATTAAGTATGATCCTGATGTCATGACAAAACTCCACATGTATGATAATACCAATCCTATAACCTGCCCAAGTGAGCTTGAAAAGTATCAAGTAATAAGAGAGCAAGAAAGGATATCATTCACATATGAGGTTGAATTCGTGAAAAGTGATATAAGATGGCCGTCCCGTTGGGATGCTTACTTGAAGATGGAAGGTTCCAGAGTTCATTGGTTTTCAATCATGAATTCGCTTATGGTTATCTTTTTCCTTGCTGGTATTGTCTTTGTTATTTTCTTGAGGACTGTGCGAAGGGACTTGACAAGGTATGAGGAACTTGATAAAGAGGCACAAGCTCAGATGAATGAGGAGCTCTCAGGATGGAAACTTGTTGTGGGAGATGTTTTCAGGGAGCCTAATTGCTCAAAGCTTCTGTGTGTCATGGTTGGAGATGGAGTTCAAATTCTTGGAATGGGTGGTGTGACCATTGTTTTTGCAGCCCTTGGTTTTATGTCACCAGCCTCCCGCGGTATGTTACTAACAGGAATGATTGTTTTATTTCTTATCCTTGGGATTGCTGCCGGGTATGTTAGTGTTCGGCTCTGGAGGACCATTAAGGGAACCTCGGAAGGATGGAGATCTGTTTCCTGGTCTGCAGCTTGTTTCTTTCCCGGAATTGCTTTCATCATTCTTACAGTACTGAATTTTATTTTGTGGGGGAGCAGCAGTACTGGTGCGATTCCCATTTCGTTGTATTTTGAGCTGTTCTTTCTTTGGTTCTGTATTTCAGTACCACTTACCATGATTGGAGGATTTATGGGGACAAGAGCAGAGGCAATCGAATATCCTGTGCGTACTAATCAAATTCCAAGGGAAATTCCCGCCCGTAAATATCCATCATGGCTTCTGGTTCTTGGTGCCGGAACTCTTCCATTTGGAACCCTCTTTATTGAGCTTTTCTTTATCCTTTCCAGTATCTGGCTTGGGAGGTTCTATTATGTATTTGGTTTCCTGCTGGTTGTTCTTCTACTGCTGGTTATCGTGTGTGCAGAAGTATCGGTTGTCCTCACCTATATGCACCTGTGTGTGGAAGATTGGCAGTGGTGGTGGAAGGCATTCTTTGCTTCGGGTTCTGTTTCACTATATGTCTTCTTGTACTCAATTAACTACTTGGTTTTTGACCTGCAGAGTTTGAGCGGACCAGTCTCAGCTACACTTTACCTTGGCTATTCACTACTCATGGCGGTGGCGATTATGTTGGCCACCGGGACCATTGGCTTCCTTATGTCATTCTACTTTGTGCATTACTTGTTCTCGTCCGTAAAGATAGATTGAGGTTATTTCCGCAATCTCCATCTACCACGCGAAAGATCAGTCGTTATACTGTTGAGTTCATTTTGTAGGGATGATTGCAGATGAGTTGGGGGGCAATATATGCTTACTTGATTGCATTCTTACATAATATATTCTAATATCTGAAGTTTGCTCCCTTATACCGGTGTCCTTAAGTGATTTTGTTCATTCATGTATTCATCGAGTGTTGGAACTTGGAACACATTATGTTTCATGTACTTCGGTTAAGCCGATTCAGGAATTTGTAACTGCTGAGAGCCTGAGACTATCATCCCGCGACAATACTGAAGATAGTTTATGAGATGGATCCTGTGCCAGATTTCATTGTGATTTTCTGTTCACTCTGCCTTCGGCTGTTTAATATTATTTTCTTTTGATTCAGCATAGGGAAAATGACATTATATTTTGGAAGGGATATTTATATTAACAAGTAACTTTTCATTAAACAACTGAATTCGTCATTTCATCCGATGAAGGCTATCTAAGAGATGGAAGGCTTAAATGGATGATCATACGTTGATAATTCTAAGTTATAAAATAACTAATATTTCCTTTATGGTAATTTAAAGCTTATAAATATAAGCAGAAAATAATCGTTTCAAAATGTCTATGACTTGAGCAAATTGACCCCAACCTCCTAAATATCAAATAAAGTAACATTCTTCATACAATTAGCTAAAAATTCAAAATATGATATTATTATTTTTATATTAATTATATAAAAATGCAATTATTGAAATAATTTTAATATGACATCTTTTCTCCACAATTAAGAACTCTTGAAATCAATTAAGAATTAACACAATATGGGAAAGCAAGAATACAATTAACTTGTTCAACGACAATGGTTAACATCTGTTGTATTTATATGAACAAATATAATTTAACAATCAAACAATAATGATGATTAAGAGTCTTAATTCATTCTGCTAATACTTAAAAAAAAGTAACAAATTTAAATATATGTTATTTTTTAAAACATAAGAAAAGATAAAAAAAAATCAAAATTTTCTTTATTTAAAAGTTTGGAAGATTAGTAAGAGGATAAAATAAGATTCTCAATTATTTTTCATAATCAAAATAGTCTAGTAAAATTTAGTCTTTAAAAAACTAGACGTCACAAATTAATTCTAAAATACAATAGTATTAAATGAGTTTTTTTTATTAATTAGATAATCACATCTTATGTTGAGTACCACATGATATAATAACATGATAGATTAATGTAAGGTTTCACAAAATAATTGATTGATATGTTATTGATAACACATGATATGCTATTGTCATATATCATCTCACATGTCATATATTTATGTAACTATATTTAAATCCGCGTGTTGCGCAGAATTAAAATGAATTAATTTATATATTTAAAAAATTATTAAATAAAAAACTTAAAAATTAATGTTAAATCTAAATAAAATTCTGAAGTTATTATACGTTTTAGTGTTTGAAGGAGCTTATTATTTAATATATATGTATAACAAACTTGAATACTATACTGCAAGAATGAAGTTATTATATGTAATGAAAAGATGAATATAATGTTTCAATAATAAAAAATGAGCAATGCTAGGGGGCAGCAATTTTTGTGATTGTTAGCCATCAATTAGCTATCAATGATGATTTGATGGTGTGAGATTGGTATGAGATTTCATCCAATGACTCACCTTCCTCTGCTGGTTACATGCTGGCCAAAATTCAACAAAACTGCTGATCCCCTAGACTTTTCCATAAAAAATAACATCCATTTTTTCATGAATCATGAGTTCATGACATTATGTATTTTTAACATTATTATTACAATTGAATAATATTAAAAAATATAAATTATTAAAAAAATATGATATATAATAATAAAGATAATATATAATTGATAAACACAATTAGATCAAAAATAAAAACTTAAAAAATATTGTAAAAACATCATACATCATAGTATTTTAGGAGTTCATCATCTAACACATAATGAACAAATTGTTTATCAAATTAAAATATAAAACCATTTTCACCAACTAAAATTTTCAAATAATTGTACAAAATATTATTAAGGATAGAGAAAAAATAGTAGAGACATAAGATTAAGTAAGAGGAGGTAAAGAACACATGTAAAGTGATGTGAATTTATATAATAAACATGAATAAAAGTGAGAATAAAAAGAGAAAATAAATTCAATTTTATTATTGTATTTATATCTATTGAAGAGGAATCACATTGCTATTAAAGACATAGAATAACTTATATAAAAGTAAAGAGTAAAAAAAAATTAAAAAAAAGGGCAAACACTACAAAATAATAGCCAAAATTCTGGTGCATAGGATGCAAGAAATGATGGATAAAGTAATTAGTGGTAATCAAAGTGCATTTATCAAGGGGCGGTTAATTAATGATAACATTTTAATATCCCATGAATACATGCATTATTTGAAGACTAAGAAGTATGGTGAGTATGACTTAGCTCTTAAACTTGATATGAACAAGGCCTATAACTGGATTGAATGGAGTTTTGTGTGGGAGGTTATGAAGAGGCTGGGTTTTTGTAAAAAAATAGATTGACTGGTTGAAGGAATGTGTTACGACGGTTTCTTACTCTGTTACTGTAGAAGGACGCTCTCATGGCTTGTTTAAACCAACAAGGAGACTCTGACAAAGAGTTCCTCTTTTTTCCTATCTATTCCTAGTCTGTGCAGAGAGTTTATCTCATCTGCTGCATAGAGAAGAACAGAGACAACAATTTTTTGGACTTAAATTAAACCAGAAGTGTCTTACAATCAATCATCTCTTTTTTGCAGACGATTTTATCATCTTTAGTAAAGCAAATGCTCATACATGCTAGATCTTAATGCAAATCCTATAAGACTATAATAGAGTAAACAGCCAGATTGTTAGCTTGAACAAGTCTTCAGTCAGTCATCTCTTTTTCGTAGACAACTCTATCCTCTTTAGTAAAGCAAATGCTCAGACATGTCAGAGCTTAATGCAAATCCTACAAGATTATAGCAGAGTAAGTGGTTAGATTATTAACCTGAACAAGTCTTCAGTCTTTTTTAGTCAAAATACTCCTCAGCAGATCCGTACTGAGCTTTCACAACTCCTTCAGGTTCCACACGTTGGAATACAAGATAAATACCTGGATCTACCTGTAATTATGTCAAGATCAAAATAAAAATGTTTACATACATAGAAGATAAGGCTGCAAAGAAATTGAGCTTATGGAAGAGATCACTATTGTCAGTGAGCGGGAGGGAAGTGCTGATGAAGGCAGTGGAGACTGCAATTCCTATTTACACATTAAACTGTTTTAAGATGCTGGAATCTCTCCTAGAGAATATTCAAAAGAAGATGATGCTGGTTTGATGGGGTCAAAGAGATAATGAAAAGAAGTTGCAATGGCTAAGTTGGGACATTGTATGTCGAGACAAAAAGCATGCGGATTAGGATTCAAAAACCTCAAAGCTTTCAACGTTGCTATGCTAGGCAAACAAGGCTGGCAGTTACTCTCTAGGACAAATTCTCTGATTTACAGAGTCTTTAAAAGTAGATATTTTTCCTTTTCCAATTTCCTGAAAGCCCTGTCAGGTAACAACCCATCATAGGCCTAGAAAAGTATGCTAGAAGACAGAAAAGTTATTGAAAAAGGTCTAAAATAGCAAGTGGGGAGTAGCAGTATGATCCCCATCTTTGAAGAGAGTTGGGGTGATAACAGAGAAAAGATTCAAAGACCCCAATTAATTAATCCTAATCATAACCTACACTGAGTGAACCAATTACTCCAGATGGTAATTAGAATATATAGCTTATTAACGATAGTTTTTTTCCCAATATAACTCAGCAGATTCTCCAGACCCAAAGAACAGAGCAAAAAGATAAACTGATTTGGACAAAGGACAGAAGTGGTACTTACAAAGTGAACTCAAGTCTCAAGTTACCAAATTGCATTCCAATTTTTTCATTCGCCAGTAGAGTTCCTTTCGAAGGTCTTCAAGCGAAAAGATGCGTGGCAATCGATCTGGTCCTTACATTCCCCAGCAAAGATGAAGGTATTTTTGTGGAAAGCAATTTACAGAGGACTCCCTGTTAAACTCAAGTTGCAGTCCAGATTTTGCAATGTGAATCTCCAGTGCCCTAGATGCATAAACGAATCAGAATCAATTATTCATTATTTAATTCATTGTCTTCAAGTTGAACAAGTATGGAGAGAAATTGATAATTTTGGCTTATTTAAAAATACTACAATGTTATAGAAATGGTGGAGGGAGATAATAGCTCGATGTGGTGGAAAACGGCGACGGAACCTTGCTGCAATCACCTTGTGAAAGATTTGGTTGGCGCATAACTTGCAAGTCTTTGAGCATAAAACGACCCCATGCACTGAAATTGTCAATGCAGCCAAGAAGCTAATGGAAAATCAATATTAGAATAAATCAATAAAATCATTCATTTGATAAAAAAATACTACATAAAAAGAATAAAAAATGATTATCTAATAATAAAAAGTGATTATCTAATAATAGAAAAGTTATAAAAAGAAAAGTTTTCTAAAATATTTATCTAGCAATATTAGAAGTTATCTAATAATCGAGAGTTCATTGTGTCATTATTTATTTTTTTTAATATATTATACATAAATTGATAGATAAACAAATAAATAAATTTTCATAAAATAAAATTCACTCTCCAAATATGATATGCAATATTAGAATTTAGATAATTATACGAATTAACATTTTTATACTCTATTTTTTTTTTTTGTAAAATAAGATAATTTAGTGTGTAAAATTATGAGATTAATGTTGGGTTGATTGTATATATGTTATTTTTTATGGTAATATAAATGTAGTTTAATTCTAAGATAGATATAATTTTTTTATGTTATTTCAATGGATGACATGATAATTTCATACGAAATTTAAAAGTTTATTTGTCATTCATTCACTATAACACTACTTTAAACTCTTCTTTTATATATTATAATAGATAATATTAGAATTTAGATAATTATATGAATTAACAGTTTTTATACTCTATTTTTTTTTGTAAAATAAGATAATTTAGTGTGTAAAATTATGAGATTAATGTTGGGTTGATTGTATATATGTTATTTTTTATGGTAATATAAATGTAGTTCTAAGATAGATATTTTTTTTATGTTATTGTAATGGATGATATGACAATTTTATACAAAATTTAAAAGTTTATGTGTCATTTATTCACTCTAACACTATTTTAAACTCTTCTTTTATATATTATAATAGATAGATTTTTATTTTTTATAGAATAAGATAATTTAATATATAAAATTATGGAATTAATGTTAGATTGATTATATATACTATTCTCCGTACAAATATAAATGTAGTTTTAAAATAGATATTTTTTTTATGTTATTATAATGAATGACATGACAATTTTATATAAAACTTAAATATTTATGTGTCATTTCATTCGTACAACAAAGTCAAGTTTTCTTTTCCGCAAACTTAAATTTTTAATATTTTTTTTATCTTACTAATTTAATTCCATTTATTATACTTTATTAAGTAAAATTCTCTTCACATAGATAATAAAAAATAATATTATTAATTTGGGTAAAAAACCTAATTGAGCCAAGGAAGGAGAAGCTTAACCTAAATCCGCCAAAATGAATTTCGATACAGCATTCAACCAAAACGAAATTTTTATATAATTCGAACTGATATGATTCGAATTAAACTTGAATGTAGTTCGAATTGAGTAAACTCGAATTACATGAACTAATGCAATCCAAGTAATTCGAAACAAATAGTTTCGAATTAGAGAATAGTAATTCGAACAATATCAATTCGAATTACTTTGAAAGTGTGACGCTAGGTATAGTTCGAGACATATTGACTCGAATTACGTATAGAGGATAATTCGAATTTAGTTAATTCGAATTATGTATATATGGTGCGATAATGGAGTTGATTCGAATTAGTGGGAAGCGGAGCTCTATATATATGTTGTGAACTCATGTTGTGCTCAACAAAAAGGTGAGCTGGCTAGTGAGGATAGTTTTCTAGTGCTAGTACACCACAGAGGATCGATTAAGAGAAAAACTCGGTCTGGGGTGAAGTTCACGGATAAGGATCCTCTATGTATTATCATGAGCCCCGCCACCAGTTACGATGGTCTCGCGAGCTCTGTGCTTGGCAAACTTGGTCTGGAAGGAGTGAAGAGAGTTAAGAAGTTTTTCTATCGCATTCCAATCACGGTGCTCCACGATACGGTGAAGTATGATTGTTTCACGATCGGGAGTGATGAGGACTTGCAGGTCATGTTTCTTTCTCGTAGGCAGTTTCCGGAGGTGAGGACACCGGAGCTGTTGGCTAAGTTCGTCGACGTGGTATCTAGCTCTGGTGGGTCGAACCAGAATGCCAACACTATAGCCACGGCGGCCGGTTCGAGCTCGAGACCTGCGGTTGCTTCTTCCTCCGTTCCAGTGTATGAGGCAGCGGTCCAACCTGCCGCCTCCCCATCGTTTGCTGTTGATCTCGCCGGCAATGTTGGAGACGCCGTTGGATATGATGAACATCATCCGACTGAAGTACAGTGTCCTCCTCCGGCTGGTGTTGGTGAGGCATTGTGTGATGATGCAGATGATGATGAAGTCGAGCCGGATATTATCGCTGATGAAAGCGGTGATGATGTTGGAGCGAGTGATCCGATTATGCCTACTGGTGGTTCTAGTTCTGGCACCAATCAGTACCCACCCCATTTTTCATCGTTGGATCTGGATGCCATGAGGCAGGACGGACATATTGGGCAGCTAGCTGGATTTGGCGCTAGAGATACCGACGGGTCTGCCGGTATAACAGAGTTCCAGGTTGGTCAACAGTTCCAGGATAAAGACGAGGCGCTGTTGAGTGTCAAGACGTATAGCATCCGCCAAGGGGTACAGTACAAGGTGGTTGAGTCTGACTATCGCCGGTACGTGGGAAAGTGTTCTGAATTTGGGAATGGGTACACATGGTTGATTAGGCTGAGCCTCCGACAGCGCAGGGGCATCTGGGAAGTCAAGCGGTACAACGGGCCGCATACCTGTCTCGCCACCTCCATCTCCAGCGACCATAGGAGCTTGGACTACCACGTGATAGCGACATTCATCATGCCAATGGTTAGGGCTGACGCATCCGTCAACATCAAGGTGCTTCTAAATGCAACGGCAGCACATTTTGGCTTCAGGCCTACCTACCGGAGGGTGTGGATGGCCAAGCAGAAGGCGGTAGCAATCATCTACGGGGACTGGGATGAGTCGTACAACGAGCTCCCTCGGTGGGTCTTAGGAGTTCAGTTGACTATGCATGGCACTGTAGCAGTCCTCAGGACATGCCCTGTTCGAGTTGGTGGACATGTGGATGAGTCTCAGGCTTATTTTCATAGGATGTTCTGGGCTTTTCCCCCTTGTATCGAAGCATTTCGGCTTTGCAAGCCGTTGATGAGTATTGACGGCACCTATCTATATGGCAAGTATGGGGGAACGTTGCTCGTGGCGATTGCACAGGACGGGAATTCCAACATACTCCATGTGGCATTCGCACTAGTTGAGGGTGAGATTGCTGAGTCATGGTCCTTCTTTCTCTCCCACCTCCGACAGCACGTGACACCTCAGCCGAGTCTGTTAGTTATTTCAGATAGGCATAACGGCATCAAGGCAGCACTTGAAGCACCTGATGGGGGATGGCTACCTCCGTCTGCATACCGGGCATTCTGCATTCGACACGTTGTAGCGAATTTCGCCCTCACCTTCAAGGGCAAAGATGCCCGGAGGCTTCTTGTGAACGCCGCATATGCGAGACCGAGGTGGAGTTTGACTACTAGTTCGACATCCTGCGCTCTGAGAATCCGGCAATGTGTGACTGGGCGAACCGAATTGAGTACTCTTTGTGGACACAGTACTGTGATGAGGGCCGGAGATTCGGTCACATGACGACCAATATATCAAAGTGTGTCAATTCAATCCTAAAGGGGGTAAGGAACCTCCCTGTTTGCTCGCTGGTTAAGGCCACATACGGAAGGCTGGCTGAGCTATTCGTGCGTAAGGGTAGGGAGGCCGAGGCTCAGATGGGTACTGGACAACAGTTCAGTCAATACCTAGTAAAGTGTATCGAGGCCAACCTGAAGACTGCCAGGTGCTTCACGGTGACTGTTTATGACAGGGATAACTCGAAGTACACCGTGGCTGAGACGACTCCGACAGGTTCATTCTCACTAGGTACGTACAGGGTATCATTAGGGTCAAAGACTTGTGATTGTGGATACTTCCAAGCACTTCATTTCCCGTGTCCTCACGCCCTGGCCTGTTGTGCTTATTCACGTCTGACATGGTAGCCTTACGTCCACCAGGTCTATCGCCTTAGTTCCGTTTTCGGTGTCTATCAGATGGGATTTACACCACCCATTCCGGAGGGTTTCTGGCCACCATATGCCGGGCCTACCGTTATACCGGATCCGAACATGAGGCGTGCGAGGGAGGGTCGTCCAAGGTCCACCGCATTCGCACCAACATGGATGATGCAGATCCGAACCGGCCAAAGAGATGTGGCCTCTGCAGGCAGCCAGGACACACCCGTCGTAGTTGTCCACAAGCCGCAGGACCCAGCGGGAATGCTGGGAATTATTAGGAGATATGGTTTGTCTGTTTATATTTCTTGCTATATCAGCAGATGTATTTTATTTCAGTTAGCGACCATTGTTCTACGTGGAACTAAGTTGTATTCTATAAGTGTTGAAACTTGTAATTCGTACCACATATGTATGTTGAATGTCTTTCTAATTTTGGAATTTAGTGACTAAAACAAACTACAGTATCTGGTGGGATGACTGATAATATTTAACATAACACCAAAGTACATAACATAAGATAACATCGAAGTACATAACATCAAAGTACATAACATAACATCAAAGTACATAACATCAAAGTACATTACATAACACTGATAACCAACAAAGAAGGTACATAATATAAACATAATAACACGACATACACCACAATCCATAAATCATCTAAATAGGTGCGACCCCGTGCCACATCGGCGTGGCACCCGTGTCCTGTAACCCCTACGTATAAGTGGCTCCTCATCCTCAATCGAGTCATCGCTGTCATCCGGAACTGCGTCGGTCGGGGTCCTGGGCGGAACATGCACGGATCTGGATGATGACGAGCCGGCAACTGAATGTGACCCCAGAGTATGGGCTGATGCTGGCGTCCCACCCAGGGCAAAAGTATGCGCAGGAGGAACCGTGGCAGGCTCATTCAGATCTACATCTAGAGGTGCCTGTGTCGGGGTCGTGTGAACCCGTCCTCGTGCAGCCTCATCCTCCTGCATAATGGTCCGGATATCCTCAAGGAAATGCGGTCCACCGAACTCGGCGACAATGCCATCACTAGCAAGGAAGTCTGGAAACATGGAGCCCGGACTCACCCATGGAGTACTCTCCTGAAGGGTCTGATCGTCACCGGGAACACCGACGAAATAATCTCCAAGTGGTCCACCCCCAAGCCCAGCCTCAGTGTGACTCGTCGGATCTCCCATGCCAGATCCATACCACTCACCATCATGCCCCCCCTGATGGGGCCTATCAACCCCCACTGCAGCACCTCCTCCAGCTACATCCCCCCCAGCCTGATGGGCACCCTCTCTAGCAGCAGCACCCCTCCTCCTGCCTCCACGACCACGTCGTCTCCCGCCACCCCTAACTGCATCCTCGACGTCATCCATAGCATGATCAACCCAATTCCACTCACGCTGGCTACGACGTGTCCCGACCTGTGCTCTCCTCTCAGTACGACGTCTGTCAGGAACATCGTCGACCCGGGCCATATCTGGAACTCGCCCTGCACCCTCTGCGTCGCCTCATCCGGAATAGGAATACCTCTCGGATCCCCCAATAACATCTCCGGCGACAGGAACCTCTTTCCGTGCTGATGCCACCATGTCAAGAAATCATGAGAAGGACCGGGGTCGGGCACGATGTTGAACTGTAAAATGTGCTCCGCACGCTCCTGCCAGTGAAGATGCCAGTCAGCTAAGTGCGCCGGAAACCAACGGTCACCTCCTCTCCCGTCCTTCGAGGAAAGGAAAGGGGCCAGCTAATCTCATCATACCCAGTAGGCCTAAATGAAGGAAACCTCCAGAAGATCCAAGACTGCAGTAACTGTAAAGGCCCAGCTAACTTCACGACATGTCTGTTGGCGACTCGGCACATGCACCGATACAACCATGCTAGTGCCGCCGACCCCCAACTATAGCCACCCATCTCCTCAAGCCGAGCAACATACGGTAGCCATCTGATGTGTATACAATTGCCGGACTTGTCGGCAAACAGCTGCGTGCCCAATAACATCATGATATAGGCACGGGCAAAGCGCCTAACTGTCTCCTCATCAGCCCCGTCGGGACACTCTCCAAATGTCTCCTGGAACCAGGTGCAGTTGACTGCGAATTTCTGAACCTGGTTCTCGGGAGGTAAAACCCCGAGCAACTCATAGAACCACTGCCAAGCTGGCCTCCCACCCTCAATGTACAGGTGGAAGTCCGTCAAGCAACCACTGACGTAATGTCCGTCCACTGGCAACTCCAGCTGGTATACAACGTCCTGAAGCGTGATGGTGCACTCCCCGAACGGCATGTGGAAGGTGTGCGTCTCAGGCCGCCACCTCTCGACGAATGCGCTGACTAGGGGCTCGTCTAGTCGAAACCATCTGTCGTTCAGTCTCGCAAGATGGTACAATCCGGCCATCTGCAAGTACGGAACGTACCTCTCATCAAGACGCATCCCCTGCTGCCGCCTAACGCTGGATATGCAACGACGAGGCTGGCCAGTACATAAACCGCATAATTAGAACAGATCCACAAACCATTAAGATATACAATTTATTTCGTAAAGAACCAAAAAATAAATGGTGCAACACAAGATACATGAAATAGGCAACCAACATTGTATACACAAACCACTAACATGAACCACGTGCAAAAACCATCAACAAATACAACAATCACTAACAAGTAAAACCATTAACAAAAACCACTAGCATACACCTCTATCATAAACCACAACCTTAAACCACTAACCGTCACTAAAACCACTATCCACAAACCATTAACAAAAACCGCTAACAAAACACAATAAAAAAACCACTAACAAAAACCACTGGCCTAAACCACTACCTTAAACCGCTAACACTAACATAAACCGCTATAAAAAACCATTAAAAAAAACCACTTGCCTACACCACTATCCTAATCCACTATCCTAAACCACTAAATGTTACATAAACCATTACAAAAAACCACTATCAAATACCACTATCACAAACTGCTTTCAACAATCACTACCATAAACCACTAACAAAAAACACTATCAACAGCGCAACATCATAAACCACTAACCTCGTCGTTGATCACCCCGGCGATATGAGCAACTCCATCCAAACGATAAAGCCTCCCCGGATCGTCCCCCATCCCCTGAATATGCCTCCCTTGTCTTACTCGGCCCGAATGTTGGTCGTTTTCTCTGGGATTTGGTGGGGTATGAGAATGACTAAGTGATTCGAATGAACTTGGTTCGAACTCCTTATATAGCCGAAACCCTTGTAATTCGAATCAACTAGATTCGAATTACTCATGTTCACAAAGCCCTAGTAATTCGAATCAATATGATTCGAACCCCACTCATGTGTCGTTCTCAATGTAATTCGAATTAACTTATTTCGAACTACAATATTATAATTCGAACCTACTCGTTTCGAATTACTAAGGAATTTTATTTGATAATTCGAATCTTATTGATTCGAATTACATAGGAGAATATCTTGGAAGTAATTCGAATTGATTCAACTCGAATTACATGAAAAACTAATTCGAATCCTATTGATTCGAATTATATAAAAATGACTTCTGGTGGATTGAAGTATCAAATTTTGATTTGGCTGATTTTCGTAAAAATGAGCTCCCTTTGGCTCAATTAGGTTTTTTATCCTATTAATTTTGTATATTTTTATGTGTCTAACAACTATGAATATAAGTTTTAATTATCCATCAGAAAAAAAAATAATTATTCATCAAAATAATCAGCGATTAAACTATTATTCATGTCAATCGAATGAATTTTTCTGTCGTGTTAAAGAGAGATTAATTCGTCTTATAATTTCTTTTGAGGCCTAATTGTTTTATAGGGCCTTATTTGTTCAACATGCGCATTAAATATTTTTATGAAAGCAATAGAGGGACCAATTCCTTTGACGAGAGTAATTATCAATGATTTCCATAATAATAAAAATTTAAAATTGTTAAGGATTATAGTATCAAATTTAAAATTCGTTTTGAAACAATTTTATATTTACTTCAGAAAATTTGTAATATGTGTGTGGTATAAATAAATTACAACAAAATTTATTATAAAACAATTAGATATAAAAATTACAAAAAATACTAATATAATCGACGGCCAAATCAACGGTAAAACCGTTGATAATATTAAAAATCGACGGTAAAATCGATGGCAATAGCCATCGCTTTAAAACGTGATCTAATAAAATCAACGGCTTCTCGAATTATCAATAAGCTTTCAATAAAATCGACAAACATTGTGTTGATAATATAGAATTAAAATTTTTACATACTTAAAAAAAGCAACACCAGAAACTGTCGATAATATTATTTAAAATCGACGATACATGTGTCAATATTTAATTTATTAAAATTAATAAATTAGCTGTCGATTTAATTATTAAATTACCGATAACACCATCGTCTATTTTTTTTGTCTATTTTAAATTAAAAATCGATAACAATGTTGTCGATTTTTATCTATATTAAATTTAAAAATCGACAATGATACCGTCGATTTTAATAACTAATTTTTTTAGTTTTTTCCATATGAAAATAACAGATAATTAATACAAATATACTTTTAAATATAAATATAAATTTATACTGAATATTAGATAACGAGACAAATAAACTTTAAAATATAGAGATCAAATTTATTCTAAATATTAGATAAGATAATAAATAATTTTCTAACATAAAAATTCAAGATAAAATAAATAACTAATTCAAATTGCAATCCACTAATAATACAAATGATATACCCTATAATGCAAGTACTGGTATACGAAAATTTCAAATTGCAATAAAAAAAAAGTGCAAAAAATGGCTATCTATTTGCAGTTTAAAATAAACCTTGGAATCATTGAAGTAAAAAGCTTTTATTTCAAAAAGTCTTTGTTGTTCTGTATCCATGAACTCATATGATCCAATTAATAACTAGAATAATTAGATAAACTTGATAAGTTCCTGTATCAGAACTATCTTAAACACATTGCTAGCTTTACTTCGATCATCGAAACCTCCGTACTTTTCCGGTTTACCACCAGAAGCCATGGGATTAAGTACTTTCTCTTTCAACTTGAAATGATGTGCAGATTAAAACAAAAAATCAGAACCACCTCTTCTCTGGGCTTTTCTTTGTAATGGAGATGGGGACACCAGAGAGAACTTGGCACAATATCAATGGCATTATATTCATAGTTCACAAGATTTTTAAGTCCACTCACTAGCACATTGTTCACATCAGCTCAGTTCATACATCAATAAAATTCCAACGTCTCCTCAATTATACAATCTCTCGGTATTTTTCAAAATTTTAATTATTACAAAACACAAAACACAAGATCCCTAATAATAATAATCGAAAATACTTACATTTTATAAGGATTGGGTCCTGCATTACCTGTTGGCTTCGGTATAGGCATCAAAACCTACAAACCAAATCCAAATTTCCAAATACATAAACTAGTGAAATCAATTGTTATTACAAGAAGGGCAACTAACTAAACTAAGTGTAAGCTAGTTGCCAATGAAGAAAGAAACTAGTGAAGGATAACCATGTGTTCATAACACGCAGCGGAAGAAAAGAAAGTAATCCTTAAAGATCTATTTTGTACTTAAACTTTATTTCAATAATAAATATATAGTAGATCAGATCTAAATACCTGTGTATGCTAGTAAAAATCAATTTTCTCCTTCGATAGTACGAAAGCGCTATGCGTATCCACATCGAGACCAACCTTTGCTGTCAACTCTTTGACCAATGGATATCTGATCTAAATTGAAAAACCTCTTGCAACTCTTTGCATGCCATAAAATTCTTCTCCAAGAATCAGGCTCACATACGTTTATGTGTGTAGATGTAAAGGAATAAAATTATTGTGTTTTACTCTCACTTATTTCCTCTACTCTTGACACACATATATATATAGTATGAGATTTGTTACTAATTTTAAATTTGATTCTCAATTCAAATTTAAACCATATTTTCAAATTCTAAATATGAATCATTCAAATTTATGAATCATATCATAACTTAATTTAAAACAAAATCAGTTAGGATCTCATCCAAATTTAGAAATAGAATAACTAATTATTCTCAAATCTCATTTAATATTCTCAATTATCATACTATTATTATATTCTTGGTGCTAGCAAAGAATATAATAATATTTCATTTGAATTAATATAATTATTTATTTGATCAAATCAAAATAATAATTAAATAATTTTAGAGCAAAGATTAGAACACTCGTTAGTGTGTGACCCCATAGGTTCAATACTAAGCGGGTAGTAAATTAGTCATACTAAATTTACTAATCAAGGTTGGCGTCTAGCAACACTCCTCAACGACCCGATAGTATGGAGTAATATATTTTTACTAAGAACCTTAGAAGAACAAAGTGCATGTTTGAGCGCCATTATTTTGTTAAAAAAAGATCTTTTTTCAATGAAAAAAGATCTTTTTTTATTTTTTAACGTGTTTGGCAAATTTCTAGTAGTAAAAGTAAAAGCACTAGTAAAATCAAAAAAAGATCTTTTTTGAGAAGCTGTAATTTACATCTTTTTTTAAAAGATCTTTTTTCCTTAAAAAAAGATGTTTTTCATGTAATAAATAAACAAAAAAGTACTTTTATATTGTTATACCCAAACATAATTGATAGATAAAAAGACCTTTTTACATGAGATATCCAAACATAAAATTACTTTTACTTCTCTATAAGATCTTTTAAAAAAAGATAACTCGAAAAAAGATCTTTTCTTAGAAGCTCACCCAGACAAGCCCAAAGTATAATTCCTTCCATCTTTTCAGCTCTTGGTTAACTCTTAGAGTATGGTTTAATTGTCAAACTCTAACTTGTTACCATTATTATAATGAATTGCGAATGACCTAAGAAATTCATTTCTTCATTCATTCAATCCCCTTGGTCAAAGTTTTATTCATCTCAGTTATTATAATCATAGAACTCAAACTCTTTACCGAGAGTTGATAGATTCCTTATTGGCTAATCATTAATTTTACAAGTATTTAAATCATACCCAATATCCATTCAACTAGCACCCTAGGGTATTAGGTGTCCGGAATCAAAGTATAATAAATACGTTATTAATTACTATGATAGTCGCAGGTCAAAGGAAAATCTATTACTATGTTCATCTTGAGAGTATCCTATTGACAAATATACAGTAATTATAACCATTAGGAATTCTCAAAGTGAGTCAATTCAATGGCCATATCTCTATATGCACCATCTATATATATATATATATATATATTGATCTTTTCGGATTATTAATGTCCTTTTTAATAATCCTATGACCAAGAACAATTTAGATTAAATTATAAAGGATTTATCTCTCAATATTATGATCACTATCACAATAATAAATCTCTAAATTTAATCAAAGACCTTATTATATTAACATTTTAATATAATAATAATAACAAATTATTTGACACATGATTGATTGAATTGTGGTCATACTCCTTGTTCCCAACAACTAGTTCCTAAAAGCCAAGTTCAGAGGTCATGTTCCTTCTCTAATGCCTCAGACAACTCACAAAGCATGATCTCAGCTCCTGTGCCAAATGGACCCATCATCAAGTCTCCAAGCACAGTTAATACCCCCATGCACATTCCACCATAAACTGCAGTAGTAACTATATAGAGATTCAGTTCCTCTGTCCATCCATCGTCACTTGGTGTTTCTACAAAAGTCAAAACATTGTTTAACATGGGCTAGTAATAAGAACATGGACTAGTTGATTAAAGCATTGAACATTTCCTGCAAAAAGATAAATTGAAGTAATAGAGTCACAAGATGGCAGCACCGGTACAAAAAGGAACTGAATGGCATACCGTCTTTGCAGCTCTCTAAGCTTCTCGAGTAGTTCCCGGAATGTTGGACGGGAAGCTGGATCACTGGTAGAAACAGATGAAGTTGTAAGTTATAATACTATTTCTTTTGGATGAGAAATAAAATAGTTGTTCAACAAAGAGATGCCAGCAGCTCTCATCAACATCTTTTGGAATTTCAAGTCGTTGATCCATGAATCCCACGGCTCCAATCACCTGCAATGTTCCTAGACGAACAATTAATCTATATGCACCCAAAGTGATACACAATTCATGTGATGTCTATCATTCTAGTTTGAGTATCTATTTTTTTTCAAGATACTTTCAAGGTTTACATAAGCATGAAAGCAATACCTGAATTGAGTTGAGATTACTCCAAAGCTGTATACATCAGACCTGGAGTTCCCAAGGACAAGCAAATATGGATTTTCAAGGAGAAAAACTACATAAACCAAGATGGCAGCACCGGCACATCGCAGCATAAACTAAAAGTAGCACAAATATATTCAACACAGTAATGCTATTAAATAATTGGAATCTATTTCAATGTTAAGCCACGATGTAAAACAATTAAAATAGCACCTTATCCACATGGTTGATGAAAATTGAGGAGTTCAAACAACACATACCTAAGAGTAAAACAGTTTTGGTCGGAGGCTTATACAGAAGGCTTGCATATTACCTTTGATAATGACACAGATAAAAAAATAGCTATCTCTTTTCCAATTTTCGCTTGACGTGTGTTTTGATAGATTTAGTGAAATTGAAGCAAAACTAACCATGACAAGAACATTAAAAACTTAGTCGTGGTTTTGATGGAAAGAATTCCATCTGTTTTACAAGCATCAATAAAAATTAGGTTTAATTACTCTGCAGGTTCCTATAATTTCACCGAATTTTCAGTTAGGTCTCTATACTTTTTTTCTTTTCAATTGGGTCCCTGTAAGTTAATTTTTTTTCAATTAAATTCCTGCCGTGAGTATAACGTTTAAGATAACAGAATATTCTTGGTAAAAAATAAATATTCTTGTCATTTGGTTGGAGTGGCTAGCTGAACAAAAATGTAATTTTCCAAAATACCAAAAGCACCCCTTTCATTTCATCGCAAAGAAAAAAAACCCTAGGTTGCTCTCTGGAGATCGCGAGGATTGTCCCCTGCGTCTCCTGTGTCTCGTCGTCTGTGTTCGTGTCTGGCGTCATCTGCAACGGACGCTTGGTGGTCTACTCCGTCGCATCCTTCCCTCTGCGCTGGTCTCCTTTGGTTTGTTCTGTTCGGAGGTCTTCGCCGTTTCTCCGTCCAATCCGTCGCTGTCCCTCGCGGTGAAGCCCCTCGCCTGACGTCGCCATGCCACACCGTACCGAGCCTCGTAGCGCTTGGCCTCCCGTCCCCACGTTGTGCCTCTGCTCCATCTCCCTGTACTCGAACTGTCTGCAAACAGGTGACAAAAAAAGCCTCTTCTTTTTCAGTTTTAAAAATTGATGTTTATGCTAATTTTGTTTTGTTTAAAAATATAGCATTGGTTGATTATGTATTTGTTGAATAGATTTCTGCATTGTTTTGATTTAATGGTTTATTTAGGGTTTACAATATGAATATTTATGTACAGGAATTTTGTTTACAATATTTATTTCTGGATTGTTTTGTTATTTGCTGATGATAAATTTTGTTTATTCTTGATTCTTGATTCTTGATTGTTGTTGCTATGATGATGCTGTTTTAAATGAAATTTGTTTATGTTTTTATTAATGTAGTGATGGAGAATTCGAAATTTACCATAGACATACATCATGGTGGCAAGTTTCATGATATAGAGAATGTGCTAGAATATTTGGGGAGAAGGGTGTTGGAAGAGATGCATTTTGACCTCGATGAATGGAGTTTGCAAGAAATAGTTAGTGAGTTGTAGAAGTTAGGGTACAAAGGATATGCTAAGATATGGTATTGTGAATCAGGATGTCAATTGAGTTCGAGTCTTAGAGAGTTGATGAGTGATGGAGATGCCATAAAAATGGGTAGGTTATTAGTGTCATAGACTATTAAGCATTGCTCGGTGTATGTTGTTGATGGCTACAGGAAAGGTAATGGTGTTGAGATATGTTCAAATGATAAGGATTATGTGCCAACGGAAGCTGAGTACAGTGGCAGTGTTTTCGTAGAAGTAGAAGTTGAAGGTGAATCTGAGGCATCTAGTGAGGAGGATAGATTTGATGATAGTGCTGATGATGGAGATCACGAGGATCATTTTGGATTTGATGTTGAAGATGGGAATGATGGTGGATTTGCAAATGTTTTTGGGAGGTTTGATGGCCCGTTAAATGAACATGACAATGCTCAAGCTGCTGGTGTTGGTGCTGCTGTGATGATGCCGCTGTTGGGGATGATGTTGAAGTTGGAGAAATTTCTAAGGGTTATGAATCTGAAGATATTGATAGCTATAAGGGTTATGAAACATAAATAGCAGTAATTGGATTGAAGCCATCAAATCTCTTATATTAAAATTACATAACACAGATAACTTTAAACTCTTGTAAACCACATTCCAATTATTAAGACTAGCAAAAATATAAATAGCATATATTGCATTTTACATTGAATTTTCATATTGTCATCCAATCTCTCAACTTGTTCTTGGAGAATATTGAACTCATCACATAATCTACCCACACAAGTATCTATTTCTCTGGCTTCAATAATCAATCTCTCCATCTCCACGTTTAGTCTCTCTATCTTTCTCTTTTGTGCATTTAATTTCCTCATTTCACCCTCAAACTTAGCATAATTTTATGTTTCAACAACTCCAACAGTAGCAGCAGACACATTGCTTCTTGCACCAACTTCATCAACCCACTCAAAAAATTTGCATCTTCTATTAGGGCAAGAAATAAATCTTCTATTAGGAATCTTTGTTGTTCCTGAAATTTAAAGACTTAGACTGTCACCACAAAAACAGTGAACCCTCCTTTCCTTTTTCTTTGCCCACCCATTCTTTGCACCGTCATCATCCTCAATCCACTCAAAATTATCAATCCACCCAAAAAAGTTGCATCTTGGTATCTTCCCACAAGTAATATACTTCCTACCATGGTCAGAAACGGTTGATGAACGGTGGACGGTTACTGCCTCTCCACATAAACACAGATATCTTCTTTCCTTCGGGTTGGACTCCTTGAAACACAGCTTCCCAAAGAGAGAATAAAAGAGATTCCTTGACTTTGAGCCATAAGTCTGTGGAGGATGAAAATTGGAAATGGAAAACAGGGAAGAAGAGAAACCTCAAACAAGTTAGAAACATGGAGTGTTTATAGTAGAAAGACAGGGGTAAATAAGTTATTTCACAACTCACTAACATTTTTTGTGATGTTAAACGTTAACAGGGACTTAATTGAAAAAAAATTAACGTACATGGACCCAATTGAAAAGAAAAAAAGTATAAGGACCTAATTAAAAATTTGGTGAAACTATAGGGACTTACAAAGTAATTAAACCTAAAACTTAAAGAAAGGAACAATTAGAAATTAAAAATCACGCTAATAGTAAAGGTTTGTGCTCATTACTTGAGACTCAAAGAGAGAAAGACGAAGATCGAGCGAGAATCACTGAAAGTCTGCATATCTTCTCCGATAATTGACATCTCTAAAACGCTGAAGATATTAACTGAAATCGCACACTCACAAGTTACAGTTAACAGAAAAATTAGAGATCAAAAGAAAAAAAAGAAATCAACAATTTGCAGAGCAGAAAAGAAGGCGAAGCTCACATGTAAGCTTAAATTATGAACCGAAGAGAACTCCATTCGAAAATCAGAAATTCGGAATCACATTTCACAAAACAAGGAAAACAACATAGAAAAGTAAAGAGAAAAGGAAAACTGAATCTTATTCAATGTTGCAAGACAAATAGAACTGTGAAATCATGTGTTGCAAATTAAATTAGCACTCGTAATGGTTCATATTATAAATTGCCGGAGATTCATACGGAAAAGGAGATGCTAAGACGTGTTTTCGATTTGAAACAGGGGATGGAGGGACGGCGGCACGAGTGCAACGGGGCGATGACGGGTGCGGGAGCAGCAGAGTAACGACACGGTGGCAGCAGAGCGAAGAGGCACGGCGGCATCGGAGAGGGAGGGTTGGTGAAATGGTAGAGGTGAAATGGAGAAGGCGTGAATTGGAGTTAACTTCTGAGGTAAATGGAAGTGAATTGGGGCGAAACTAAGGACGCGGAGAGTTAACATGGATAAAATTTTGACATTGTAGCTGTCTATTTTATATAATAAATCTAAGCTACTAATCTGATTTTAAGAAAAAATCTTCACCGTTTAAATTTATCGATGGCAAAAATCGTCGATATAATAAATATTAAAATAGACGACGTTTCTATCGATTTTGAAGGAAAAAAAATCTCAACCCATTCTTTGTTGACAAATGACAATGCGACAGTAGTAGCAAGATGGTCTAAGTTGCTAAAATAATAGACGACCCGTCGTCGATTTTACTATTTTATTTTTAATTTATTTTTTTATTTTATTGACGACTAACCGTTGAAAAATATCATCGAATATTTTGGCCGTCAATTTTTGGCGTCGATAATTACACTGTTTTTTGTAGTAAAAAATATCATTCTATAACAAATTAATCTCCTTAAAACAACAGATGGACTAATTAGTCTAATGTGAGTACTTCTCCAAAACTTTTAAAATAATAAAAATTTATTAAAAACTAAAAAGTATCTAATTTAAAATTTAATGAAGATCAATTTAGATCTTTTCTCTACATTACTACATAGCAAAAATTTTTTTTCAGCATTTATTTTGAGTCGGTCCAAGCTATTCTATGTTGTGCTTCAATGCCGGATACACGAAGGAGAAGTACATAACAAATAGAATATATACTAAATTGGTCCTTTTAAGGAATTTTGATTTAGAAATTTTGGTTTATAGTAAATTTTATTATTTTAGAAGTCTTGAAAATGGATTGATTCCTTTATATTAGATTATTTTATAAAAATTAATAGTTAAATTCATCCCAAAAAGATATTACGATTTCTGTTTTTGTCTCCAAAAAATTAAATTAGTCAAAATATTCTCTCAAAAATATTGGATCGCATTAGTCCTTCCATAATCTTCGTACGTAGTTAATGCTTGCTGACATGGCCATTTAATTTAAGTGATAGGTTTTTTGGTAATTAAACAAAAAAAAGATAAAAACTAAATTAATTGGCTAAATTCATATCTAAGTTTATTTGATGTTAAAATTCATTCCATGATTGAATCTAATTTGAGTAACTGTCCTTGCTAGAAGCAGTTGCTTTAGAAATTATTTTGACTAATTTAATCTTTTAAAGACAAAAATAAAAATTGAGATAATTTTTAGAAATAAATTTAACTATTAACTCTATTTTATAATAATATTTTTTAAACTTAATTATCTTATAATAAAATTTGCTGAATACTTATTTGTTCAGCATGCATATTTTAAATTTTGTCGAAAGCCACGAATAGATTAATTTATCTAATGGATATATAAATATACTAAAAATTACAATGTTCTATCTAAAATTCGTTGGAGATCAATTTGAGCGTATACTCTAACAACTAATATTTAAGAGATTTCTTCTCTTCTGAATGGATAATAATTACAAGCTTGCACATTAATACAGTGCCTCACAATCAAGGCTTGACATAGATTAGCTCCCAAGCTTTTATTCTTAACTATGTCGTGGAATAAAAACATAACTTAAAAAGGGGTAAAGAATAGCTCTGTGTACAGCTGGATCACAAACAAATAATAATGAAGAGAGTTATTGTTAATCCAAAACGCCAATTTCCCTTAGATCTTTTTGAATCCTAATATAACACGAGAGATATGCTTGTATTCCTTAGAATCTTTGTTTCTATACTAAACTAAATCCCAAAATAAAATGATTCATTTTAAAATACATTCTATGTGTAGTTCAAAAGGAAAACCACTTTATTATGAAAGAAAATTGAGTGGAATGCTACTTTATTTAAACTAAACTAATATAGAACAATGTCTTATGAGTTATGACTCATACGCCACATGTCAAGTTTAATTTTCACTACATTGTCTTTTGAGTATGTTTAGTGGGCGGTGGTTGTGATTGAACTATTAACCTGAATTTTAGATAGGTCTGAATCATAGCATGAAGAAATCCAAGTACCCAACTGTGTCTCAGAGAATAAGAACCATAAAGTTGAAACTAGACAAACATACACCACAGATAACTGCAATGTAAGAATTTGGCAACTTCCTCTTTAAGCATTAACAAAACTTGAAGAGGTCAAGATTTACATGACTTCCAAAACTAAAAAACAATCATACAATTATAAGTACCATAGTCCATATATCATACTGTTCCTTTGATTGACAGAAGCCAAAAAATCTGCAAATTTGGATATGATTAAAGACAAGTATGTCTCTAGGTTTCTGTTTCAGTTTCAACAGTAAACCATTTATAGAGCTCTGTCTTATAGCAAAGTACAAAAAGAAAGAACAAAGAAAACAAAGAGCACAGTGCAGCCAAGACCAGTCAAGGTTCAGGACCCAACAAAATCTTAGAATCCCATGAAAGATCTTGTGAATTAACAGTACAATACAATCATGATTATGTGAAACGAAATCACATCTGGTTTGATTAGTTCCATAGCTTCTTTTCCAATTCTAACAAAGTCTAACTACACAAGATGGAGACCTAATTTAGTTAAACCAACGACAAGTTTAATTATCATATCAAGCTTCATATATCCATACATAGCCAATATAATAGTTAACTCTCTTACTCTGACTATATTACACACAGAACAAAAATAGGAACAACATTATAAATTGCTACAAATAGAAATTGGTGCTGCTATTGAAAACTAGGGCCTGTGTTAAGCCAAATTTAAGAGGGTATCTAACATAGTATTGAATGGGGCAAGAGATTCAATAAGCAAAATAAATTTTTACACTAAAACTTTAAAGATATTCAATATATTTGGAAACCGAGATAGGTTCCATTAGTTTCTCACTTGTTCTATTAATCCAAATAACAATCAACTGTCAACTAATAACCCACTTTACAATTTTCCAACCTATCCGAAAATCCCAATTAAAAAAAAAAAAAGACCCCGATATAACACTAGACATTGATCCTAATTAACAAAAGTGAACCAAATTTGACACATGAAGAAGAGAACATGAGGCCTCTTCAACGAAATTCCGAACCCTAGAAATTCAATCCCCTTTTTTTCTTTTCCACGTAAAACTATATAAAAAAAAAACTCTCCCGTCCATGATTTCAAATCGAAGAAACAGTTCCGTCCTTCACCTATAAACGAAAATCTTTAAAAGAACACCCTAAAAAATTAACAAATACTAACGATACTTATATAAATTCTACTTCCTTTCCTTTCCTTTTCTTTCTGTATTTTTCTTCAGTAGATCTGATTTACCAAGAATTCTTAACCGGTGGATGATCGCAGTCAATTGAATTGTTGACCTAGCTGTTGTTGCTGATTCTGCAGCGGCTGTGGCTGTGGTTGCTCTCTTTGGGAGAGAATCCAGTCGCCGTTAACCCACTCATGATGAACCCTAATCTTATTAGAAGGATAAGCGATCTCTTCATTGGTTGTACGGAAATAAACATAGTAATGGTGAGGACCAAGCCTGCCGGTGATCTCGCCGGACCACCAACCGTCGTTGTCGAAGGCATCAACTGCCTGGTAGAGAGAGAACTCGCCGCGGGAATATACCTTCGGAGGGGAAGGGCGGATGTCCCTCGTAAAGAGCGTTTC
>NC_029774.3:24105562-24114614 GCF_000817695.3 Arachis duranensis | reverse complement strand
CGACGTAACGGCCGGTTTCGAGGCGGGAAAGAACGGTTGCCTCGTAGTATGAGCCCAGGAAGCCTTCTTCTTTACTGCAAACCTCCACTTTGTCGCCTGGACGGAAATCGACTCTCTTCAACGGTGGACGCATCGTACAGAGAAAAAGATTAGATCAGATTTGGAAAGAAAGAAAGAAACGATGTGATCTGATTTTCTTTAAGGTGGTTATTTCTGGGGGAGAGTCAAGAGTTTCTTGTCGATTGTAATTAGAGATTGTTTTTTGGGGGAAACTGTGGGTAGTTAGTTACGCTATGACGATTTTATACAGCTTTTTGTCTTTTGGTATTGGAGAAGGGGAAGGAAACCAAACTACTTGACTTTATTCTAACGCCAGTTTTATGTAATTTTTATTCAATGTTGTATCGCAAATGATTTTCTCTTCTTTACTCTTCTAATTGATTCCTAATGAGAAAAGTATATTATATAATTAAATTTAAATTTAAATATTTTTTATTATTTTTTAAAATTCAAATTATATAAATTCAAATATATATAATTTTTGAAAATATTAAAAAGATAAAATTCAAAATCTTTTTATCTTAAAATTAAAAAGATATAATGTGCATGTTTACAAATATATAAGAAAACAGTGAATATTTAAACTTTATTTTTTTATTTTTTTATAAGTATTTATTGTCACTAAATTAAGCATTCAATTTGTTAATAATACATATATATTTGATATTATGAAATGTGAAAAAACTAAATGTATTTGATTAAAGATAGATTTATTTCTTATAGATACTTAGATAGGATGGAATGGAGAGATTTAAGGTGTATGTAAGATTTGAGTTGAAGATTTTTAAACCCTCAAAATTAGAATAAAGTTTAAATTCTATCTTTTTCTACACATTATCACTCTTACTAATTATTTTTCATTTTAAAATATCTATAATCAAACTCGTCTATCACACAGGCTTTATCCCTAGTTTTAGGTATTTCGGCTCATATAGACTTGATACTTGTGTGAGAATTGCTAGATTTTCAAGAAAAATAAATAATTAAGAGTATCACACATCTTTGCTCAATAGAAAAAAAAAATTTTGAACCTCAAAATATGATGAACAAGTACCAAAATTGTTAGTGTAAAATAATGAAATATCAACAAATCTTTCACTGTGCCTGTGTATCTTTTTTTCCCCCCTTTTTTTATACGGTCAATATTCAAATTTTATTATCACAAATTTAACTAGTAATCATTTGAAAATTAAAAGTTTATAACGCTCTCTCCCAACAAAAATCGTAAACCAAATAAATAAAGATATCTAAATAGTAAATACTCACTAAAGTCAAGGCAAGCAGGAATTACATTCTCCAACCCAAATAGAGATTAAAATAAAATTAAAAAAAACAAAGAATATACTGACCCATAGTCTTTCAGAATCATGGCCCAAAAGATTGGACCACCTTAAGAAAGTCCAATAATTGCTATACAGATCCTACAAAACTAGAAATGATACAAATTTACCTACTCGACTAACTCTGGATCCGACGATAACTTCAATTTTTTAAATATTTTTTATAAAATTAATAATCAAATTTTAAATTTTTTATTTAAATTTATTTTTTGTATGATTTGTAGTCAAATTTTAAATAATAGAAATTAAATATATTAAATTATCAAGTGAATAAATAAAATAAAAATTCAAATAATAGAGGATATGATACAATCAAACAATGTATAAAAAAAATCCTAGTCATTAAAAGTCGTCGTCGTTGTCATTCGCTGGTCCTGCTGCTGAAGCAGTGGCCTAGGCGGTGATCTCTGTGCCCCTCCATTAGTGCCGTTACCACTAACACGTATCTGATCTTCGTACAACGCCATATGTTGTTCCATCCGCTGAAGTTGTTCCATCACCCGCCTCCGCTCCAACCTGAGGTCATTTGTGTTTGTCATACGTGAGAGAATCGCCTGATACCTCTCCTCAGATTCCCGCAGCTGAGCCTATTGGTAAAGGCTCCAGGTGAGGAGCAGCATCTGCTCCCTCAAATCCACGTCATCCTTGAGATCGACAGGCCGACTAGTGGCAGGGGTGGATGAATGTTTCAATGTGGACGTGCGGAGGTTGTCAGTGAAGAATGATCCAAGCCGTACATGCGATTCTTGTACGGTTCAAATGTAGCCTTGCGTCAAACCTGATCAGGATCGACGACTGATACAGTAGAATGTTGTTGCCATCGTCTCTAGTACACCGAGATTGTTGGGTTGCGGCCTCTAATCTTTGCGTGTAGGACTCTTGTGTAACACATTTTATGATTAGGGTTGCATTTAATTTAAAAATGGTATATCACATGATGTTTACTCACGTAATAATTTGCGGCCCGCTAATCGACAAATTTCTCCTTATTCTCTTTCAACGTACGAGTATACTTGAAGGTGTCATCGTTGCCTGACGATCCAATGACTTAGACTATACATTTTGAAACCACATGTTAAGTCAAGTAATAATAAAATATTATATTAGGACTAAACGAACTTAATAACAAAATGAAACAAATTACGTACTAGTTTGGTCTTAGTCTTTATGAAAGTCACTGACCCACCAGTATACTTTGAGGACCTGGTCGATGCCCTGTTAACTCTGTTGGTGAGATGACGATGCTTAAACCCCTTGTCATTCTCCCAATAAACATAAAATAACTTCTTAATGTCCAAACGGAGCCAAATAATAAGGTGGTCGCAGTACTCACATACGTTTTCTAACATTTGTTGAAGCCACCTAGCTAAAACTATCATGGTTTATAAATAGCATAAAATGCTAACATTTTTTGGATAGTGATATAATCGCGGAAGACTGGACTGCTTTTGGTTAATTATTCTTATTTGCTTGAACCTTAATTATTCTATCTAAAATGTGTAATTAAACTTACATTTTTCCAACACAGGTTTGTCTACCTACTGTAATAGTGGAATTCCTAAGACAAGCAAAGGCTGCTAAGCTCTTCATGACATCAGAATCATTTGCCTTTGATGATATGCTCGAATATGATCTTTCGAGGGCATTTGGCGGAATAGATTTCTTTCTTTTTGATCCTTGTTTATTGAAGAAAAATGAAAGTTTTGTACTGTAAGCTAGTTTTATGAAAGAAAAAATCGTTCTATTTGTTTAAACTTTTTCTCTTAGTTTAATTGTTGATGTTACTTCTGCGTTTCTTTCTAAATTTCATTGCTGTTTACAGTTACATAAGACCACATTTTATACGCTGGTCAAAGATCACATGCGATGGCGAGTTCAGTGAAAATGGCAGCGATTCATCTGATAAGAAGGGCAAGAAGTCCTTCTTTGGGATGTGGAAGTTCTAATTTCTTTTAATTTATTTACATGGCCATACGTTCATTTATTTTTCTTTGACCACTGCAGTCTTATATTTGTCAAATCTTTAAGGTGTTTGTTTCGTATTTTTTGTTTTTAACTTGTATTTTTTTGTTACATAATATGGGAGAATGCTAGTAAAAAAGAAAAAATAAAAGTTAATTAGTATAGGCTGAAATGTAAAATAAATATAAGTAAGATATTAGTTGTTTACCATTTTCTCTTAAGATATTATATAAAAAACTTAGATACTTCATGATCATACAACCTAAAAAATGTCACAAGAAAACTAACTTATAAAAAGCTGGTACAGTCTCAACTCTGAAAATATTAATCATGTACCACATTCGATATCCCAAAATTAAGTCCAAAAAATTTTGTGGTTTTGTTCTTATTTATCGCCAAGAATGTTTAACAAGATGGAACGAAGGCAAAATAATAATAATAATAATAAATAAAAAAATAAAAGAAACTTTTCTCTAAATAAAAAAAAATCACATGGGAATTGTTTATAAGAAAAATCACAAACAAATAAACTTCAAATTATCCATAGAACACCACACTAGACTTCATGTTCATGTCTCATACTACATCCCCATCATTGCTCCAAGAACTAAAATCTAAACTATTTTTTTTTCTGTTATTTTCCCACATTCCTTCCTATACTGATGCAATTGGTCATGGATCATATATTCATATCAACCATTTTAACCTCCATATCACACAAATCACTCCCACAATTTGTTGCTTCTTCTTTTTTTGATGATTCAGGAATATTTCTGGTTTTTGCCTTGTCAGCTTTTGCTCTATCTTTGATGGATTTAATAAGCATCTGCAGCTTTGGAATTGTTATTTTTTCCCTTGGGTTTCTTGTCTTGTCCCCTCCTTTTCTAGCCATAGTTAAACCAATCATCTACAAAGATTCATGTCAAAACCAATTAAGTTAAACACTAATTTTAAATAATACTATTTTCATTTTCTTTTGTCTGTTTATAACTTGTATTCAGTTTAATTTTGTACATAAAAAATCAACTGCCAAATCAGTTGTTTATATAAAATATGTATTTAAATACAAAAATACATATTAAATATATGAATTTTGTGTATAGGCATAACAGTTTTTGCAATCGTTCATCAGATACATATATAAGAGATGAGAGAGAGATAATTAAGAACCTGCATAGGAGATGATGCAATTAATCTTCCATGAACAGGTCCTCCAAAAACCTTGCCATCAGCACCAACAACTGAAAGAGATAATTGAGTTGTAGTTTCTGTCTTCTCACCATTCTTCTTTTGAACAAATATACTGCCATCTCTGTTAGCCATTAAATCAAATCTAGTATAACGAAATATATATAGTATGCATATATATGTAGATTCATCATCATTAGATATTGAAATACCATAGAAATAAAGGACATGAATGAAGGAACCCTAATAATGAACACTCATCAATTCATTGTTGAAATAACCATATATAAACGAATCTAATTCTTTTCGTTACTAGATTTTTCAACTAGTTCAAGTTAATAAATAAAATAATGCTCATCATGCACATCTTCTTTAGTACTTCAATATCAAAGGCACATGTAGCAAAACCTTAACTTCCTTTGTATTTGTAAAGAAGCTACGACCTTGTGATAGAAACAATAACATAAAAAGTAGTCTTCGTATAAAAATAATAATAATAAAAATGTAAATACATGTAACATTTTAAGTTATTTAATAAATTTTAATTATTATTTTTACATAAAAACGTAAAATAATTACTTGTTAACTGCATGTAAAGATATATACAATTTATATATATAAAAAAATGTTAGATAAATATAAGAATTTTTTACTTTTAGTTATCACTTAACAATTAACTCAATTCTTTTAGTCTAATTTTATTAGTCTAATAATTTAACAACATATTTTATCTTATATTTTTAAATATTAATGATAAACTAATATCAAAAATCAATAAATTTTAATAATTCTCTAACATTTCTCTATAAAAAAAAAGCCTAAAATAATTTAATAACCTCAAAAGTTGCAAGGTTTCCTTGGTGCAGAAGCTCAACAAGTGAAAAGGTACCAACTGTACCAAGAATCAGAAGATTTAGTTGTTTTTCTTCGGCTATTAATTTCAATGTTGCCACAACATCCTGGAACAAAACCAATATATATAGTATAACAGATTGAAAAACCAAATTAAGAACTTTCAGAAGCATTTGATTAATTTGTAATAAGAGCATTAACAGAACAATATTTCTCTCAATTCATACTTATTATTTATTATTAAAAATTTAATTTTAATACACGCACCTGTTTTACGTTCACTCTAATAATCAATGGCCAAAGAGTGTCGTGATTGGTTCCTGCAATTAAGAAACTTAATTTTTAACTTCGTGCTTAAACAATTTTATAGAAAATTAAACAAAAGACTACTAAAAAAAAATTTAAAAACATGAAACTAGGGATGGATTACCAAAATGTAGAAATGCTTGGAGCAAATCCATTTCAGAAACAGTTGGAACCCCTTTTCTGAATCCAACAACGTTATTAACATCATCATCACTACCTTCATTAACCTTTTTTTCTTTGCTCTGATTCCTCTTCCTTTTATAGTACTTTGATTGTTTCACAGATATAGCTGCTTGTTTATTGTTGTTTTCAGGAGGATGAGAAGCACATGAAGAAGAAGAAGATGGAACAACAATGGCGGAAGGCATTGGAAGAGCACTAACAACCGTATTGGCACCTGAACTTGATGATGAACCAGGCATAACAATGGAAGGAGGAGCAAGAGAAGGTGCAACCTCAACAACACTTGAAGAAGAAACAGCATCAAGTTTTGTTGAAGGGTTTTGATAAGAAGGCTTATCATCATCACTTGATTCTTGATCTTCTTGGTCACTACTACTATAAACGACCAGAGGAAACAATGAAGAGAGGGTAATGTTTTCTCGAGGAGAAGATTGATCATCATCTCTTGATTCTTCGTCTTCCTCGTCTTTGTCGTCATCACTATAATCAACCAAAGGCAGCAACATTGATGGGGATGAGAGGGTAGAATACCGATGAAAAGGAGGTTTATCACTTGATTCTTTGTTGTCATCATCAACAAGAGGCAACGAGTGCAATGGGATATTATTATTTCTATCTACAAGTACAGATTCTGACTCAACTTCAGACTCAAGCTCATTCTTTGGTTCTTCATCACTGTTGTGGCCACTCAGGTTAGGGTTACTTGAATACTGATGATCAGGAGGGTCATAACTTGCTTTTTCGGGTTCGAGTTCGAGTTTAGATCCAAGTTCAACTTCAAGCTTAAGCTCGGAGTTGCTCTTTTGTTCATCGTTGTTAGAACTTGAATCTTGACGATGAAAATGATCATGATTTGGTTGGCCAACACAATCTCCATGAAAAGTAGTAGTTTCATCTTTGGGAGAAACAATCCAAGATGGAGGAGGTGGTTGAAACAATGGAATAGTAGTGAAGATGTTGTCCATATCATTCCAACCAAGGTATTGGTATGGAGGGTTGAGTTCAACATCATATTGAGGTGATGTGTTCATGTTGTATTCCCCAAATGAGTCAACAATTGATGGTAGAGGAGAGAAAAATGGAGGCAAATAATCAACTTCATCAATTGGGTTAACATTGAAAATTGATGGTGAAAGAGGTGCAATTTCATCATCATTGTTATGATGTTGGGATCTTGCTAATGATTGAGGATCATTATTATTGTTTACTTCACAAGGAGCATCTGCAATTGGTGAATCCTTGTTCAACATTTTGTTTGTGAAAATGTCATCTATTTCGTGATAGAATTTTTTATTTTGTGTGATTTTTTTGGGAGTTCGTATAAAAGTGATGAGAAAGCTGAATAAGATTAATTAGAAATCTATACCATTTTTGTTTTCTTTATATATCATGAACCGAAATTATCATCATATTTATATATTAGTTTGTATGCAATATTTATAAAATTGTTTTATGTGTGTGTTAGCATTTAATTCTCTTTTTATTTTATGTACATATATAGTCTTTTGACTTTGTTATTAGTATATTCATAAATTAATGTACTTATATGTAAATTTTAGTATATTCATAAATTAATAAATTTGGTTGTTCTATACTTTTAAATATATGAATTTATGAATATACAGGGAAAAAAACTCATATAAAGAACAAAGAATGAAAAAGTGATGTTGATTGTTTCATTTGGTTTGCTACTTTAAAATATATAAAGAAGAATACTACATATGATCAATATTTTTAATTAAAAAATTGCAAAATTAGTTAAATTGACTGAAACATTAAAGAAAAAATATTGGTATCCTAATATTTTCATTAGTTGTTTTTATATATAATTATAAGAAAATGGAATAATAAAAAGGACTAATATTTAATTTGATTGCTTTGCTTTGTTTACCACTTTACCGTTTGAGCCCACGGATTTGGCATGTTTGAATGTAATTACTTCCTTGGCATAGAGGGCTTCTTTATGAAAAGAAATATATAATTTCTTCTTTGACAACATGGAGGATTTTATGGAAAGAAATTAAAATTGGATTGGATTTGTGAATCAATTTAATTTCTGTCTGTTTGAGTTGGCATGCATGTATAAGGACAAGAATTTGCTTGCCTATGCCAAAGACCAAATAAATCAGTCTTTACTTACATTAAATTTGGAAGAAAAAGTTGAATATGTATCATAGATTTATTATTTATAGCATAGAATATATTGATAAGAGAATATCATTGACAGAAAGCATGAAAAATAAAATTTTAATTAGTTAATTATATTAGCAAACTTTAGAATTTAGGATTATAATTTTAAGATTTATCATTTAAAATTTAAGATAACCAAATAATTTTAAAGAAGTTGACTGATATTAATTGAAAAAATTGGGTTATCTAATATTACTCTATTATTTATATACAAATAAAAAGTAAAGAATAAATAATGACTAGATATTAAAAAAGAAATTATAATTATTAAGATTGCAACTAGTTTTATTCTCATTTTATTTGTTTATTTTAAAGAGTAATATTACACGTTTAAGTTTTTTTATGAATTAAGTCTAATCAAATTACATAATGAGAGTTAAAATAATATTAATTATAACTGTTTTTTGTTATATTATTAGATTAATTTAATTAGACTTGATTAATAAATAGATTTATATGTGTAGTATTATTCTATTTTAAATTATTAAGATGATAACACTATTAATAAATAATGAAAACACAAATGTAGTCTTTTGATTTTTATTACTAATAAGTTATGATCACTAATATTACTAGATATCATTCTTCATGAAATTTGTTAAGTTATAAATCGATTTCCATTTTACTATAATATTTAACAGATTATTCTCTAAATACATTCATGTCTAATTTTATCAATTGAATATTTCTATGAAATTCTATGTTTCACTGTAGATGGAATTGAAAGTGTGTAATCATTAATTAAAATTAACAAATGAATGAGAATGAGAATAGAGCACCCTTGTAAAAATTATGTATACTACATATTACGTATTACATTAATACAATTCTTATGTATAATTATATATATGGGAGAGGCCAATGAGTTATAGTTCAAATAGTATAGTCTTTTTATATTCACTTAAAAGATTGTGGATTCAAGTCTCTCTATCTTTAATTTTAAAAAAAAAAAGAAAATTATTTACATAAGA
>NC_029774.3:24096940-24103407 GCF_000817695.3 Arachis duranensis | reverse complement strand
TTCGAGCATAGCAATATATACATATGATAAAAATAAGGAAAACCCCAAAGGAAACCAAAGGGACACAAATACATAAAACTTATTCTCCAAAATCTCTCATAAGAGGAGTCATCACAGTTTGTATTATTTAATGGAGGTAAAAGTATCTAAGCAAAACATATAAACCAAAATAGAGTCCCGAGAACAAAGGATCTTCGCTAATCCAGAAGTCTCCAGCATGCCTCAGCGAGAAACCTCACGCCCAGCATTTGAGAACCACAAAATCCGCATGGGTGAGAACCAGATGTCCCCAGCATGGTAACAGCTTCCACATATATAATACATAATAATAGAGGAAAGTCGAAGGCAATCCTAGAACTTCCTCTAGATAATATCAAAGCTTATAAACAGGCTAAACCATAAAGGGCATCTGACTAAAGATACTTCAGTCTAACTAATACTTCCCTTTCCAATTCCTTCAAACCTCCCAACCACCAGCAGGAGTATAATGTAGCAAACACAGTTATAGCAAACAAGAAGTATACAAATAGGAGCAAATAAGGCATTTAGACAATTAGCAAGTAATATGAAGTCAAATAGGCAATCTCAAATAATTCATATAGTATGCATATGATGAATGTCTATCCCTAGTGGCTGATGATATCATCTGTCGGTTATAGAGCCAACCCGACAAGTCCTGGCAGTTAACCATTGGACTGTCCCTCTGTCGTGTCTCCCCAACTTGAGTCATACTCAAAGTAAACTTGATCATAATCATGATCCATATCCATCACCCTCACTGGTGAATATTTATCCATCACCATCCCTGGTGAATATTTTTGGGGGTGAGCTCGTCCGGGAATTTCACAGTGCCTGGCCACCCTGACGACATAGGGTCAAAAGAGCTTCAAGTCTCGACCTGGAGCACGTGGTGGCTAGTCACTGCTTTCTCCCAGGGAAACTCTCATCTCCGATAATGGAAGTCCAACATTCACAATTCATTCAACAGCATATAGATGCGTTTATACATAGCCATAATCATGGCCCCGCTGTAACATGGCAATAATCCAGCCATCCGGCTCACGGTTAAATCCATAACCAGCCGTTTCATTATCAATCACAGCCTTTCGGCCCATGGCATAACAAGCACTTCCACCACCATCTTCCGCATCTCACATATTCATGCTTGATCCTCATTGATCATCCATTTTTCCCTTGCTTCACTCGCAAGTTGCCACATATGGTTTGCTTATTTATAAGTTTTGAAATTATCTGGAGGAAGTTCTAGGATTGCCTTTGACTTTCCTCTATTATTATGTATTATATATGTGAAAACTGTTACCATGCTGCGACCTTTGGTTCTCACCCATGCGGATTTTGTGGTTTTCAGATGCAGGACGTGAGGTGTCCCGCTGATGCATGCTGGAGACTTCTAGATTTGCGAAGATCCTTTGTTCCCGGGGCTATATTTTGGTTTATATGTTTTGTTTAGATACTTCTATCTCCATTAAATAATACAAACTGCGATGACTCCTCTTATGGGAGATTTTGGAGATTAGGTTTTATGTATTTGTGTCCCTTTGGGTTTCCTTTGGGGTTTTCCTTATTTTTATCATATGTATATATCGCTATGCTCGGACCGGTTATCTTCGCAGTCGGATCTTGAGTCTTGATATTCCTGTTTTTGATACTCCTTTGTAGATATATATAATCTCGCATTGGTTACCCTTATTCGTTACGTTATCGATCGGAGTGTTGCGCTTTTGAGTTGCGATTTTTGTTTACCCCTTTTTTTTACAAAGGCTCCTAGTTATAATCAATCATTCATACTACTATACGTACTAAATTTTTATTTTAGAGGTCGTAATACCTTGCCATCTCTGAATTATGACTTAAGCATAAGACTCTGTATGGTAGGGTGTTACATTATGGTATCAGAGCAGTTCGTTCCTGTAGAGCCTGAGGGATAGACTGACTATGCTTATGTGCATTCTCTGTGTGTGTGTTATGTGCTATTAGTATATCTGCTTGATATAATTGGCATAAACGTTCATGAGCATGCATTTGGGACTTTGAAGCACTAGACTTCCGATATTGAGACTGATCAACTTAATATCGATTGTTTGGTGTGTATAGGAACCAGATGGCGCCTCGTGGACGTGGTAGAGGTAGTGCAAGAGGTCGTACGAATGCTCATGCACCGGAGAATAACCCTAATGACCCGGTGAACTTTATGACTGCGTTGGAGCACATGGCTGCTGCTATGCAAGCCACTGCTGAGGCTCTTGGTCAATAGATGAACAACTATGGTAATGATGGAGGTGGAGTTCAGGGCCCGATGATGCTGGCAAACTTTTTGAAGGTTAATCCGCCTAAGTTCAAGGGAACTGCTAGTCCGATTGAGGCTGATACATGGTTTCAGGCTATAGAGCGAGCACTGCAAGCACAAGTGGTACCTGAAGGACAGCGTGTCGAGTTTGCCACCTATATGCTCACAGGTGAAGCGTCGCATTGGTGGCAAGGTATCCGATGTCTTCTGCAGCAGGGTGATGACTATATCACTTGGAATGTTTTCCAAGAAGAGTTCTATAAGAAGTACTTTCCGACTTCTGCTAGGACAGCTAAGGAACTTGAGTTACTGCAACTGAAGCAGGGTACTATGCCCATATCAGAGTATACTGACAAGTTTGAAGAGCTGTTCAGGTTCTCTCGTATGTGCCAAGGGACTGCGGTGGAATATGAGGAATGGAAGTGTGTTAAGTATGAAGGAGGACTCCGGAGTGATATTTTTAGTTCAGTGGGACCAATGGAGATTAGGACCTTCTCCGAGTTGGTAAACAAGTGTAGGGTTGCTGAAGAGTGTGTGAAAAGGGCAACCGCTGAGAAAGGGAGTAAAAAAGGATCATTCCCACAGAATCGAGGGAAGAGCTTTGCACCTAGAGGTCCGTCTTTCAAGAGGGGAAGCTCTTTCAGGAGGCCCAACAACAACAACAACTTCCAAGGAAAGAAGTTTGGGAAGCAGCCTCAGAATGATCAAGCTTGTACTAGGTGTGGAAGTCACCATCCGGGAGCACCATGCAAGGCCGGATGGGGTTTGTGCTACACTTGTGGAAAGGCGGGGCATAAAGCCGCAAATTGTCCGGAGAAGCAGAAACAAGGTGCTGGAAAGGCACAACAGACTGGTCGGGTGTTTACCACCTCAGCTATAGGTGCCGAGGGATCCGAGACACTTATCCGAGATAATTGTGAAATGGCGGGTCAAACTTTAAATGCTTTATTTGATTTGGGAGCATCACATTCATTCATTGTATTTGAGAAAGCCCATGAGTTAGGACTGAAGATTGTAACTTTAGGTTATGATCTAAGAGTGTACAATGCTACCCATGAAGCCACGGTAACTAGGTTAGGATGCCCGGAAGTTTCCTTTAGGTTCAAGCAGCGTGATTTTATTCATAATTTAGTCTGCTTGTCGATGATCGGTCTTGATCTTATCTTGGGATTGGACTGGTTATCTAAGAACCATGTTCTGCTAGATTGTTCTACAAAGTCGGTGTACTTCATGCCGGAAGATACTGAAGGGCCAGTCGTGGTGAATAATTATTACTTGAATTCGATGATGGTGAACTGTTCCGGGACCGAATGTCAGGGTATCATGTTGTTAACCGTGGGTGTTTCGGGTGATGATCAAAGGTTGGAACAGATTCCGGTTGTGTGTAAGTTTCCGGGAGTGTTTCCTGACGATATTGATGAGTTTCCACCTAATCGAGAGGTTGAGTTTGCTATTGAATTGGTGCCCGGGGCGGGACCAATCTCAAGTGCTCCTTATAGGATGTCACCGTTAGAGATGAACGAGCTAAAGTCTCAGTTAGAGGATTTGTTGGGAAAGAATTTTATACGACCAAGTGTCTCTCCGTGAGGTGCTCCAGTATTACTAGTAAAGAAGAAGGATGGGAGTATGCGGCTCTGTGTGGATTACAGGCAGCTGAACAAGGTTACAATAAAGAATAAGTACCCATTGCCGAGAATTGATGATCTCATGGATCAGTTACAAGGAGCTGGAGTTTTCTCCAAGATCGATTTGCGATCCGGTTATCACCAGATAAGGGTGAGGGATGAGGATATCCGTAAGACCGCTCTCAGGACTCGTTATGGTCATTACGAGTACACTGTAATGTCTTTTGGGTTGATGAACGCCCTACGGTATTCATGGACTACATGAATAGAGTTTTCCGTCCTTTTTGGATAAATTCATTGTTGTCTTCATTGATGACATACTGATTTATTCCAAGACTGAAGAAGAGCATGCAGAACACTTGAGGACCGTGTTGCAGATTCTAAAGGAGAAGAAACTCTATGCAAAACTGTCTAAGTGCGAGTTTTGGAAGAGTGAGGTGAAGTTTTTGGGCCATGTGGTGAGTAAGAAGGGAATAGCCATAGATCCAACTAAGGTGGAGGCTGTGATGGATTGGAAGCAACCAACCACCGTGACGGAGATAAGGAGATTTCTGGGTTTAGCTGGCTATTACCGAAGGTTTATCAAGGGCTTTTCACAAATAGCTTTGCCAATGACAAAGTTAACCCGCAAAGACACTCCGTTTGTTTGGAGTCCTGAGTGCGAGGAGAGCTTTCAGACATTGAAGAAAAAGTTGACCACTGCACCTGTGTTAGTGTTACCCGAGCCGAATGAGCCATTTGAGGTGTATTGTGATGCCTCATTGAAGGGTCTAGGGTGCGTGTTGATGCAGCATCATAATGTGGTGGCATATGCCTCACGACAGTTGAGACCTCATGAAGTTAGCTACCCTACGCACGATTTGGAACTCGCTGCAGTTGTGTTTGCCTTAAAGGTGTGGAGGCATTATCTCTATGGGGTTAAATTCCAAGTCTTCTCCGATCACAAGAGTTTGAAGTACCTCTTTGATCAGAAAGAGCTTAATATGAGGCAGAGAAGGTGGATGGAATTGTTGAAGGACTACGACTTTGAGTTGCATTACCATCCGGGAAAGGCGAACGTAGTGGCGGACGCGTTAAGTCGGAAGTCGTTATATGCAGCTTGGATGATGCTTCAAGAGGAGAAGTTGCTCAAGGGATTTGAGAGTCTGAAAATTGGTGCTCGAGAAGTATCCGGAACTTTGTGTTTGAGCCGATTAGAAATCTCAAGTGACTTTAAGTCCGAACTCCTAAGGGCCATCAGAATGATGAAGCTTTATGGAAGGTGTTACCGGCCATTGAGCAAGGAAAACAATGGAGAGTGTCGGAAGAAAAAGATGGGTTATGGAGATTCAAGGGTAGGATCATTGTGCCAGATGTTGGCACTTTGAGGCAGGATATCTTAAAAGAGGCACACAAAAGGGGATTCTCCATTCACCCGGGAAGTATTAAGATGTACCATGATTTAAAGGCGATTTTTGGTGGCCGGGTATGAAGAATGATGTGGCGGAATATGTTTCAAAGTGTTTAACTTGCCAAAAAGTAAAGATTGAACATAAAAGACCTTCCGGGATGTTGCAACCTTTAGAGATTCCACAATGGAAGTGGGAAAGTATTGCAATGGACTTTGTGTCTGGATTGCCAAGGACTAGGACTGGTTTTGATGATATCTGGGTGATTGTGGACCAACTGACGAAGTCAGCTCACTTTTTACCCATTCGGATGACTTACACCCTTGAGGAATTAGCACGGTTATACATAAAGGAGATTGTGAGACTTCATGGTGTACCTGCTACTATAATCTCTGATAGAGATCCTCGTTTCACTTCAAGGTTTTGGGGTGCATTTCAGAAAGCTTTTGGAACCCGATTAAGCTTGAGCACGGCTTACCATCCTCAAACAGATGGTCAATCTGAGAGGATGATCCAAACACTAGAGGATATGTTAAGAGCTTGTGTTTTGGACCAACCGGCAAGTTGGGATCGGTATATGCCATTAGTGGAGTTTGCATACAATAATAGCTATCATGCAAGCATCGGAATGGCTCCGTATGAGGCCTTGTATGGGAGGAAATGTCAATCTCCGCTATGTTGGTATGAAGCTGGAGAGAAAAGCTTGTTAAGGCCAGAAATGATAGCTGAGACTACTGAACAAGTCAAGAAAATTCGTGATAGGATGCTTACGGCGCAGAGTCGTCAAAAGAGTTACGCCGATCAGAGGTGAAAGCCCTTAGAATTTGAGGAAGGAGATCATGTTTTCCTTAAGGTTACTCCGACCAGGGGAGTAGGTAGGGCGATTAAGGCAAAGAAGTTGAATCCTCGATACATTGGTCCATTTCAGATCCTGGAGAGGATTGGGCAGGTGGCGTATCGGATGGCTCTACCACCTCATCTTTCGAATCTGCACGACGTGTTTCACGTGTCGCAGCTTCGGAAGTACACTCCTGATGCTAGCCATGTGTTGGAACCTGAGTCGGTTCAGTTAAGGGAAGATTTGACGCTTCCAGTGGCTCCGGTCAGAATTGATGATACTAGTATCAAACGGTTTCGTGGAAAAGA
>NC_029774.3:24077851-24095903 GCF_000817695.3 Arachis duranensis | reverse complement strand
TTGATATATATGATGTGGTCATATATGTGATGATGATTAATGATGCCTTGATGGTATGATGTATGAGAAATATGCATGTTGTGATATATGCTTGATGATTGGTTATGGTTGAATTGTAGGTTGAACCATGTTGATGGTGAGTATGATATTGATTATGTACAATGATGATTTATTGGAATTGGTGTTGTTGAGAATTGGCATGAGGAAGAGTATATGATATGTCAATATGTTTGAGTTTGAGCCGCTTGGGTGAAGTGGGTTAAAATGATGAGATAGTGATTTTGTAAATTGTGGTAATGTGTCAATGTGTGAGTTGAGGAGGCTTGATGTTGAATTTGATATATTTTGATTGATTTCAAAGAAAAGGGATGAAATTGGCATGTCTTTATTGATTTGGAAAAGAGTTGAAAATGGCTTGTTTTGAAAATGGCACTTTGTGGTTTTTATGAAAAACTTGGTTTTTGGGCATACTTTGGCGGGACTTAACTTGGACTACGGATCTCCGTTTTGTGCCAAATCTGTTTGGAAATGAAATTAGATCCAGGATGTCCATGCCGTTCAAAGAACGGGTGAAAAACGATTTAAAATGAGAAAGTTATGTCCGTTGGAAGATTGGGGTTTAAATCTGTGAATTCTGCAGTTTTTAACTTAGAAAATTTTTAGTAGAATGACCCCTTGCGCGTGGGCGCACTTAGCGTGTACGCGCCGTTCTTCCGGAAAGCGCCATCCACACGTGCGCGTGGTGTGCGCGGGCGCGCCGATTGTGCTGCACCCAATGCCCAGCCATTTTCCAGAGAGTTGTGCCAGAACTGTGTCAGTTTTGTGCCTGGGGCACGAGAGTACCCACGCGTGCGCGTCGTTTGGCTATTTTTCAATCCACGCGTTAGCGTGCATGACGCTTACGCGTCGATGAGTTTTCGAGGCCATCCACGCGTGCGCGTAGAGTGCGCGTAAACGTGGACCTGTTTTCATCCCAAAGTTGATTTTTGAGTTTTAAAAGCCAAATTTCATACTTCTAAGCCCCCGATCTCACCACTTATGTCTTAAATCATTATGATATGTCTAGCTATGAGAAGAAGGGCTAGTGAATGTGGCAACTTGCGAGTGAAGCAAGGGAAAAATGGATGATCAATGAGGATCAAGCATGAATATGTGAGATGCAGAGGATGGTGGTGGAAGTGCTTGTTATGCCATGGGCCGAAAGGCTGTGATTGATAATGAAACGGCTGGTTATGGATTTAACCGTGAGCCGGGTGGCTGGTTATGGATTTAACCGTGAGCCGGATGGCTGGATTATTGCCGTGTTACGGCGGGGCCATGATTATGGCTATGTATAAACGCATATATATGCTGTTGAATGAATTGTGAAAGTTGCACTTTCATTATCGGAGATGAGAGTTTCCCTGGGAGAAAGCAGTGGCTAGCCACCACGTGCTCCAGGTCGAGACTTGAAGCTCTTTTGACCCTATGTCGTCAGGGTGGCCGGGCACTGTAAAATTCCCGGACGAGCTCACCCCCAAAAATATTCACCAGGGATAGTGATGGATAAATATTCACCAGTGATGGTGATGGATAAATATTCACCAGTGAGGGTGATGGATATGGATCATGATTATGATCAAGTTTACTTTGAGTATGACTTAATGGGAGGTGTGAAGGAATTGGAAAGGGAAGTGTTAGATAGACTGAAGAATCTTTAGTCAGTCGCCACATATGGTTTGCTTATTTATAAGTTTTGAAATTATCTGGAGGAAGTTCTAGGATTGCCTTTGGCTTTCCTCTATTATTATGTATTATATATGTGGAAGCTGTTACCATGCTGGGGACCTCTGGTTCTCACCCATGCGGATTTTGTGGTTTTCAGATGCAGGACGTGAGGTGTCCCGCTTATGCATGCTGGAGACTTCTAGATTTGCGAAGATTCTTTGTTCTTGGGACTATGTTTTGGTTTATATGTTTTGCTTAGATACTTTTATCTCCATTAAATAATACAAACTGTGATGACTCCTCTTATGGGAGATTTTGGAGATTAGGTTTTATGTATTTGTGTCCCTTTGGGGTTTTCCTTATTTTTATCATATGTATATATCGCTATGCTCGGACCGGTTATCTTTGCAGCCGGATCTTGAGTCTTGATATTCCTGTTTTTGATACTCCTTTGTAGATATATATAATCTCGCGTTGGTTACCCTTATTCGTTACGTTATCGATCGGAGTGTTGCGCTTTTGAGTTGCGATTTTTGTTTACCCTTTTTTTTTACAAAGGCTCCTAGTTATAATCAATCATTCATACTACTATACGTACTAAATTTTTATTTTAGAGGTCGTAATACCTTGCCATCTCTGAATTATGACTTAAGCATAAGACTTTTTATGGTAGGATGTTACAGCTCTGAGTTGTTCATGAGCCTACAGGATTACGAAACCAATCAAACTCAGGTAGCATTGAAGCAGCCCCACAACATAAGTGAACACATGCATACAAAATATAAATTTTGGGCAGGGAGATCATTTCCATTTAACATACATATAATTAAAATATGAACTTACAGTTTCCCACCAAACATCAAATTGAGGTAAATAGAGAATTGATGGTGTGGTTCTTCTAGCTTCACCAAATATGTATACCAATGCCTCCTCTGGTGTTTTAGCACTAGGATCTGACAGCAGAGATGGAAGTCCTAATGAATGTTCTTGTTAAGATATAGACAAGAAAAGCATTTACTTATTAAGATATAGAGAATAACAAACCCAACCCTGCAAAGCAAATATATATTCTCCTCACTGCAAATAAATCAGAGGAAGAAAAAAGTAATCATCATAAATAGATAGCAGAGCTGGAAGGACAGTTTCTCCATTATCAGAGAAAAGTCACACACCTTGCCAATATTGCTCAAATTTGAAGAACTCTTCAACAGAACACACTCAAAATAACTCAAAACAACAAATTGAAAATAATATCAATACCTTGACTTTCAGAGCCGTTAGACAACTAATTCCAACTGCAACAAGACATTCCTTTTCCTCTCATAGTTCTTGCGTTTTTGAGCAGATTTTACTAAAGATACTGCACAGTTTAAGTATTTAACAACCACATCTTAGCAAATAGTAAGACACCACAAATGTCATTAATTAAGAAAATTACATATGAAAATGCAGAAAAGCACAAGATAAAAAAGCTAGCAGAACAAACCTTACTAGAATTATAGTGAATATTTTTATTTCTAGGCTTTCTTCTTTTGTGTGCGTGTGGGGTAGAGAAGTATTGCCAATGAAAAAGAAAATACCAACCCAACTAAACCACTGAAGGGTTGAAATGGATGAGCCGGTTATCCAAAGAGGAAAGTTTCCTGTGTTACTATATGTTAAAAGGCCACCCTTTTGCAAGAAAAAAGTGGATGTGATTATCCCAGTGCGTATCCTTATCAGAATTGAGAGGCTACCTCCATTTTCCTGTCGGGCACCTGACAGAGACAAAGATAAAAGCCAAAGTCCTGGAACTGCTATCAGAGACCTGGAACCAAAGCAAAAGAAATGACAAGATTTTGAATTGGCAAATGAGAATATAAAGGTAATAATGAAAATATATGTCATCACAGTTTAGTTTGGTAAATATTATGTCCTACACAAACCACTAACTACAACTAAAATCGGCCATAAAATCATAGACTTCTCGGTGTTGTTAATAGAAGGGGAAAAAAGAAACCAAATATATGTCATGTGAAAGCAAAAGCATAACCATGAATAATATCCAAAACAAACTCCAGAAAGAAAACAAACCTCTTCAATGAAAAAAAACACTAGCCCTGAAATGGTGACTCCATGAAAATACCCCAGATCAACTGCAATTTCTTGCGGTAAGCATGACCTAAAAAAGCAATTCTTCCACCAGGGCAATGCCACTGGCCATTACAGTTCCTTGAACAACCACCAAAAGCATTTTCTCGTACACTTTAAAACATGTCACAGCATCTAAAGATGACGGACTACAAGGCCATGAAAAAGTTGCACAACCAAGAAATGCATTCACAACATGGATTGAAAAAACGAGGATGATGCCACTAAGGAAGCCCTTCAACAATTCAAATATCTGCAAGAACCACTAAAAATTTTAATACATTCATTCTCGTTACTGTAATTTCAATTTTTATTATACATATTTCAGGGGCAAAGAAGAAGATTGAAACATCATATTAACATTTGACAACACATTCCAATACTATCTTCAGATATTTATTCTGAGACATTTTTACTGATTTTCATCTCAAACTTGTACCTGGTGTGACAATTTCAAGTCCAAACCATACTGCTCAAATGCATTTTCATACCCATAGATTCTTTTTCCCCATAACATGATAAGTATCACTGTTGAAGTGTACAGGCTAACAATGCAAGTGAACTCGGCAAATCTAGAAGTGGTCTGTGTTGTCCAGCTCCGAACCAATGTCGGAAGCAATGGAATAGCAACAGGAGACCATAGAACAAGGATCATACCAACAAATCTTACCAGAATTGACAACAACCTTACTAGAGATAAAAATGCTTATTTTTTGCATGCTTAATTAAACAAATAAAAAGTTTCAAATAGCTAATTAAAAAGACTTGCAATCAGAAATAAAAAATAAATGCTCAAGAATTGACTCAAATTAAACTTTGAAGCATGGAAAATGATGGTGGGAGGGCATATGCAATCATAAAAAAGTTTGAAATTCAATTTAAAAAATATTTAAAATTTAAATTCAACAAAAATTTACAATCAATGGGCTTTATATTTACTAAAATTAATGACTCACTATAATATTGGTTGAAATTAGCTGATATAGTAATAATGAGGTGGAATTAGCAGGGGGAATAAAAGGTATTAACAAAAGCCCTTTCCTTAAAAAAGCCTTTGTTTGAAAATATCAGTGACCAAAAGCAACATATTTGAAACAAACTACTCACATGATCTTTGTATTTAACAAGAGCAAAAAAGGAAGTTAACTATAATTAGTGGGAGATAATAGCACGAAGTTAAGCGTCATACATTAAAGAAAGAAGAAAGAAAGGAAAATAAGAGGCTTTTTCCTCCTTAATCTCCCTTAGTGCGGCACACAAAAAGACAAACCCAACTTGGATTTCACCTTTCACAGTTCATACCATAAACACTAAAGAAGGAAATAAAAGAAAATATTACACAACACAGAACTAAAACAAAAGAGAAACATTTCCCAATTTAAACCCTCTTTTTCATAATAATTTTCTCATGCCTTTTTTCTTTTTAAGATCCACCACATGAATCCAACTTCAGGTTTTATGAGAGAAAAGCATATGTACTACTTCAATTTTCCTTCTCTAACTTGTATGGAAATGGAACTATAAATTACAGAACCATAAATTTAAGTGCAAATTTAGAGACAGAAACTTATAAAAAAGTGAACTTTGTACTAATTCTAACTGTAAAAATAAGAAAGCAAATAATTTCTGAATAGAAAGTTTTGAAAGTTATTAAGTACAAGGAAAAAGACATGAAGCAAATGCGGAGAGAAACAGAGTAAGGGTTTACCAATGAAACATTAGACTTGAAGGTCACTCTTGCAGCGACGTTCGTGTTTGCGGTGACAAAGACGATGCCTGACCGAGATCGGAGGCAGTTCTGCAATGACTACAAAGCCAGGAGCAACAGAGGGCTTACCTACACATCGACGGTGACAATGACAATAGCTAATGCGGCAAGCATTGGCAGCAACAACGAGTAGCGATAATTCAGATCTGGATCGAAATCAACAACAATTAAGAAATTGAACAACTCCATGAATAGAAAAGAATTAAAGAAGAGAGAAAATGCTTACCGCAGTGGAGAGTGAAATCGAGAATTTGAATCTGAAGGTAGAGCAAGAGATGATTGAGGTCTCAAGAAGAACGAGATAGGGTTTACAGCATTTTTCCCAGTTTGAGGAGGAGTGAGAACGATTGTGAGTGTTTCTATTTACCCTTCAGATTTGTTTATTTGAGAATTGGGAGTGACTTTTAATTGACAATAGGTAACATTTTTAAGAAATTTTTTAAAAACTAAATATATTTGCTAACATTTATAAATAAATGTTACTTAATATTGAATTTTATGATCATTACTAACACTTTAACAAATATTAAAAGAGAAATGTTACTAAAACTTCAAAATGTAGTAGTGTAAACACAAAATAATTCAACATAATCCAGTAAAACAGCAACATGTATTGTCATAAAATATATCACATGCACTAGTTTATATGTCACCTACTATTACAACTTATTTTACTAAACACAATTGTCAAAAATGTTTTCACATTTTCAGCAGCATGCATTGTCATAATTAATGGAATGAACACAAACTAGTGTATTTAAAGCTTAAAAAATTATTTGATACTTGTCACTATTAAGTTGGGGCAATGCCTTATACTATGTCTATATTGTCCACAGTTGCTACATGTCACAGATGTATCCATCTTCCTAAGTTTTATCTGAGAATGATTCTCATCAGGTTCTCTGATCCTTACCATCAAATCTTTGGTCTTCCTGCCTTCATTCTAAAGATGAAAAGTATAATGGTATCACACTTCACTTTTGACCACTTATTTTCTCCATTGATTGGAGAAACTAACTTACCATAAATTGCAAGATAGGTTGTTGGGCTATAAAAGTTACTGCAGTAATTTTTTGTATTGTCTCCTTTATTGAATATGGTACAACAAGCACGCGGACAGGATATTCCACACAATCCCCAAAATCTGCAGCTACATGTTCCAACCAATAAGCTAACGACGAACCTCTCTACAATAATCATATTCTTACGAGAAAATTCGTATTTCAATCCTCCAGCCCATCTTAGTTGCCACTTCATAGTTCGTGTTGCAATGACATCCAATCTCTTTTTTTGTTTAGACAAGATTGTACCGTCATATCTTTCAACCTTTGACAATGCTCAAGAGCATAAGTTTGGATTTTCACAGTAAAAATAGGATTGACGTTGCAAGTATAGTCCAAACCCAACCCTTGATCATCAATCAAATTATAATCCTAAAGATGTCACAAATCAAAGCAAATATAATTCGAGAGTATTCAACTCCCGGGTCGTTCTTTCCTAGGAACTAGTACCAACAAGTGCATACAATTTTAGTTGTGATAAGCAAAGGGGTGTTTTCAATAAAGAAGCAAGCAATAAAGAAATAAAAGAACAAGACAAAATTGCAATTAACAAACTAATAAAGGAATAAAAGAACTATGTATGTAATATAGACAAGTAATGCTATAAAGTGATGGAAAAATAGTTCAAAACATAAATGAAACCTTGACTTGGGATGAGTTATGGAATTCCTTCCTTGCCATAACCACAACATGATAATTATGATGGATTAATCTCACTAAGTCAACCCTTAACATCGAAGGATAGGTTAAGTGAGCATAATTGTTACTAATACACAAATCCTAACTAACTTACTAAATTAATTGGTAACAAGCTAGCGTTAGTGGAAACAATAGCAACTAACAACCCAAGAATTATCACTAAATGTTGGACATTATGGCTCTAGTAATCCATAAACTCATTTCCCCCAAGCCAAGGGGTAGAAATTACCCCATAATCAAAATTGGCATTTCATCAAACATATAGAGGGCATAATCATAAAATATGGCAAAATTGGAAAAATGGTAAAAGCTATGAACCACAAATGATCAAAATCAATAAAAGCAACTCAAACAAACATATAATAAGCATCAAACATCAAATTAACCAACTAGAAATTCAAAATTGCAAAACTATGTATATTTTGATAAAGGAAATTAAAACATAAGAAAGTGTAGAACAAGTAGTGTAATAGAAGAGAAATTAAAGAAATACTTACAATGCAATTGCTATAATTCCAAATCAAAACTTGAAGTATAAAATGCTACAAATCCTAATTAAGAACCCTAAGAGAGAATTTTCTATACTACCCTACTCCTACTCCTACTATGTGTTTTTCTAATCTAAAATTGAGCTCCTAAAAACCTAATGAAAACCTAATGCCTTCATATGAGGTGTTGCCCCCTTCATATAGCCTTTGATTTCAGCATCCAAGCCTTCAAAAATGGGCCAAAAGAGCCCCAAAACGCGAGTCCACGTGACTTTTTAATGGAGGCATGTGCTGATACCTGTGTGTACGCACAGGTGTGTGCGCACGCACACTTTGCTGAATTTTCACTTGTGCATACGCACAGAGATTTGTGCGCGCACACGCATGCTGATTTCCTTCTTGTGCGTACACACATAAGGTTGTGCGCACACACGCATGGCTGTGTGTTTCTCCTTTATTTTCTTCATGTTTTCTCCCAAATACATGCTCCTCTTCCATTTCCACTAAGCCATTCCTACCTTATTCATCTGAAATCACTCACAAATAACATCAAGGTATCGAATGGAATGTAATTGAAATAAAATAAGTTAAATTAGGCACAAAAGAGCATGTTTTCATAATTAAGCACAATTTAAGGAGAGAACACAAAAGTATGCTATTTGGATGAATAAATATGGGTTTATGTGATGAAATCTACTCAAATTAAACCAAAATATATCGTCAAATATGAATTGATCAACCTTCTTTTTCTTTTTAGCAAACCTAGACATCCAATAGTACCGAATCCATTTGAATAATGTAAGAATAGGCTTATCTTTTGCCTCCAAAACTCTCCCATTGAAAGCTTTAGAAATATTATTCATCAACATATCACTCTTTGCAAGGAAAGTGAAGTGGCTCTTGCACCAGAGCTTTGGATCCAATGTTGCCAACTTTTCATAGCATTGTTGATTGATGTGCATCAGGTGAGTCATCCTCCTCTCCCATTCCTCCACATATATAGCTTTAGATATTAATAGAATTACGTCCCTCAAAATAGTCCCACCACCAAATGTTTTTTTTTTGCAATTGAAATATAAATGCCTCAAGCATAGTCTATGCTCTCTAAAGCTGGCATCATCTCTTGAAAAACTTGCATTAATCCCTGGAATACATAATACAAACCAAAAAACATAAAAGAGTATAGATATGAATACAACATTACCTAAGTAATAAACACATAATGACAACTTAAAAGTACTAACATTTTGTTGATTGGACATAATATCCACTTTCTTCTACTGACATGACCAATATCATCCAATAGTAGGTTAATAAACCAATTCCAACTGTCTCTGGTCTCGGCCTCTACATCAGCAACAATAATTGAAAAATAATTATCATTTGGATCTCTTCCAACAGCCATCAAAAGTTGTTGACCATGATCATTCTTCAAGTAACAGCCATCTACCCCTATGATAGGCCTGCAACCAGCCAAAAATCTTTGCTTCACAGAATCAAGGTACATGTACATCCTCATAAACTTTGACTGGTGTGTAACTGAAGGCTTGTCAACTAAAATCTAAGCAGTAGACTTAGAATTCGTCATCATAATCTCCATATAGTAATATCTCAACGTGCCATATTGCAAAATAGCGTTGCCATGTACTTTTTTCTTGCCTTTTCCTCACCCAATAAGCCTTTGTAACTGAAATATTAGCTATATATTTGTCTTGAATGGTCTGAATTACTGTTGCAATCTTCATCTCCTCTCTCCTACTAATGTTGGTAACAATCTTCTGTGACACCCAACTACTTGATGCAAGCTTACCACTGTAATTCCATCCACAAGTGTACTTTCCATTCAGAGTTTTCAGCCAAAATTAATCATAACCACCAACCTTGGATGCAAATACCATCCACTTACACTTTCCTTTCTTTCTTTTGCAACCCACTCTACATCTAACTTTATCATTCTTGAGATACTTAATATTCCTTCCACTCAACAAAGCATGCTCTCTAATAGCATTTTTAAATTGAGCGAATGACTTGAACTCCACCCCACCTTAAACTCATAGTCCCTGCTCATTTCAGCCTCATTATATTTTAGGGTATCTTCTCTTTTTAATCATATAATCCAAATCTCTCTCATAGTTATCAATATCTTCGGTTTCGTAACTCTCATAAATTTTTTCAATTTCAATATTCTCACCATTAGTAGCATCATGAACAGCAGCATCATCACCAGCAAGTTTATCATTGTCATCTTGATTTAACGGGCCATTGAACTCCCAAAATCATTTGAAACTCTACCATCATTTTCATCTTCAACATAAAAATCAAAATGATCCTTGTGATCTCCATCATTAGCACTATCATCAAATCTATCCTCCTTACTAGATGGCTCTGATTCACCTTCAACCTCTACTTCTATTAAACCACTTCCACTGTATTCAGCTTCAATTGGCACATAATCCTTATCATTCAAAGATATTTCAACACCATTACCTTTCTTACAGCCATCAATAACATACACCAAGTAATGCTTAACAGTTTGTGACACTAATAATCTACCCATTCTCATGACATCTCCATTACTCATCAACTCTCTAAATCCTGAGTTCATTTGACAGTCTGGTTCATAGTACCATAGCTTAACATAACCTTTGTACCCTAACTTCTCCAGCTTACTGGCTATTTCTTACAAACTCCATTTATCGAGCTCAAAATGCAAGTCTTTCAATACCCTTTTTCCCAAATATTCTAGATCGTGACCTGTATCATGAAACTTTCCACCATGATGTAGGTTTATGGTGAAATCCAAATTCTCCATCACTACATAAAAAAAAGGAAAAAGAATCCTAATAAACTAGCATCATCACAGCAACAACAATCAATAATCAACAAAATTCATAATCAGCAAAATTAATTCATAAATCAATTCAATAATTAACAAAACTCCTGCATATATATCCATATTATAAACCCTAAACCATTATATAAAAAAATCAAAATCAATTCAAGAAATATTATATAAAAAAATAGACATATGCTTAAACCTAAGGAATCAACTTTGAAAAAATGAAAAAAAATCACCTGTTGTTGCACTCTCAGGCAGCAAGGGCGAGACAAAATTGCGGTACGAAAAGGCGATGTGAGGCGAGGCACGGCAAGGCCAGGAGAGCAGAGTAGAGCACTCGTGAACGACACAGATGGACGACGACTGCCAAGCGACAGACGATGCCAAGCGACGAACGACAAGACTAAAATGGGACGGAAGAGAAACGCAGCCGTGGGAGCTTTGGAGAATAACTTAGGGCTGGCTAGGGTTTTCTGACTTTGGGACAAAATACTAAGAGTTCTTTTGGTATTTTGAAAATATGGAGGTCTACTCAATTAGGTATTCTAACCTAATAATGAGAATATTCATTTTTGTAACAGAATATTCTATTATTTTAAAAAGACACTTTTCTTTAAATAAATTTATATTTTATACATAAATATATATTTTTATTATATTTGAGGTAATCTGGATTGAACCTTAATTAAATCTTTAACCTTTTAAACTTCTAATTCTATTAATTTAATGATGGATTTGGTTTTTAAAACTTTAAATTTAGGACGGTCATCTAAAAAGAAGTGGCAAATTATAGTGTTTGTCACATAAAAAAAACATAAGAAAACAACGTATCCTTCACCAGAAAGACATAATCACATAAACAACAATCTTATAAAAAATGAAGCAGATGGATTAGATTATAATGATACCTATTTAGAATCTATTAATACTGTAGATAGTAATAATTAGAGACTTCAATCTAGTTAATAATTGTTATTTACGGTCTATTACAGGTTAGTGCTAATTTTTCTTTTTTTTTTTTTACTATATGGTTATTAAATTTTTATACACTTTAATTCTTGAGATCAGCATCATAGAACATAATTGTTTTAATGCAATTATAGAGTTTTTGTTTTCCCAATCCAGGCTATATATGTGCCTTTTGACCTGAAGTACAAATATAATAACAAGGGTTGATTTTTTGGGTTATGGAAGTGGGAGTGTGTTGAGCGGGGTTATGGGATGAGGAGGAGTTAGACCAATCAGTGGGACAGGTTATTTTGTTAGAGTTGGTGAGAAGAAATCGGACTCAATAATTTGCTTTTTCAGATTTCTTTGAGCAAATTGGAGAATCCGTTTTGCATGGAGAGAAGAGATGAAGATAACATTAAGGAAATCGAACCTTGCGAGTTGTACATAATCAATTTTTTTTATATTACTTTAAAGTAATCGCATGGTCCGATTTCATTGTTTACGAATTTTTTTATTTAGGTTGAGCAACTCGTTGGATTCGAGTTGTGGAGGAGTAAATATTTTTTCAGAGTAAAATTCAACACATTCAATATTCTTGCGAGAGATTAGATTCACAATCCAAATTAATGTTAAATTAAAAAATAACATCTAAGAGAAAAAATGGTAACCGAGAGGATTCCAATCCAAATTAATGTTAAATCAAAGAATAACATCTAAGAGAAAAAATGGTAACCAGAGAGATTGCTAGGTGACGAATACAGTTGTGATCAAGATCCCCAACTTAGAGTAACATGTCAACTAGATGACCTAATAAATTTGTTTTAGCATATAACTGATTTTATTTTTCCTACATTTTAATCCATGTTTTTTATTTACTAAATAATAACAAAAAAAATATAAATTACTTAAGTAAATATTTTATTCATCCAATAAATAATTTAGAAATCAAGTATGTATAAAGAATAATATTTCAAGTTCTTAGTGGTTGGGAAAGAAGATGGCATGAAACTTGGTGGGTGGATGGGAAAAAAAGGGAGAATTGAGGATAAGAAGGGGACTTGTGGAGTTAAAAGGGGCACCATTTTGAAGAACTATGGGTGTGCGACGCGTGGAGCACTCTTCCACAATTCAGACGGTCCGCGTTGTTACCACTTTTCGCACGGTCCAATTTGACCATGACAAGTTCTTCGATCCGATTTCTACTGACACCATAGAAATGTAAAGTTCTTCTCCTCTCCATAACACGGTACAGCACATACTATGACTCCATAATAAAATTAATTTGCGTAATAACAAGCATTCTTTATATTGTGTTTGTGTGTCTAGCTGCTATATATGATGTCTTGTCTCTCTTTCTTACCTCTATCGCTTTTTTGTACGGCTCAGATTTGTTATTTTAATTTTCTAAAACTTATATATGTGTAATAACTTTTGGATATGTTAAATTTTTAATTATTTCACTATTGGATAGACTAATTTCTTTTGATTGGAACATTTTATGTTTCTCATAATTATAATGTTGCTATCATCCAATTGATTAGATGAATATCTAATTGATTTGATTTATACATATATAGCAATCGATTTTTGAGTTATACAATCGATTGCTTTCAGAATAATGAATGAAATAAATTTAGTGGCTTTTAGTTCAATTGCATTGGATGTTTTCTCCAATAAATTAGTTCTGTGAAAAAAAAAAAGAAATTATTTAATTCTAGTAATCGATTGAGTCCGTAGATAAGAGAAAAATAATTTCATCTAATTAACCAGATGATTCTTTCAATAGGTTGTTTTGCAGGAAATTATAATTTAAAAGAATGCATATCTAACAAAACACCAAGAGTGATGACTACTGTACCAAACCAATGATTACAGAGAATGAAGAGATTCATAAAACGATTACAGTTATAGAAATTGGACAATTAAAAAATAATTTGACGATAGATTATATATAAAATTGTTAATATTAGGATTGACAAGATAAAATTAAGATTCTTGAAATGTTTTGGCATCGTCTAATCTTTTGCCTCATTTCTGTTGCAGGTTATGGATGAAAACTGAGTTATAGAGCGAGAATTGATAGTATAGCAGCCATATTTGCTTCTTGATCAAACTTCATGCAGACTTTCATAAAAGTAATTAGATGTAGATAATCATCATCATACATAGAGAGGGGGTGGAACTCTTATATAAGATATTTCCAGGAGGAAAAGCAGCAAGTAGGTTTCCAATGGAATGGAAGTGAGAAATAACATTTTCTCTTCCATTTCCATCAATCTTATTTAGGTATTGAGTTAAAGTATATCTTTCAAGGTATGAAATAACAGTTTACTCTTGGAAAATACTAGAGTCCAACAAATTTCCAACTTTATACTCAAACTTCTTTCCTATAAACACTAGCTTTTAAGTATTTTGGTATTTCACATATCTGAACCCAAATTAGAATATGGTTGAAATCAAATGTTTGTTTCTTTTCTCCATTTATTCAATTTATTCAATGAGAGAACATAACTTTTAAAGGATAATAATTGAAAAATAAAAAAATTAGTCAAAACAGTAAAAATTTATTTTATTTAGTATTTATTAATTATTGTTATAATTAATAAATACTAAATAAAATAAATTTAAATTTTTTTATCTTTCTAGTATTATCGATTTTTAAATAATATTTATAAATATATTGTAGGATTCAAAGCAAGTCAACTAGTTGGAAAAAAAAATTGAAACATGATTTCACTCAATTTTAACAACTTGTCGCCTTCAGGGCAGTTCTAGAATCTCTTTAGTCCTACTTTTACTGTGCTTGAAGAGTAAATTCTATCGGCAAATAAGATTTTGTTGCTATGGAGAGGTTGGGCTCAACATCCACATCATCCCATATCTTTGGATTCTTAGCATTGGCTTCATCATAAATCGATGAGTTAGATGTCATTTTAGGAGTCATTATAATATTTTGGATTTATGGTTACAGATTTTTTAGTTACAATAAAAAATCGTAACTATAGACATTCTAAAGTTACGGTAAAAATTTATGGTTACGGTTTTTTAAAAAAATGGTGGTCATAAAATGTCTATGATTATAGTTTCTAAAAAAAATGACTTAAAAGAGTTTATGGTCACAGTTTTAGAAATGATCTAAAAGAGTTCATGATCACTGTTTTTTACTGTGATTAAAAAAAGTCTATAGCCACAGTTTTACAAAAAAAAAGGTGACCTAAAAGAGTTTATGGTTACGGTTTTAGAAGTGACTTAAAGGGATCTATGGTCACATTTTTGAGAAGTAACCTAAAAGATTCTATGGTCACAGTTTTAGGGAGTGACCTAAAGGGGTTTATAGTCACGATTTTGGAGGATGACCTAAAAAGGTATATGGTCATGGTTTTGTGGGATGACCTAAAGGTATCTATGATCATGGTTTTGGGGGTGGTCTAAAAAGATTTATGGTCACGGTTTTTCGAATGGGTGACCTAAAAGAGCCTATGGTCACGATTTTGGGAGGTGACCTAAAGGGATCTATGGTCACGGTTTTGGGAGGTGACCTAAAAGGGTCTATGATCACGGTTTCGAAAGGTGACTTAAAGGTATCTATGGTCACGATTTTGGGAGATGACTTAAAACAGTCTATGGTCACAGTTTTTCGAAAGGGTGACCTAAAGAGTCTATGGTCACGGTTTTGGAGGGTGACCTAAAAGGGTCTATGGTCACAGTTTTGAAGAGTGACCTAAAGGTATCTGTGGTCACAATTTTAGGGGGTAGCCTAAAAAAATCTGTGGTCACGGTTTTAGAGAATGACATAAAGATTTCTATGGTAACAATTTTGTGGGGTGACTTAAAAGGGTCTACAGTCACGATTTTGGAGAGTGACCTAAAGGAGTCTATAGTCACGATTTTATATATTTAAAATTTAAAATTTTTAATAATTAAAAATTAATGAAAATTTTATATGATTTAATTTAAATATTAAAATTTTAAATTAAAATACTTAATTAAAAATTAATTAACAAATTGATAATTAAATAATATTTTTAAAATAAATTTTAAAATATTAAATTAAATCTTAAATTGATACTTTATCCTGATTTGATTAAAAGTATCAACCCTAACCCTAAAATTCAAAACACACACTAACCCTCACAATCCTATCCCTCACTCACACTTATCCCCTCACTCCCCCCCCTTACCCACAGGCAGGGAGAAGAATAGAGGGAGGTGACGGCGCCGACGAGGCTAGGTGCGGCCGACGCTGTTGTCATTGTCAGAACTGAGAAGGAGAGGGAGGAAACGTTGAGAGAGAGGGACGTCGTCAAGCCAAAAGCGAGAGAGAGGAGGGGGGCCACTACAATCCACGCCGCCACTGGAGGGATCATCGCACGCCGTAGCTGCTGTCAAGATCGTCGTTGTCGTCGTTCAGTGTCGTCGTCGCGTCGCTATTAAAAAAGAGAGGGAGAAGAGAACGCAGGCTAGTGCACAGAAGGAGGAGTTGCCGCCGTTCGTGCCTCTCGTCGCCGTTGCTCCTTCGTCGTCGCCGCTATTTGGGTAGTCACCGAAGGAAGCCATGGCTGACCGCACTGCCGCCGAAGCTGCTGCTCCATTTCGTCACTGTCTACATGTTTAAGTATGTTTGTTCCCTTTTTCTCTGACTCCTTCACCCAATAATGTATCAAATTTCTAAGCTAAAAACCAAATTGAGGTTTAGGGTTTTATTAAGTTGTAATTTGATAATTTTAAATCTGATAGCTTTAATGTTTTAATGTATTCTTTCATTTTTTGCTTGCTGTGTAAGTTATTTTTTGCTGAATTTATTTAAAAATTTTTTTTGGCTGCTGGTTGCTGTGTTTTTCAAATTTTGCTGCTATGTTATTAGTTTGTTAAATTGTTAAGTTGCTAATTATTGCTGTGTTAGTTATTTCTAGTTGAATTTAGTTGTTTCTAATCGTTAATTACTCAATCATTATAGTTTTCTATGTTTCAGCTATAATGGATTAAACAGTAAAATGCCTTTTTTTCTTATGTATTTTATAACTCTACTTTAAGATTCTAATATATTATTTTGGATTTTGTTCTTGACAGAATTTCTAAGTCAAGAATTTTTTCTATGGGTTGTGATGAGCATCAAAAGTATACATCTAATGTACATAAAAAGGCATAAAAGCATAGCTAGGCATACAAAAAATTGTTACCTTTTTCTCTCTCTTTTTTTTTTCTCTCTCAACCATAATAATATTTGATCCCTCATCATTGATGAGGTATATATACTCATTATTGAAACTTCAAATTATTACCATCAAAGATATTTGCCTCTTTGTTTTTTCATTAACTGGTATTGAAACTTCAAATTATTACCACCAAATAAGATATATGCCTAACTAGATATTTGATATCAAAGACATCAAATAGACAAGGGATAGGTGAACTGAAGAACCTTTTGAATTAAATTTTGTTACTTTATTTATTTATTTTTTTTTTTGGGTCAGACATTTTTTTTTTTTTTTCTTGTTTATCGTTTCTATCTTAGATGATTGTTTTTTCAGTGGATAAGACATTAACTGGCATGATTTGTTGATTGTTGACGTTAATATTTACAGCAAAATATATAATATTGCTTAACATGTTTAGTGATAAATATCCAACTATTTATATATTAAGCATAAGCTTAATCTAATTAATTAATTTTCAGCAAAATAAAGTTTAAAAGATATGGAAGCATCGAATCCTTCTTTGGAGAAAGAAACATCAAAATAAATTTCTGTCTGTTTGAGTTGGCATGCATGTATAAGAATAAGAATTTGCTTGTTTATGCCAAATACCAAATAAATCAGTCTTTACTTACATTAAATTTGGAAGAAAAGGTTAAATATGCATCATAGATTTATTATTTATAGCATAATATATATTAATAAGAGAATATCATATTGAGAGAAAGCATGAAAAATAAAATTTTAATTAGTTAATTAATATTAGCAAATTTTAGAATTTAAGATTATAATTTAAAATTTATAATTTAAAATTTAAGATAATCAAATAATTTTAAAGAAGCTGACTGATATTAATTGAAAAAATTGGGTTATCTAATATTACTCTATTATTTATATACAAATAAAAAGTAAAGAATAAATAATGACTAGATATTAAAAAAGAAATTATAATTATTAAGATTGTAATTGTTTTTATTCTCATTTTATTCGTTTATTTTAAAGGATAATATTATACATTTAATTTTTTTATGAATTAAGTCTAATCAAGTTAAACAATAAGACTTAGAATAATATTAGTCATAACTGTTTTTTTATTATATTAGATCAACTTAATTAGACTTGATTAATAAAAAAATTTAGATGTGTAACATTATTCTATTTTAAATCATTAAGATGATAACACTATTAATAAATAATGAAAACACAAATGTAGT
>NC_029774.3:24073001-24077337 GCF_000817695.3 Arachis duranensis | reverse complement strand
ACAGTATCTATCATTTCAAAATTTTATTATGCTACAATATCATCGTTTTAGAATGTGATTATGCTTAAAAAAATGGTTAAAGTATTAAATTAGTTTTTTACGTTTGGACGTAATTTTGTTTTCGTCTTTAAAGTTTAAAGTATCCTATTTGAATCCAAAAAATTTCATTTATCTTTAATGTAGTCCCACTCTAAGGTCAAAGTTAAATAATTAATGGAATGTTCTATATAACAGCAGTACAAAAACAAGATCGATAATCTGTAGAACAAATATAAGTTCTAGAAGCACAAAATTAACTGTGGAAGCATCAATATATTTATTTATTATTTTTTTAGTTTTATAAAAAATATTTCATTTAAATTATAAAAAAATGATAAATAAATATATTAATGTATACATAATTGATTTTGTGCCTCTAGAATTTGTTATATACCAAGAAATGATAGATATTATCATATTTGATGTTGTTGACACTTCTACTAACTAAAAAATGCACTAAAAATGAACAAAAATATCACACACCGGCAAAGTCACAATATAACTATTAAGGTTGCACATGGATCGGATAATATCCACATATTTACGGTAATTATCTGCATCCGATTCAAATTTTATAGATATTATCCGATCCACAGAGCTATCGGATCGGATCGAATCGGATCCGTACTATGGTAGGATCGGATTGCAAATTTGGCAGTGATATCCGCGGATCCGATCCGCAAATTCGCATATCCGTATGTCTCATATAAATAGCATAGTTTAAGAAAGTAAACGCTAATGTGATATGAATTTTAGTATGTTATTTTATGAATTTTATAATATCTTATTTTTAATTTTTTATGTTGTACTTTAACTTAGAATAATGAAACTTAGATCTTGTATTATTATTTTTCTTTTGTTATTCAAGAGAACTTTTATTGATAATATTTTAGGAGTAAATAGGCTTAAACAGGTGGAAAAAATAGATTTTTTAGAGTCAAAAGGGCTTTAAAACAATTTTATTAAATTATGCAAATATATCCGATATCCGATCCAATCCAATCCGCAAGTATGCGGATCGAATCGGATCCAACTTAAAAAAATGCAAATATCGTATCCGATCCAATATGATGAGTACAGTGTGCAGATCGAATAGAAAACAACACATTCATTTATTAATACATATAAAAAGAGACATAATAAGCTTAAAGCAGCACATCCAAATTTCAACCTATATATTCTTCCCCCCCACCCAATTACATCAAACATAAGAAATAAAAATAACAAGAACTTATTCATCATGACATCTTATTTATTCATGTTCAAGAAACGGGAAGGAAAGTCCAACTATATATTCATTGTTGATTTCCATCCTGATATACCCACGACCCATCAATCCAATCTACGTGAACCCTAATTTGGGAAGAAGGATAAACAATCTCTTCATTTGTGGAGGAAAAATACACAGAATATCTGGAACCCCTCTTACTGGTAATTTTTCCAACCCACCAACCATCATTGTCAAATACATCAACATTTTGATTAACAATGAATTCATGAGATCCAAGATCTTCGGATGGAATAGGGCGAAGGTCCTTAAGTTTCACCATCTCAACGAGAGGCTTATTAGGCTCAGTAGCACTTAGAAGGTTTTTATATTGGACAAGGTAGCAGCTATTACCAACGCATGAAACAATGGTGGCTTCATAATAAGAACCAAAAAACCCTTCTTCTTTACCACACACCTCCACTTTCTGCCCTATTTGAAACCTGACCCTACTCCTAACTGGTGGACGCATGACTACAAAAAATTTCTTACAAGTTTGGGATTATGAGCAATTGATATATGACTATGTGAACACTTATATAGTTGAGAATCGTGGTTTTTTGTTGTTTCTTTTTTAAAAAATGGATGAAATAAATTTGCGGCTTTGGAAAATTTTTTCATAAAATCTATAGAATAAATATCTCCTTTTTTTTTGGTATGTAATAAATAAGCATTAATTTTTGGTTTCAATGCTTTTGATTTTATATCCATCTATTGGATTTTCTTCTATAAATTTGCAACTTTTGATGGAAAATTTAGCAAAAGATGTAATTTATCTTATTTAATATTCACTAATTTTAGTAATAATTAATGATAAATATTAAATAAGATAAATTTAAACCTTTTTTTTGTTTCTTTAGTATTACGAATTGATGAAATAAATTTGCATCTTATAATTACTTTAAAGGATTTGAATGTTTTATTGTTAGGTATTAATAGTTTGGTATTAATAGTTTAAAAGTGTCATACAAATTATGAAAATACAAATGATATTTAATTTATTCTTTTTGCGTTCATTCATTATAATAATAAACTTAATGATGAATTTAATTGATATTAAATTAGAATATTGGGTTAATAATCAAATTAGTTTTTAAAAGATAAGATATTTTTTAAATTCATCTCTTAAAATTTTTTTTAATCAAATTGGTTCTTCAAAAATTGTGAATTATTCATATTTGTCCTTTCAGTCACTCCATTAACAATTTTTTTCAAAAATTGATGTTGTAAAATGTTAATTGATAATATATATAATATCTGCTATGTCTAATTGGATATTGACCAAATATGTTTATGAAAATTTATTAATTTAATCATTTTTTTCAATTACAAAAATCCTATTCCTAATATGACCTAGTGACTAAATTGATAGATATTCGTAAACATATTTTGTCAACGTCTAATTGAACATGTTATGTGTCATGTATGTTATCAGTTAACATTTCACATCATCAATCATTGATGAAAATTGTGACTGGAGTAATTGAAGAACATATATGATTAATTCGTAATCTTTGAAGAACCAATTTGATTGAAAAAATCTTTCAGAGACGAATTTAAAAAATACCTTATCATTCAAGAACTAATTTGACTATTAACCCTTAAAATATTATTTATCTCGTAGTCATATATTAATTATTTGTAGTCATAATAAGAAGTTATTATATTTGTATTTTTGTATAAAATAAATTTTAAAATATTTAATATTATTAAAAATATTCTTTTTTCTCTAATAGTTGTACTCTCTTAAAACATCTATGTGTAGATAAAAAAAATAAAGAGTATCAAAATAAAATTATACTTAACACATTAGGAAAAAAATCTCAAAATATATAACTACCTAAAAAACCTAATCACGAGATTTTTTCAACAAAGAAAAATAAAAAATATTATTTTATTATCAAATTTTAATTTAAAAATTCTATTTAAGAGATTAAAATATTTATTCCTTAATCTAAGTCTATGAATTTAATTATAATATTTTTAAGATAAAAAAATTATTAATTAATAATATAATAATTATGTATGATTATAATATAATTTATATAATTTATATTTAGTTTAATTAGTAATAAATTAAAATATTATATTTTTCCTAATAACATAATCGTATATGTTTCTATCATTAACTGATTTAAAATATTATTACACGTATTTTAACTTTAATAATATATAAATAGATTTTTTTTATAATCATATATTAATATACACGTTCCTTTCATAAGCACAATATTTTTAAGATTAGGAAAGGCATTATTAATTAATAATATAATAAAGAGTATTAAAATAAAATCATAATTAATACATCACAAAATAACTACTAAAATAAAATAATCACGATATTTTTAACAGTGAAAATTTTGAAATATTACTTTACTATAAAAATTTAATTAAAAAATTTTGTTTAATAGACTAATATATTTATCCTTAGTCAGAGTCTATGCATTTAATTATGATGCTTTTAAAATTAAAAATAAATTATTAGTTAATAATAAAATAATTAGATTCTCTAATTTAATAACAAATAATTATATATGACTGTAACATAATTTGTATAATTTATATTTAGTATAATTCATAACAAATTATAATATTATATTTTTTCTAATAATATAATCATATACTTTCTTACTATTAATTGATTTAAAATATCATTACACTCCTTTTAATTTTAACAATATATAAATATTTTTTCTGATAATCAAATATTAATATACACATTCCTTCCATAAGTATAATTCTTCTAAGATTTAAAAAAATGATTAATTAATGATATAATAAAGAGCATTTAAATAGATTCATATCCTATACATTAGAAAATAAACTCTCAAATTAAGTACCTAAAACAAACTGTAATCACGAGATTTTCAACAATGAAAAATTTGAATTTTTTTTTAATATTCAATTTTAAAATTATGCTTAATAGACTAACATATTTATCCGTTAGTTAGAGTGTATGCATTTAATTTTTTTCTTTTAAATTAGAAAATAAATTATTAATTAATGATATAGTAAGTTAATTCTCTAATT
>NC_029774.3:24049321-24072077 GCF_000817695.3 Arachis duranensis | reverse complement strand
TATTAAATATTAGTTATTAATATTATACAATATATTGATATACATAAAGTATTATGTAAAACACGTATTTACTATTTAGAGCATTTTTTAATATACACAATTAGTATTATTGACAAAGAAATATTATTATTATAAATTATTCAATTTTTTATTATTAATAGATTGAAAGTATATTAAAATGATATGACATATTATTGTATTAGCATTTGTTTTTCACTCAATTATTTGATATATTACTGATAAAATAAATCATAAATAATAAAAAATAAAATTTAAAATTTAAAAAATAAATATTACATATCTAAATTAAATATAATTAATTAATAAAGTGATATCAACTTTTAAATATTTTTGAAATTAAACTAATTAAATCCTAATATTAGAATTAAGCTATTTAAATAATATCTAAGTTATTCAATTCTAGATTTTATATGCATATACATTAGAATTATTTTCTAATGACAACTAATAAAAATAGTTTGATCAAGTTGAATATGTAAAATTCATACAAATTTAGACCATTTTCTTATTAAATAAATATCATCATCTGTTATCTATGTGATGCATTATAAATAATTAAGATAAAAGATAATTTTGCTGTAAGGACAAAAGATAAAATTGAGTAAAAACACTCATTATATAATTCAAAAACTAAAAGTAAGGTTGGATTCATAAAAGAATGAAAAATCTCTAATTGAAAACGATGAATTTTGATTAAAAAAAGGAAGAATATATTATTATTGTATGAAATAATTAAGATAAAAAAAAACAAAACAAAAAGTTTTGACTCTAGAATTTATCCTCATGAACGTTAAATGAAAGACTCTATATATAATATTCATGGAGATATAAGAAAAAATTATTGTAATTATGAAATAAATATGATATAAAATATTATGGTTATATATTGACAATTAAATTTTATCATTATTAATTATTAAATATAAATAATATAAGCAAATCGTCTAAGAAATTGCTTGTAAATAGTGCACAAGATTTAAATTTGATTCTTCGACATTTTTCTCCATCGACTCATATACCAAATCATGATTAGGTATATGTGTGTTAAACTGTTGTAACATTTGAGTATATATGTTATTATTAAGCTGATGTTTTGACTATATTTTTTTTTGTCCATTTAGATTTGACTGTAACTTATTTATAGTTGGATGAAGTTTTATGATGAGATAAAGGTGATTTTTGGTACAATAGTGAAGCACAAAGTCTTTGGTTTCAAATGAAAAATTAAACTAGTTTTTTTTTTGTTCAAGTTGGTCACGAAAAAAATATGTATTTTGTTTATTTATTATTTATTTGACTTGGTAACTTAGCAATTATGTTAATTGGCACTTGAAACACCTTTCTATATACATGCAATACATATTATTAGCTTATTCTTCCTATATTGATTAAATTAAATTTAAATATTTAAATATTGTTAGTGTGTGCTATATATCCTTCAACTGTATGTCATATAAATATAAAAAAGGTAAAAAATAAATTGCTTTAGATATAAAAAAAGAGAGTCTAAAAAAACTCAATAAGGTATTGCTTTAAGTATTTGAAAAAAACGACCGCAAATAAATTTAGACAAGTGTTTCTTTAGGTATATGAAAAAACAACCAGAAAAAAACTTATACAAGTGTAGCTTTATGTATTTGAAAAGGCAACTTAAAAAAATCTGGACAAGTGTTACTTTATGTATTAAAAAATACAACTCTTCAAAATTGTTGCCATAAAGTCTTTATTAAAGCATTGTGTTTGGTCCTGTAAAGTAGCCCTTACATGAAGTTGCTTTTTTTAGTAGAAAAGACAACGTTTCTTAAAGGTTGCCATGAAAAGGTTTTCCTTTAATATATACATAAAGTGTTGTCTTAGACCAAAGGTAATGGTTGTATGGTCAACCCCCCAAAAACATTGCGTTTTGTTGGAAAATATTGTCTTTGATTAAAGGCAACACTTTTCGTTATTATAAGCAACATTTTTTAAGAGAGGAGACAAGAGAAGAGCATAAATGTCCAAGCAATGATGGCGACGAATAGAGACGGAGGCTGTAGTGAGTGATGTGCAGTGAGCACGACGAGTAGAGAGGGAAGCAGCAATGAGCAGTGAGGGCGAAAAACGAGACGACGTGGTGACACAAAGGGGACGGCGACGGCGCGGCAACGAGATGGAGACCGGCGAGAGACTAGATAGAGAAGGTTGATGCTTTGTGCTCTGCCTCTGTCGTGTTTGAGTGCTGTGAATGTGAAAAACTAGGTTAGGGAGGGGGCGAGCGACGTGGTGCCAAAATGGAAGCCAGTGAGAGACGGTGATAGAGAGGTTGAGAAAGTTCTGCCTTTGCCTTTGGTTAATGCTGTGAGTGTGAGAGAGTAGGGTTGGGGAGGGGGCCTCGAAGGCCATTAGCCCGTTAGGGATTTTCTATCTTTTTTTAAATTCAAAACCGTTGTTTCACTGCCATCATGGCAGGAATTGGCCCAACTCAGCTTTTTGATGACAAATTATGGACAGAAAGTGTCTTAGGAACTATTTTGAGTCTGGGAATGTAACTTTGAGGACAAAGTAACTATTAATTTCAGGGACCACTTTAAGGCTCCAGTGCAACTTCAAAGACTACTTTAAAACTTAACTTGTAAAATATATGGACACATGGTTTTTTGGTAAATATAACTTAAGGTATTTAGTTTTGTTTTCTATCGATTTTTTATCAAATGCTAACACCATAAGACAGCACATTGAAATATAGGAACATATAATTTTCTGTTTAGTTTAATATAATTCAACACATTTAGTTTCATTCGTCATCAGTTTTTTCTATCATATGCGAACATGATAGGAGAGAACAATGCAATTAGACATCCTATAACATTCCTTGAAAAGAAAGTTATTTCTATAGTGGAATTCCTACATGTCATTCACCAAGTTAATTCTCACAAACTCTTTCTAACGTGCCTCCTAATACATATGATCCATTCCCAAAACTACTCATTTTCATGCATTTCCTTTTGTTCATTTCACAATCCATTTATGTCTACTATTACTTCATTTCAAATTTTTTAAATTTCAAAAATTTTCAAATTAAAAATATGTCAAAGATATCATAATATGCAATGTCCATAATTTCCGTTATCACTCCATTTTTTGTTTCTCTTCCTCCTCTTCTCCTTCGGTTCTTCTTCATCTTTAGTTCTTCCACTTTTGTCTTTCTCCTCTTCTTCAGTTCATTTTTTCGTTCATCGATTCTGTTCTTCTTCTGATTCTTATTGTTCTTAATCTAAGTGGGATGTGGAGATTATAAAGTTTGTGTACACACTAAGGTAGAGGATGTCATTGTACAATGTCACTATACCTGATGGCTCCAACCTTTAGGGGAGTAGTCGCATTGGAGGCAACGCTAGCGGTGGTGGTAGGGTTACGGCGGTGGATAAGGTGGTGACTGCTATGGTGGTGGAGGATGGTGGGAGGATGGTGGTCGCAATAGTTGCGGTGGAGTTTGTGGTGGTTATCAATGTTGTAGTGATGGATGCGGAGAAAGAAACAGTGGAAGAGAGTAGATCGCTGGAAAGTAGTGAGTGGCGGCCATAAAGAGTACATGCAGTGAGACTATGAAATCAGAGAACACAACAACGACGACCAGAACAGAGCGGTCAAATCTAACCGGCGGCCAAAGCAGATTTGCATGGTTGTGATTTTTTATGTTTTAATTAATTAAATTGATAAATTATCTAAATGAATAGTATTTGTTTAATCTTCAAATTTTATTGTTTCAAAATTTAAATTTTCGATGAAATTTGATTTAAAAGTATTATTTGTATATGTTTATTTTCATTATGCTCATAGATCATGTTTTCCAATTTTTTCTTCTCATCACTCTTGCTTTCGCTCTTTAATACCGTCGCGGCAGTACTCAAGGGCAAAATCAAATCAGTGAGTCTCATGATTAGTTTGTGATTTTTGGGTATTTTGTCATAGTAATGGTTTTTGAACTGGTTGCAATTATGGTTTTGTTGCGAATAGGGTTGTGATTTAATTTTTAATTTGATGCCTATGTACTTTGGGTTGTTGAAAACTGTGGCTTTTGGTTTAAACAGATGCAAATCTTCGTGAAAGCCTTCGGGAAAAGACTATAACCTTGGAGGTTGAAATTAAAGTTCTGATACGATTGATAATGTCGAGGCTAAAATTTAAGAAAAAGAAGGAATATCTCCTGATGACCAGCAAAGGCTTATTTTTGCTGGAAAAAAAACTTAAAAATGGTAGAAACAAATGGTAGAACTCGTGCTGTCTACAACATTCATCCAAACTATACTAATGTGTGACATTAATTAACTTAAAACTCCAGATAATATAATTTTTTTTATTTTTACAGGATTATTGTACTTATATTTCCTTTTTATACTCAGTTCCTTATCCACCTGCTAAAATTTTGGCAGTTGCAAGCAGAAAGGGGAAGTATTTGTCAATTATTTCATGGTAATTTAATTATTACATTAGATACCATTAATTGTTGAATATTGCTTAAAAGTTAGAACCCATTCAATGTCGCTTCTGAGCATTCATTGGTCATTGGGAGACTTGATTTTCTTTTTTCACTCCTTCTTTTTTAGGAAATTAATAACTGAGATATCGGGACTCCAACATTGAAAGGAAGATCTTAAAACTGAATATAAAAAGGTATGTGAATTCTATGTGAATTCAACTTGATGATTTCTTTTTATTTCTTTCTCCTGTATAATTAGTTACTACCTCTAATGTATCTAAATATTAGTTTGTCCAAACTGGTAGCTATTTTGAAAAGTAAAAAATATATTTATTGAGTTATCTGTGATATTATGAGCAGTATTTACTGTATTTATGAACTAAATGAATTCATTATTGGTAAGAAACATGTGATTTTGTAATGAGGGAGCAATAATATGATATAATTTTGTAACTATACTACTAACAATTTATATATACATATTTATTGATTTTTTTATTCTTTGTTTATTGATATGACTTATATATTTGCAATATAAATACAAGTTATTTTTGTCCCACTTTCCTTTCACATTATTATATTATGCATTCTATCATAGCTGTTTCATGATGTGCATGTATATTTAAATACCCACTTTTCTATCAATATTTTATGAATATCAACAAGGAAAAGTATAGAGAACCAAGAATAAATCTGCCAACTATTGACAACAATAATTATTTATTGTTTTTAAATTAAAATTAGAAAGGTATTGATATCAATTAATTAGAAATTTGAAAATTAGGATTGTAATCGCTAGGAGTGTTTGCAGCATGAAGCAACAAGAGTCACACTACTCCCAATCCTCTATTACCTTCTCCGGTTATCAATAGCATCCTCGAACTTGCGCCTAATGAGCGGATATTTTATACCCTTTTTAGTATTGTTTTCCTAGTGTTTTTGGTTATGTTTCATTGATTTTTATTAAGTTTTAGAAGATTTTAGTGCAAAAATTACTTTTTGGATGCTACTTTGAGTTTTTATGCTTTTTCTATGATTTTAGGTGATTTTTTGGTAATTTAGGCAAGTTTTGGAAAAGTCTGATTCAGAGGCGGAGAAAGGACTGCAGATGCTGTCAGATTTTGACCTCCGTGCATTCAAACAAGCATTTCTGGAGCTACAAAGGGTCAAATGGTGCGCTCTCAACGTAATTGAAAAGCTAACTTCCAAGGATTTTCAGCAATATATAATAGTCCATACTTGTTGATGAACGAATTCTTGCGTGGTCTAGAATTTTACAAATAAGCTCTCGTTGAAAGTATAGCTTCTAAACCAACAAAAATATTTTCGTACAAAACACTTGTTTTTTATTAAAGCAAACCTAGTAAAATTTATAACCGACGTATTTAAACTTCGGGTCATCTCTCAAGAAATTGCAGGGGGGTATGATTTATTATTGGTTATGGAAACAGGTATATTTTTTGGTTTTTGAAATAGGGAACAGGAAAATAAACTGGCAATAAAGTAAACTAATTATCATGAAAACCATTGCAAGGTATAAGAAGTGAAAATCCCATCCTAGTTATCCTTATCAGGTGTAACGAAAATTGTTTATTGCTCCCACTTAGTTAACCCTTACTAAATAAAGAAAAGTCAAGTGGACTAATCAATTTGATTCCTCATGTCCTAGTCAACTCCTATGGAAAGACTAGCTTTAGAGGGATCCAAATCAATCATCAAATTCTAATTTTCAATCAACAGCTGAGTTTGATAACTCAAGTGTCACCAATTACTCAACCAAAGCAAAGGGAGGAAAAATCCAAATTATTTATATCATAAATAGAAGAAAGCAATCATAAATTTGAAATACCTCAAATTGCATTAAATAAAGAAAATCAAATCTAACATGGAGTTCATAAATCAAATTGGAAAAATAAGCGAACTAAAGTCATAGAATAGATAAAAGTAGAAGAGAAACTAAATTAAAGGAACATTGAACCTGAAATTGAGAAGAAACAATCCTAAAACTAAGAGAAATCATAAATCCTAAAACCTAAGAGAGAGGAGAGAGCCTCTCTCTCTAGAAAACTACATCTAAAACCTAAATTGTGAATTATGAATATTGTCTCCATGAATGGATGCATTCTCCCACTTTATAGCCTCTAATATGTTTTTTCTGGACCGAAAATTGGGTCAAAAACAGCCCAGAAATCACCCTCAGTGATTTCTGATACGTCCAGCACGCGGCAAAGTCACGCGTACGCGTCGTCCACATATACGCGTGGATTGAGTTTTCTCCAGGTCACGCATGCGCGTCGCCTATCTTCAGAGCAGTTATGGCAAATTATATATCGTTGCGAAGCCTCAAATGTTAGATCTCCAACGCAATTGGAACCGCATCATTTGGATCCTTGTAGCTCAAGTTATGGTTGATTTAGTACCAAGAGGTCAGGCTGGACAGCTTTAGCAGTTTCTTCAGTTTCTTGTATTTCTTCCACTTTTGCATGCTTCCTTTCCATTCTCTAAGTCATTCCTACCCTGTAATCTCTGAAAACACTTAACACACATATCACGGCATCGAATGGTAATAAGAGGAGATTTAAACGTAGCAAATTTAAGGCCAAAGAAGCATATTCTCAATCATAGCACAAAGTTAGGAAGGGAAATGTAAAACCATGCAAATAGTATGAATAAGTGTGCAAAGGCTTGATAGAAACTACTCAAATTAGCACAAGATAAACCATAAAATAGTGGTTTATCAATCTCCCCACACTTAAACATTAGCATGTCCTCCTGCTAAGCTCAAGGAGACAAAAGGAATGAATGGGGAAAAGTAAGACTCATGAAATGCAACCTATATATGAATGCAACTATATGCTAAGATGGTTCTATCTACTTGATCAAAAGTAAACAAGTTTTTCAAGACAAAAATAGATCAGATTCCACTAATTCAAATCATACAATAAAAGACAAGTAAACTTGTAAGAAGATAGCTCATGAAAGCAGGGAACATAGAATTAAGCATTGAACCCTCACAGGAAGTGTATATGCACTCTAATCGCTCAAGTGTCTAGGGTTAATCACTCCACTCTTCTCTAGTCATGCTTTCTAAACTTTGTTCTTCACCTAACCAATCAACAAATATTTAATGTACCAATACAAACATCATGAGGTCTTTTCAAGGTTGTAATGGGGCTAAGGCAAAGGTGAGGATATATGTATGGCTAAGTGAGCTATAATATGAATCTTTGACTAATCTAAGCTCTCACCTAACATACACATACATTTTTATGTAATTTATATATATTTTCTTTTCTTTTTCTTTTTCTTTTTTTTGTCTTTTTTTTAAATATAAAAGTAAACATAACATATCAATGTATATGAATTTTTTTGGATTTTTCTGGTCTCACATGAGTAGGCACCCAAATTTCTAATATTTAAATAAAGTAGAAATATAACACATTCCCTATTAACCCAGGTTTCCCACAGTTTCTCCACACTTAGTTGACACGCAATCTCTATCTTAAGCTAACCAAAGATTCAATGGGATAATTAATTGTTTTTCTGCTTAAGGCTAGTGATGTGGTAAAATACAGAACAAATGGGGATTAAAAGGCTCAAAGTGGCTAACAAAGGTAAGTGGAATGGTAAGCTATTTGGGATAAGTGAGCTAATAACAAATGATGGCTTCAATCATATGCAAGTATGTAAATACACTAAACAATGGACATATAGAATGAAACAAAGCAAAGATTACAATCATAGAGAAGGAAACACACAAGAATAAAATATTATGGTTAAATAATGTAACCATGTAATTAAGCTCAAATCTCACGGGTTGTGTGTTCTTTAGCTCTAAACCATGTTCCAAATACAATCTTCAAACAAGTTTAACACAATTTTTTCAATTTAAATTAGTGAAATATTATAAAAAGGGTCTTGAAAAGAAACTCATTACTTTAACCAAGCAATGGTAAAATATGCACAAAATCAAGAAAATATGCAATCAAACATGTAAATACAACAATGAACTAATAAAGAAAATAAGACTGAAGAGAGAACTTTTGCTAGTAAAGAATTTTATAAAAATATAGTCATATTGCAAGTATAGCTTCTAAACCAACAATAGTTCTTTCTTACAAACGTTTTAGTTGTCACAAGTAACAAACCCCTAAATAAATTGATAACCGAAGTATTCAAACCTCGGGTCGTTTTCTCAAGGAATTGCAGGGAGGTATGTTCTTATTATTAGTTATGGGTCTTGTAAATTGGGGGTTTTGAAAGTAAGGAAGAACTATGTTAATTGACAAGTAAAATAAATAAATGACTATAAAATAAACTCTTGGCAAGATATGAGAAATTGGAAGTCCTATCCTAGTTATCTTTATCAGGTGTGATGAGAATTGGGTTTTAATCCCACTTAGTTATCCTTTATTAAACAAGGGAAGGTCAAGTGGACTAATTAGTTTGATCCTCAAGTCCTAGTCAATCCTTGTGGGAGGACTAGCTTTAGAGCGATCTAGATCAATTAGAATCTGCCCATTTCAATCACTGCTGAGTTTGACAACTCAAGAGTTACCAATTAATCAACCAAAGCCAAAAGGAAAAATAAATCATAAATAGAGCAAAACAATCATGAGTCTAAAATACTTCAAATTATATTAATTAAGAAAATCCTAACATGAAAAGTTCATAAGCCAATTGGGTAACATAAATCAGATACAAATAAAAGCATCAGAGTAAATAAAAGTAGAAGAGAAACATAAATTATTGAACCTAGCATGAAGAAACAATCCTAATGACTAAAAGAAATCCTAAATCCTTTAAGAGGAATCCTAATCCTAAATCCTAAGAGAGAGGAGATAACCTCTCTCTCTCAAAAAACTACATCTAAATCCTAAAAAGTGTGAATTATGAATGAATGATGATGAATTAATGGATTCCCCCACTTTATAGCTCTAATTTGTATTTTTTGGGCCAAGAACTGGGTCAGAAATAGCCCAGAAATTGCTGATTGTGAAATCTGGTTCGTACAAGTCGCAGCAAAGTGACGCGGAGGCATCATCCACGCGTTTGCGTGGAGTGAGATTTTGCAGATGCGATGCAGGCACGTCATCCACATGTTTGCATAGCCTAACTTCGAGGAAGCTATGGCAAATTATATATTGTTGCAAATCCCTGGATGTTAGCTTTCCAACGCAACTAGAACCATCTCATTTGGACCTCTGTAGCTCAAGTTATGATCGTTTGAGTGCGAAGAGGTCAGGCTGGATAGCTTAGCAGTTTCTTCAGCTTCTTGTATTCCTTCCACTTTTGCATGCTTCCTTTCTATCCTCTGAGCCATTTATGCCCTATAATCCCTGAAATCATTTAACACACATATCACGGCATCTAATGGTAATAAGAGAGGATTAATATTAGCAAATATAAGGCCAAAGAAGCATGTTTTTAATCATAGCACAAAATCCAGAAGGAAAACGTAAACTCATGTAATTAGTATGAATAATGGTATGAAAGATTGATAAAATCCACTCAATTGAGCACAAGATAAACCATAAAATAGTGATTTATCAAAGACATTGGTGTTGGGAAGAAAATAACTAACCCACGGAGATCGGTATCGACCTCCCCATACTTAAAGATTACACCGTCCTCGGTGCATGCTGAGATGTGCAAGTGGACGGGTTGCTATACTGATGCTTTTCTCCAAAGATTGTGCAGATGGAACTTGTTTGTTGCCCATGTAAAGGTTTTCCATTTTCCTTCCTCGGTGGCCATCCTGAAAGAAGAGGAAAAAGAAAAAAAGTAACCCAGGAATAAATAGAAGAAAATAAATAAAGTATGGGTGGGTTAATACCAAATAATGGAGGTCTCAATTACATGGTAGCTACAACATGCAAGTGAGAAAACAATAAAAACACATGGCATACCAGTGGTGCAAAATTTGCAACAAAGGGGAGGAGTGTGGGTAATGAAAGACAGTATAAGTTTATGTCAATGCAAAAGGAATACAGGTATCATAAAAGAATAGCATTGACTTATGAATAATAATACCCAATCAGAATAAAATAAGTCATAAAGCACCAGAATAATTCAAGAAAAAGATGCAACAGTTGAATAATAAAATTTTAACACCAATTGAAAAATAATAAATTTAGAAAAGAAAATAAAAATATGCACAAAATTAAAATGCAATGAATGAAAGTATGCAGATAAATTAAGTAAAATAGATTGAAAGAAAAGAAGGATGAGAAGTTAAAGAGATAAAGAAAAAGAAAGTAAGAAGGGAAAAAGAAATAAGGAAAGAAGATAGAAGAAAAGAGAAAGGAATGAAAAACAAGACGCGACGCGCGCGGGGCATCACGCGGAAGCGTGAAAATTAAATTGGCCATTCGACGCGTGAGCATTGCCCACGCGTACGCGTGGGTGGTCTGAAAGCGAAGTGGCGTGCACGCGTCAGGGACGCGTACGTGTGGGTTGATTTTGTGTCTCTAGCACAGTACCAGCCCCACACCATCAGAACTCTCTGCCTATACCTCCATTTACGCCAAAATTGCAAACGACGTGCACGCATCATGGATGCGTGCGCGTGATCAGGTCTGTGCGCAACGCACACTTCCGGTGCCACTCCCGCGCAACTCTCTTGCGTGGTCTAGAATTTTACAAATAAGCTCTCGTTGAAAGTATAGCTTCTAAACCAACAAAAATTCTTTCGTACAAAAAACTTGTTTGTCACTAAAGCAAACCTAGTAAAATTTATAACCGAAGTATTTAAACCTCGGGTCGTCTCTCAAGGAATTGTAGGGAGGTATGATTTATTATTGGTTATGAAAACAGGTATATTTTTTGGTTTTTGAAATAGGAAACAGGAAAATAAACTGGCAATAAAGTAAACTAATTATCATGAAAACCATTGCAAGGTATAAGAAGTGGAAATCCCATCCTAGTTATCCTTATCAGGTGTAACGAAAATTGTTTATTGCTCCCACTTAGTTAACCCTTACTAAATAAAGGAAATTCAAGTAGACTAATCAATTTGATTCCTCAAGTCCTAGTCAACTCCTATGGAAAGACAAGCTTTAGAGGGATCCAAATCAATCAACAAATTCTATTTTTCAATTAACAGCTGAGTTTGATAACTCAAGTGTCACCAATTACTCAACCAAAGCAAAGGGAGGAAAAATCCAAATTATTTATATCATAAACAGAAGAAAGCAATCATAAATCTGAAATACCTCAAATTGCATTAAATAAAGAAAAGCAAATCTAACATGGAATTCATAAATCAAATTGGAAAAATAAACGAACTAAAGTCATAGAATAGATAAAAGTAGAAGAGAAACTAAATTAAAGGAACATTGAACCTGAAATTGAGAAGAAACAATCCTAAAACTAAGAGAAATCCTAAATCCTAAAACCTAAGAGAGAGGAGAGAGCCTCTCTCTCTCTAGAAAACTACATCTAAAACCTAAATTGTGAATTATGAATGTTGTCTCCATGAATGGATGCATTCCCCCACTTTATAGCCTCTAATCTGTGTTTTCTAGGCAAAAAAGTGGGTCAAAATAGCCCAGAAATCGCCCTCAACGATTTTTGATACGTCCAGCACGTAGCAAAGTCACGCGTACGCGTCGTCCACGCGTATGCGTGGATTGAGTTTTCTCCAAGTCACGCGTACGCATCACCTATCTTCAAAGCAGCTATGGCAAATTATATATCATTACAAATCCCCGGATGTTAGCTTTCCAACGCAACTGGAACTGCGTCATTTGGACCTCTTTAGCTCAAGTTATGGTTGATTTAGTACCAAGAGGTCAGGCTGGACAACTTTAGCAGTTCCTTCAGTTTCTTGTATTCCTTCCACTTTTGCATGCTTCCTTTCCATTCTCTAAGTCATTCCTGCCCTGTAATCTCTGAAAACACTTAACACACATATCACGGCATCAAATGGTAATAAGAGGGGATTTAAACATAGAAAATTTAAGGCCAAAGAAGCATGTTCTCAATCATAGCACAAAGTTAGGAAGGAAAAATGTAAAACCATGCAAATAGTATGAATAAGTGTGCAAAGGCTTGATAAAAATCACTCAAATTAGCACAAGATAAACCATAAAATAGTGATTTATCACTTGTCTTTGGAAATAAAGGCCCAAAACGGGCATTGAACGCCCAAACCACCCCCTTTCTGGCGTTCAACGCCCCAAAGGGAGCAAGCTTGGAGTTTGGACGCCCAATAGGGAGCAAGGATGGTGTCCAACGCCCCAAGAGAGTCCCAACACATGGATTCACTAAGCTCAGCCCAAACACTCACCAAGTGGGCCCAAGAAGTAGATTTTTGCACTAGGAGTCCAATCTATCTTATTTCTGTAATCTTTAGTTATTAGATTAGTATATATAGACAAGAGTTCACCCTTGTTAGGAAATCTTGCTTCTCTACACGTTTCATATTTTATTTTCTGTAAGCTATGAGCAACTAAACCTCCTAGGTTAAGGTTAGGAGCTCTGCTGATTCTCATGGATTAATAATATTACTGTTTCTATTTCAATCTATGTTTGATTCCATTCTAAGATGTATCTTCGTTCTTCAAACTAATGAAACTGGGTGGAACGAGAGTATGACCCATTTTCTACATGGGTTATTGCGAGTCCCTAGCGGGATAGTATTGAATCACAAGCTTGATTATACATCTCTTAGACAGCTAATTCACGACTTCGTTGGGGACATGTGAACATCTGTTCAGCCAAGGTACGGGCGATTAGGGCCTTTGTGATATAAACTAGAATCATAAAGCTTCATTCTTTGATCCGGAAGATCCAACCTTGTCTGTGGCATTTTGAGTAGGATCACCAGGGATTGAATTGCTAGAGCTTCACCCTCGTTCAGATTGGATGACCATTAGCACCAGCATGTGATCTGAAGCAGAGGAGATTAATGACGACTAGCCCTGGCGTTAATCACTTACAGTTTGCCATGGAATGATTCATCTATTATTGGAGTAGACAGTAAGAAAAGTTGATTCAGAAAGAAGAAGCATCTCCAAAGCCTCAACCGATTTCTTATCACTGTTTTCACACCAATTCAGTAATTCTTTCCTTATTCTATTTTTATGTGTTTTTCACAACCACTATATTTTCTATCCGCCTGACTAAGATTTGCAAGATAGCCATTGCTTGCTCAATCCGACAATCCTCATGGGATTCGACCTTCACTCACCTAAGGTATTATCTGGACGACCCGGTGCACTTGCCGGTTCATCTGTGCGAAATTTGCAGAGTTCAATTTTGTGAACCAGCGCCCTCATCGGAACACTGCGCACACCGTTTGATGCACTGTCGTCTTTGTCATCACATCGTTCCTCCTTTACCACCGTCATCTTCACCGCTACACAGAACCCCCTTCCCGTGGAGCTGCCGCTGCTGCGTCGCACCGTTAGTAACACTACTTGAAATGCGTGCGGTGGTTCGCGTCTGCGCCGCTGCCATGGCCTCCACCCTGACGATCCTCTAGGCAGTTCCGGTGCCCTCGCAACCAATCCCCGTCGCCGTAACGCGCGCTTTGCAAGGCCAATTTTTTCCTCTGCAGGACCACCGCGGCACCCTCCCCCTCGCGATCTGCATCGTCGCCGTCCACCGCAGCACGCTCCCTCTATCTCATTTTAACCTTCTCAATTCGATCAACACCTCCACTAAAAGACACATGTATAAGGAGACACATCCACAAAGACACTTCCAATAAAAAAGACACATCCATAAAAAATTGGCAAGAGTTGGTAGAATTTTTGTTGGTTACGTAGCGAGATTATATCAACAATTTTGTTTGTTCAAATTTAGTAGGCAAATAACATAATCAACATTGGTTCTTATTTTTAAAGCATGCGGTTATTCAATTAGGTCATATAATTGTATAGCTAAATAGTTAAGACATTTTCTATTCAGCAACCGTACTCTTAAAATTGCAAAAACATTATTTATTCATGTATCCAATTGTTTTCTACATTCCCATGCATAGCATGGGCTAATTCCTGGATTGATTTGATAGTCAAATCTTTTAGTTAATTAGTTTAATAATGATCCATATAGAGACAGACCAATTTAAAACACAAATTGTACAATTCATTAACTTAATTTGTCTATGGACAATTGGAAAACCAACTTTTTTTTATGATTAGTATGTTTGCTGCTGTTGTTTCTACAATATTTTGGGTCTATTGAATTATTTAGTTGTTTATTCATATGAACTTTTTCTTTAAATCGTCACAATTTCTTCCTTTACAAAGAATTTGAAGTCATAATATGAATCAAGTGATCTTTGTATTTTTGCTAATGTTGTTGAAATCTTTATATATAACGCTTATTTTGTATCACTTGACAGCAATTATCAATAATTATTTTTTTGTATATTCTTTGATCTTTTCAGTTTTCTATTTTGTTCCTTTGGACATTGTTTTCTTATAATATGCAATGAACTAATAATAGAAATAATGGTAATGATTTTAATCCTCTACTTTGCCTTTTTCCCCATTGATATGCTTTTCTCTTTTTTTTTTTCTTTTAGAATATGAAAGTTAAGCCTGAGGTTATTACATCTTGATGATAACATACATTAAAAAGAAGGTTATTCCCATAGTAAAATTCTTACGTGTCATTTACTAGATTTATTCTCAATTTTTATTACATTTATTCATCTATTATTACAATAACATTTCTATATCAAATTATTCTCATTACACCACAATTTTCATGACCATAACCTTTATTATAATAACATCCCTACATCAAACTATTCCCATTACACCACAATTTTCATGACAGTATCTGATTTCTTTATCTTCTCTTTTCAGTTTACTTTACATGTATGCACTCCCAAAAAATTTTAAATTTTAAATTTTAAATTTAAAATCAAAATTAAAAAAATATTCTTATCATTATTTACCTTCTCTCTCATTATCTTTTTCTATTTTTGTCTCATCCTCCTCCTCCTCTTCTTCTTCAAATATCTTTGTCACTGAATAACCTTTCTCCGTCATTTCGTGATGTTGTGCCAAGTACGTAGTGTTTATCGACGTCATGGTGGTGGATACGGGGGAGAAAATGATGGAAGAGAGTAGATCGGTGGAAAAACTGAGTGACATCTACATAGAACACATGCAATGAGACTAGGAGATTAGGTAAGCAGAGAGCACAGTAGCAACGACCAAAACAGCACGACGACATCTAACTGGTGGCCCGAGCATATTTGCATGTTTGTAATTTTGTGTTTTAATTAATTAATTAGATAAATTATGTAAATGATTATTATTTGTTTAATCTGCAAAATTTAGTGCTTCAAATTTAAAATTTTAATTGAAAATTGATTTTTAAAAAATTATTTGTATATGTTCATTTTTATTATCGTTGCAAACATGTTTCTCAAATTTTCCTTCTCATCACTCTTGCTCTCACTCTCTAACAATGTAGCAGCAGTACTCGATGACAAAATTAAATCAGTGAGTCTACTGATTGGTTTGCGGTTTTTGGGTGTTTTGTCATAGTAATAGTTTTTGAAATGGTTAAACCGGTTACAATTATGAATTTATATGGATATGATCTAATCTATGAACACCCCTAACTACTACTATAGGTTCATTGTTGCAAAAGAATTCTTCTTTTATTATAAACCATTATTAGATCTTAATTACCATTAAAACAATTTAATTGTCAACAAAGAGATAATACTTATTAGTCTCTAAAATTATGTTCGTATTTCAATCCATAGTTGTAAAAACCGAACTGGATCGGCTGGTTCGACTGGAAAACTAGTGAACCGGATCCTAGTTCGGTTCGGTTTACTCTTTAGACCGTTTAAGAAATAAAATCGTTGTGAACCGGTAAGAACTGGTACAAACCGGTCTAACTGAACTGGTCTGCTTGAAAAATTTTTAAAAATATCTCCACAAGGTCTCGAACCAAGAACCTTAGAGCAAAAGCAACCTCTACTTATCACTTAGTCATTACACTTCTAAGTACTATATTTGACAAATATTAATTATATAGTATACATAAATATCTAATTTAATTTAATTTTTGTTTTTTCTATTTTTCAAATTAATTATATTTTAATTATATACCATTATTAATATAAATATAAATTTCACTAAAAATTTATTAATTTACTTGATCTATTTTTTGCTAGTATTGTGATTAAGGTTATTTCTTTTGATATTAGTGTTAAAATCTACTAATATTATAGTTAGATGATAGACTCTGTGAATTAATTATTTTTTATTGTGTCAAAATAAGATACTATTATAGTATTAAAATTTTATGTTTTTTTATATTAGTTATTTTTAGAAGTTGAGACTTGATTCTTCATAAAATGTTAATGAAGATATATGTATTTCAAATTTTAATTTTAAGTTTTTAACTATTTTATATTTTATATTTATGTGAGACCGATTTTATCGGTTCAACCAGTGATTTATCAGTTGAACCAATAAACTAGTGAACCAGTAGCTTGACTGGTTCGATCACTGGTTCAATTCTAACAACTATGTTTCAATCTAATTTCAAAAATTTCGATTTACTCAATTTAGTCTCCCAACTTAATAGTTATGACTCACATTGGTTCCTAATCTTATTTTTGTCACTGTCCCACAAAATCGTTAACGACATGCTGAGATGGACTAACGACTGCTATATTATACATTCTAGCAACTATTTGACGTGACAATTGAAATTTGTTTTACCTTATTTTTTTTCAACTAAACACTTAAAACCCTAATACAAGTCACAGATACCTAAGTTAAAATATCAAACTAAGTAAATTGAATTTTAAAAATTAGATTAAAGCTCGAATATAACTTCAAAACAGAAATTTAACTTATGTAGTGATTAATTTAAATGAGAATCAAATAAATCAAAATTCAACATAATTTTTATCAATGTTTTCAAATTCAAAATTTCTATACCAAAATTAACTAGGATTTTTCTTTAAATTAAAAATTTATTGAAATAGTGACTTTAATTATCTTAACCAATGTCCTAATTAATTACTTTTATGTCTTAAAAAAACTGTATATGAGAAGAAAATAATTAATTTGTCTATTTTAATAAATAGTTATTTTACTAAAATGAAAGAAAGTATTTTTTAAAATTTTTAAAAACTAATTAATATTATATATATTTTGTTATACTACATTTAGTTATAAAAATTTTATTTATTTCTAATGTTTATATTAAAAATAAAAAAAAATATATATATTTTGATGAATGTGATGTATTTTTATATAAATAATTTTTTTATTTTAGTCCAAATTAAATATTTTTTATTATTTTTGGAAAAAAAAATTTTTGAGAAATTTAATAATATGTGATGAGGAACACCGAATAAATTATACAGAAATCAATTAAAACACAACGTGAGAACATTTTAAAAAAAAAGACGTTTTAGGCGTCTTTATTTGAGTGGCCTCCTTAAATATAATCTCATACCATTAAAAATACTATTGATAATCAATTGATGTTTACAAAACATAAAAATTGCTACTTCTCTCTCATCAATTTTATTTGAAGCGAAACTGCCTGTTTAAGTTCCATCAAACTTAAAAAGAGTTGTTTCCAAATAGTCAAATACGATGACCAAAATTTTAGGCAGAAAATGGAAAGGAATCATATGATTAAGATTAGTACTAACACTATAGTAACGATATGAAAGTGTAATACCTTCCTAATCCTATCCACAATTATAAAATAGTGACATCCAAATCATTCTTTGTTAAATGGTAAGTTGGTAACAGTAACTAAGACACTTGCTCTCTTTTAATATGAAGAATTTACGAAAACACATATCAAGAAAAGGAACCGGAGAAGGTGATGGATTCAGCAAGAAGAAGCGAGCGAAGCAGAGTCCACAGTAGATAAGGCGCATACAGCACCAGAAGGAACATGAGCTCCGCTCCTCTTTCGCCTAGGTACCATCTTCGCCGGTCGCATGCCGCTGCGAAAAGCCTTGGAGATGAGTTCTCTGCCGGCGCAGCACGTTTCCTCGCCGTCACCACCGCCGCTGATCTTCCTTTTGGGCGCAATCCGCGAGTGGTTCGCGATCTGAAGGCGGCTATGGTGAGGATCAGAGGATGAAGGAGGAAAGAGGAAGTTGTTGTTGATGGAGTTGTTGTTGCTGGTGCATAGTTTCTCCAACGAAGTGACGCAGCATTCTTGCCAGTTGAGCTCGTTGAGGTCGGCAATGGCGTCCTCCACCGACAGAACCGCGAACGCTGAGACGACGCTACTGTGGAGCGTGGAGCGCGATAGGTTCACCAGATCGAGCGAGTTCACCGCGTCCACCAACACCTTCTGTGGAAAAATCAGAGTGAAGTTTCTCGAATTTTTCAAGAACGGCTCCAGAGTTACAAGAAGCAACATACGTAATAATGTAATCGTGTTCTATTTTCCTTTTTATTTGAATTTATTTTCTCTGCAAACAAATGAAGACTTGACATTCATCGAATTTCTAAAAAGCAGAGAATAGGTGACATTTTCGAGAGAGAGAACAAAACCTTGGGAGTGTGGTGAATCTTCTTGAAGCCGTGAATGCGAATGATCTGAAGTAGGAAACCGAGAAGAAAACACGTCGTAATGAAGATCGATTATGGAGAAATGGAAATCAGAGCAAATTGAAAAGTGAAAGCGAAACCTGATTGAGTTGAAACATGGTGAGGTCGAGGGAATGGCGAGAACGCAGGAAATGGATGTAGTCGTCGAGGAGAAGCTTGTCATTCCTCACTGGCCGCTTTTTCGTGGAGCTGGCGTTGTTCACCTGAGACTCCATGGCCATCAATGCTGCTTCTTGCGCCATTGAAGAATTGAATCAGAGAAGGAGAATCAGAAGAAGCGGGATTTCTTTGATGATGAGTTCGTTGCGAATTTGTTATGGCGCGCGCTCTCTCTCCTCTCACACTTGCCCTTCCCGTTTTGTAACTGTTTACCTGATGTGAGTGTAGGGGTGGCAACGGGCCGGTACACCAACCTGCGTAGAACCGTCTCACTTCTATACGCGGATAGTAGAACGCTGAATCCTAATTTGCCGGTACCCTATCCGTCCTTACTCGCTCCTATAATTATTAAAATCCAATACTTCCTGTGCTAACATGGCGCTTTTGGGAAAGTTGGTATGGGATTGTCTAAACAATAGTGAGAAGTTATGGGTGCAGGTTTTGAAGCATAAATATCTCAGGAATCAATCTGGTATGAACGGAAACAGTAGAAATTCTTCATCGGCTACCTGGAAGAACATTGTTAGTGCCTATGAGCATCTCAAGGAAGGGCTTCATTGGAATATTGGAGATGTCCACAAATCAGTTTGGTATGATGAGTGGACTCCTTTTGGTAAACTTTGCAACCTTGTTCCTTATGTACATATTTCTGAATCAGATTTCATGGTGGCTGACTTGTGGAAAGGGGTGTCTTGGGAGGTTGATAGTCTTACCACGCCTATTCCGCATGAGATTAAGCAGTTTATTTGTGGTCTGAGATATCCTAGTTCGACTGAGTTGGAGCCACAGTGGGAGTGGTGGCCTGCAGCATCAAAAAAGTATAGTGCAAGGGAGGGTTACAGATGGTTATTAAAGAAAGCATTAAATTGGAATGCCAATAGTAATTGGAACTGGTTGTGGAACACAAACATTCCAGAGAAGTTCAAATTTACTATGTGGCTTGGCTTACATGATGCTCTACCAACTGAGACCTTTCGATTCAAGCGGCATTTAGCTTCTTCAGATATGTGTAAGAGATGTAACAAGGCGCAGGAGACTATGGAGCATTGCCTTAGAGACTGTGAACGATCAAAGGCAATTTGGTATATGTTGGATCCTAGTATCCTGGACTCGACGACTGGTACTGCTCTTGAAGAGTGGTTTCGGAAGGCCTTGGCTAACAATGAGGCGTCCTTTGGTGCAGGGCTTTGGTGGGTATGGAGACATAGGTGCAATGACATATTCAATACTGACAATCCTTGGACAGACCATAAGGTTGTTGCCTTGGCCAGAATTACTGCCAATGACTTATAGGTTTACAGGAATCGAAACAATGCCTTTAGGTCTCTCCGAAATTGCCTGTGTTGGGAACCACCGGTAGGTAATAGTTTTAAAGTTAATTGTGATGCAAGCTTGTATATGGATTCAAATTTAGCGGGATTTGGGTGTATTATTAGAGATTCTAAGGGAGATTGGATCTCGGGCTGCTCTGGAAGCATTCCCCCTTGGTCTATAATCAGATGTGAATTATTTGCTGCTTGGAGGGGGCTGGTTTTAGCTTGGGATTGCGGTTTGAGGGATATTATATGTGCAACGGATTGCCTTGACATTCTGCCCATCATGCATGAGCTTACAAGTGGGTATTCATCTGAAGTAACAGATTTGGTTCACAAGATTCAGGAGCTTTTATCTCGTCCTTGGCTTGTTCACGTTGAATGGGTGTCCCGAGAAGCAAATAGAGCTGCGGATTGGATGGCTAAATATGGTGCCAAGAATAACTCTAATCATGTTATTTGGTCTGAGCCTTGTGTTGATCTCCAACGAATCATCCGCTCGGATTTAGGATAGTTTTTGCTTTGTTTCTTTCCTTGTTTAGACACCAAAAAAAAAAACCATCATCACATACATAACATAAATTAAAGTAAAAATTTAAATATGATACTATATTATTAATCATTTACTAATTATTTTATATATATTGAATCCGTCCCGCTAAAAACTCGTTCCGAACAGGTAAGAGTGGAGTAAGTATCCGTAGATTCGAATAGTATTGGCATCCTTAAGTGAGTGTCAGCTCAGTGATTAGTAAATGCTCTATATATGCTGAAAAATTATGGGACAAATTTAATTTTACTTAGTATAAGATAATGTGTTTATTATTAAAGTTTTTTCCTGAAATAAAATAAAATAAAAAATTATTTTTCAAATCCATTATTTTAACTTTAATTTTTGGAATGCTGTTATTTTAAGGTGAGTTCGTCCAACTTTCGATGAACTTCATCCAACTTTTTTCTCTGAGAATGAAATTCAAATTTTTAAGTCATTATCATCGTGTCCAATTATTTATAAGAGTATACAAAAATACACAGATAATAAGCATGACTTTTTTTAATAATATCGTCAGTGCCAATAACAACAATTATCATCGTCTATAGAAATACATAGATGCACATGAATAAGTCATATTTAACCAGGATTTTTTTATTATAAATTAAAAAAATCACTATCTTCCAAAACAAATACGATTTATTCCTTAAATATTCTTGTATACTCTTATGGAGATGATAATAATGATTGTCATAGTTAATTTTTAAACTTCTCTTCTCACCCAATCTAATATTTACAAAGAAATGTGATGATCTATAAAAATAAAGAAGTTCGCCGGGATCACACGAACTCTATTAAAATAATGGAGTTCATCGAAAATGCGGCGAACTTGCCCTATATTCCAACAAAATAAATTATATTCTAAAAATTAAAATTCAAAAAATAAATTTAGAGAAAAAATATTTTTTTTTACTTTATTTCAAAAAAAATCCTTATTATTAATTGAAGGATCAAATAATTGAGTTTTAAATCCTAATCCATCAAAGGATTGACTTTAGGCCATCAAATTTTAATAATAGGATAAACTACTAAATATACATTTTAATAATTTTGTCATTCATAAAAAGAGGCAATTAAATTTTATTTTCAACAAAAAGTCTTTAAATAATTTAAAAATTTGATAAAATATTTAAAAAAATATTTTTTTTAAGTGATAAATAATTTTTATATTTAACAAATTATTTATATATTTAATAAAAAATTTTATAAAAATATTGAAATAACTATTTCAAAAATACACACAAAAAATTAGATAACAAATCTCAATATTTTTTTATTTTTAAAAGTATTATTGGTTGTTGACAAAAAAATAAAAATAACTATATACCTAACAAAAAATTACCGAATTTTAAAAATAGAAATTTTTTATTTTTCCAATCAAACTTACAAAAAATTATATCAAAATTCAATTTTTAAAGTATTTTTTAAAAATACATATTTAATGATGGATATTTTTATCGCGTTTTTAAATTATTTGAGAGTTTTTTTGGTGATAACAAAATTTGAGTACATTTTTGTCGGTGACAAAATTATTTATGTGCATTTTTTGTGGTTTAATTAGTCAATACAAATACTAAATTGTTAACAAATTAATTTTTTTAATTTATGTGTGTAAATTCTAATAAATATAAATATAAAATTATATTAACTTATATTTATAAATTATAATAAATATAAATAT
>NC_029774.3:24045204-24049157 GCF_000817695.3 Arachis duranensis | reverse complement strand
AAGTTTTTCATTATTTTATCTTTATAAAAAACTAATTATAAAATTTTATTTTTCTAATCCCCAATTTCCCTAAACCAACTGAGAGGAAAAATTAAGGAAAGGAAGGAGAAGAAGATGAGGAAAGGAGAGAGAGAGGGAAAAGGAGAAGGAGATGACAGTGTCAGGGTAGCAAGGAGCCGTCGTGGTAGCCATCGTCAATGATGAAAGACAAGAGCAAGAAGCAGATCTGATACAGATTTTTCATAAAACTATCGACAAGTGCATTGGATCGCATCAAATAATATCACGATGAGTGGGTTATCGTTCCCACGAGGATTAACAGATCAATTAACAATAATCAATTGGCTATTCTAGTTAAACAAGTCAATTTTAAATGAGAATCAATTAAGACAATAACATAAAACTATATAACTTGGCTGTGAAGTAAATGATTGAATCTAAATAACAAGAAAATAAATGGTAGAATGATAAATGACTGAAAGTAATCAATGGATTAAGAATGTAAACAAAGAATAGATCTATATTGTAGAATTGAAATAAAGAAATAATTGAAAGCAAAAATCAAACAATTAAGAGAATTATATTATGGTAAACATTGAGGTTTCAGAGATGTTAACTCCTTTGGCATTATAGATTTTAACTTTATCTCAATCATGCAATTATTGATTTCTGACAAATCTTAAGTAGTTGAACCCAATCTCTTGGTAATTTAACCTCTCTTAACTTGATTAATTGCCAGTGTCTTGATCTAATTGCTTATGAGAAGAGATAAAAATTGGTCTCTAATTTAGAGGCACACAATTTTTAAGATTTAAATTTAGTTAATTATATGTCACATATCAAATCTAAATACATGATCAGAAGAATTGAGAGAATCTTCAAACTTAATTCCTATGAATCAACCTCTCAGTTAATCAAGGAATTTTACCCATATTCAAACCACCTCTCAATGCATTTGATTATTCAAAGGAAAATTCTATGGTGCTTACAGCTGAAAAAAGCATACTATGCTAACTATATGTGTCAAGAAAAGAAGAGTGATACGTAGTTTGATGTGCTTCTTTCTACCTCACACTATTAGCTTTATACACACAATTATCATCACACACGCAATTTTTGTTTCTTATTATGAGTCAAATTACAGCTTAATATTTTGATTAATTTTTGAAAAATTGGAATTTATTTTTGGTAGTGGCCGAATCTATTTAATTAACATATATTTTATACTAATAACTGATTTTAATAATTATTAATAAGTTATAATTCAAATGATATTATCTTTTTATATTTATTTAAGAGATCACAAATTAAATTTTTTTATTTTTGTATTTATGATTAAATACATAATAATTAATTTTAATATATACATAATATTTTTTATATATTAAATATAAATTTTTGTTCAAATTCTTAAAGGCAAAAAGATATCATATTCTCATAACTACTAATTTTATCAAAAATAAAATTACTGTTACTCACACTTAGTTTATTCTATACATTATTAATAGTAATAATTTTTTTCTCAATTTTTAATTATTTGTTTTATTTTTCTTAATTCAAAAACTTATTTCTGTATTAACGAACTCTACCAACCTAACTAACAAATCTAATTCATGTTGCTAGCTAAATGAAATTGCAATTATTACAAGAAATCTACAATTATGATTAATAACTTAGTTAAACTATAAATAATTAAGAATAAAAATAGAGATAAAATAATAAATTAGATTAAAATATCAAATAAACTGATTAGTAGTTTTTGCGAATATTATGAAAGAAGTTTTTATAATAACTAATGTTACGGGATTTATAAAATTATTGTTAACTTTTTAAGAATATTTTTTTTTCTATTTTGATGTGTCATGGGATATTAATTATAAAAAACTACATTAAAAAAGGTAGCGTGTATATAATTTTTTTACTGTACGGAAGGAGTTATATATATATATTCTTTTTAAGTTTCAAGAAATTATATATATTTATTATATATGATTTCAATCAAGCTTTGCTCTATAAAATATCAACTATTATAAGTCCAGTTAAAAGTCTAAAAATTAAATAAATTCAGTCCATTATTAAAAATAAATTTCAGCTTTTCAAAAATTAATCAAAATATTATGCTGTAATTTAACTCATAATAAGAAACGAAAAATTATACGTGTGACTGTAACTATGTGTATAAAAATGACGGTGTGAGGTAGAAACAAGCATACAAAGCTACGCGTCACTCTTCTCCTCTTGACACATATAGTCAGCATACTATGCTTTTTTCAACTATAAGCACCATAGAATCTCTCTTATTCAAAATAAGAACGAAAATCCTCTCTTAAAAATAACAATACATAGATTAAAGATAGAGAATCAATGAATTCATTCCATTAGAGATTAACAATCTCTTCCCCTCAATGAGAAGGAATAAAAAATCCATTGCTCTAGAATTACAGAATTCAAAATGTTCAAAAGTGAAAAAATGGTAAAAGTCATTTTTCGAATGCTCTCCTTCTCCTTTTTATACTTCCTTCCTTTACCCTTCAACTTCAATTCAAATTTTCATCCAATTCCAAGTCCAACTCAAGGTACAATTCAACGCAACACAGTCCATGAAGGTTAGCAAAGTTAAGCCTCCTAAAAAATTCCACCAAATTAGATGGTTAATTAGGCTCCAAAGTGAAAAGGTTGATATTGTGGAGAATGACTTGGAACACTTCCATAGTGTCGTGCCACGGCGCTATTAAGTTGACCCAAAAATTGAACAAATGAAGCAATAGCATAGTACGCCAAAGCTTCCCGTGGCATACCAAGCTTCCCTTCTACATGTTGGCCTAATTTTGGATGAATGATGCAATAGGCATGGAACATTGAGAATTGGTTTAGAACGGCAATGAGACTTCTCCTTTGCATGGCCCAACTCACATATATGACACTAACATGCTTAGGACGTTGAGGGCGTAGCATGGGATGCCAAGGTCATTACATGAATGTCCAAAAATCACGTGTATGCATGAAATGGGCGTGGCATAGCAAGGAAGGTAGGTGTGGGACGCCAAGATATCTTCAATAGGCCCACAATTTACTTTGGTGTGGCACGAAGTGGCATTTGGTGTGGGATGCCAAGACTTCATAACTAGGCCAAAAACACTTGGGCGTGGAACGCTTGGACTCAAGTGTGGGACACCACTACTTCTTTACTCAAATTTGGCCCAATTGTGAAAGTATAGAGCACAGGCGTGGTACGCTGAGACTATGGCATGGGACGCTGAGATTCCTTCAATAATAATTGGCTCAATGCAAAAGTGTGGATCACAGGCATGGCACGACAGGTATTAGCGCGAGACGCCAAATTGCATTTGTGCGTACGCACGAGGGGGTGTGTATGCATGGTCCTGGAGATAGCACTAGTTGTGCATACGCGTGAAGTGATGCGTAAGCATGTTCTTCTTGATTCATCAAATTCATGAATATGCATACAGTGTGTGTACGCATGCTTGTCTCTAGTTGCAACATTTGTGCGTACACATTATCCATGCGTACGCACGACTTCCGTTGGATGCCACTTCTCCCGCGTTGAACGGAAAAGCTTCCAAGGCCCATTTTTCACTCTTTGGCTTCTACAAAGTGTGTCCATTCAAAGTGTACCCTTTCTTTTAAAGTGTATTCTGCTTGAAGTGTGTTCTTAGTTCTTTTTGTTCTTCTTTGATCTTGTTTTACTTGGTTCATCTTCAAAATCTCCTAAACACACATTATTTAATGCATTAAACATATTCTTTGATAATCTATGAGTTTATAGCTAAAAAAATAAAAACTATTGAAATATACATGAAATTGAACAAGAAAAATTACTAATGATGCAAATGCATCAAGATCTAAGAAGAAAGCAAAAAAAGAGAGAGACACACACACACGAAGAGAGAGAGAGAGAGAGAGAGAGAGAGAGAGAGAGAGAGAGAGAGAGA
>NC_029774.3:24001705-24045102 GCF_000817695.3 Arachis duranensis | reverse complement strand
CTCACTGGGGTTTGGAAGGAGATGACGGCGGCACTGTGAGAAGGGCTGCCGCCGCCGATGAAGTAGAGAAAGTGAGAGAGCGAGAGGAGGAGAGAAGAAGAGGGACTTGGTGCTTCACCATTCCTGTTGATGGGCCGCCATTGTTGTTGCCAGGAAAAGGTGAGTCACCATTCCCTTTCTTCTTCCTGTCTCTCCTGTGACTCCGTTGGGTTCTTCTCTGTTTCTTTCATCACCCCCAATCTCAATCCTCCCTACCATTATTACCCTATCATCCTTAACATTCACCACCAAAGTTTCTCCTTCGCTATCAACATATTCAATAACAATTAATTTATTTAATTAAAAATTTTGAAAGAAGAAATAGAAGAAGTATTTGCTTGGAGTACTTTATATTATTGTGCTTTGCTGTTGTTGTCATTAATGTTTTATTGTTGAAGAGTCTCTAGGCTTGTTCTGTAGGGATGATTGTGTTGGTTGTTGATGAGTTTTTTGTTTAATGTTGATGATGATGATGAGTAGGGATGAGATGATGTTGATGAGGAAGGGAGATACTAAGGCTTAGTTTGGTGAAATTTTTATTTTTAAAAGCAGTTTATAGTTTTTAAAAGTTAGTTTTTTTAAAGTTGTAACATCTATATTTGGTAAATTAAATTTAAAATAATTTTTAATGAGCATAAGCAACAATAATTGCGTTTAGTAGAATAGCTTTTAAAATTTAAAATTACTATAATAGACATTAATATAAGAATTAAATTTGAATATTAATTAATGTATGAGGTAATATTAGACTTTTTAATTTTGATAAATACAAGCCAACTTTGAAAAGTTTTCTTTCAGGTGCTTTCAAAGGCACTCATAGCTTTTAAAAACTGCAAGTATAAGCACATGAGCTTTTTATTTACTGATATGATCGTTATAAATCGATTATAAAAACTCCGCATATACGTTATAAGTCGGCTATTAAAATCATAACAACAAATCAGAACGTTATGATATACCTCTATACGTTACCACTATAATTCGTAACGGCAAAAAACAACCTCTGACTACTTACTCTCTTTATAAAAGAAAGTAACCAGAAGAAAGGCAGGGCATTCATTCATCCAAGAATTACTTCAAAATAGAGCTTATTCACATACTGACTTGAGTATCGGAGTATCTTTTTGTAGGTGCCCACCTCCCTGTTCCCAAGGTGCTGGGGTATAACCCATCTCGAAGGAAGGTTTGAAGGAAGTCACCAAGGAATGAGCTAAACCCCAGCCAACCCACACAAGAACAATTAGCTCCCATCTGAGGCCTAGAAACAAAAACCTTTTTTTCCCTTAGGTCTCGAAATTTCTAGATCTGCCTATGGCTGACCAACCTCCTCCAACACCATCCGAGCTTCTTCGAATGGTAACAGAGCTACAACAGACTAATTAGTGCATGGCAGAAGAAAACCAAAGAATGGCAAATTAGATAGCTGAGTTAACTAATGCTTGGATTGAAAATAATGATAATCATGATGAGCAACCAAAGGACGAAGAAGAAAATTCTGATCCAACACACGTCTCTGAAACTCAACAACAAGAAGGAGATTAACAAGCCAATGACGACAATGAATTGGATAATGCCGTTGGTCCATTCACGGCCGATGTCAAGAATTTTCAAATGCATAAAAGGTTCACTCTACCAACGACTTTAACTCCTTATGACGGATTAGGGGATTGGAAGAAGCACATCAAGAAATTCCAATCTATAATAATAATAAATGGTGCTTCTGACCCTATTTTATGTCGTTATTTTCCTACTTTTTTAGATGGTCCTACACTTGATTGATTTTTTTTCTTTGCCTGCAGATTCTGTTTCTCATTTTCAGGAATTGGCAAAGCTATTTGAGAATCAGTTCGCTGCATCTTCTATTTATCTACATGATTTCGACTACTTGAACACGATCAAGCAAGGACAAAATGAAAGTTTGAGAGACTATATTACTCATTTTACGAAGGTGGCAATAAGCATCCTAGATCTTCATCCTGAAGTACATTTACATGCCATCAAAAGCAAACTTCCGCCAAGAAAATTTCAAAAAGCAATCACAGAAGCAAAATCGAAAATGCTTGCCAAATTTTGCGAGAAAGCTAAAGGTCAAATGGAGATTGAAGAACTCCGTCAAACTCGAAAGTCAGAAAAAATTCACAACAATAAAGACGACGATAAATCTCGGGATAATAAAAAGACCTTTAAATTAACCCCCCGGTATGACTCCTATACACGATTCAACACCAAAAGAGAGGAAATAATCAAAGAAATTCTGAACACGTAGCTCATCAGGCCCCCTCGGAAAGCTGGAAATTACCAAGACATGAGGAATGTAGATCAATCAAAATACTACACTTTTCATCAGAAGCACGGGCACACTACTGATTAGTGCGTTATAGCCAAAGATTTGTTAGAGCGACTAGCTCAGCAGGGACATTTGGACAAATACATTGGTGGCCATATTAGAAAACGCACAGGACACTCTGCCGACCATTCTTCTGCCATACAATATCCTCGGGAAAAAGAGAAAACTACTCATACTCAACCTAATCAACCACGAGGTATCATTAACTGTATATCTGGAGGCTTTGCTAGTGGTGGGGCCTCAAACTCCACCTGAAAACGTACATACCGAGCTATGCTCTCAGTAGAAGGTGCTCTCAGCAAATTCCAACCCCCTCCTCGTTTTCCAAAAATGACGTTCCAACCATCCGACTTCAATATAAATGCCACTAACCTAGATGACCCAGTTGTCATTTCTATCCAATTGGGAGATCTATTAGTACGTAAGATATTGCTTGACCCTGGAAGCAGTGCCAACGTCTTGTTTTATTCTACATTACAGAAAATAAAGCTGAACAATAACATACGCCAACCATTCACTGGAGAGCAAGTGGGATTCTCAAGTGAACGTGTACCGGTATTAAGACTTGTGTGGTTACAAACCACACTGGGTGAGCATCCTTTAACCAAAACTTTCTATATTCAATATCTTGTTGTTGATTGTTTCAGTCCTTATAATTTAATACTTGGATGACCTTTTTTAAATACGTTCGTTGCTATAGTATCTAAAATTCATCTGTGTGTCAAGTTTTCTGTGCAGGACGACCTCATTGCAACTGTTCACAGTGACCATTGTGAAGCTCGACATTGCTACAACACCAGCTTGAAAACACCAACTTTAAACCGAGCTATAAGTGCACAAATAAATATTGTCCACAATTCAGCCGACCTCCCAGCATTAGCCGACCTTGATCCAAGAGTCGAGCTTCTTGAAAGACCATCACCAATGAAGGAATTACAAAAGATCTATTTAACTAACGATTCAAATAAATTCACTTGTGTAGGTACAACTCTGAACCCAAATGAGAAGGATACACTTCAACATTTTTTACAGCAAAATGCAGACCTGTTTACATAGATCCCTACTGACATGCCCGGGATTCATCCCTCGGTCATTTCTCACAAATTGGCACTAAATCTATCTGTCTGACCTATAGCTCATAAGAAACACAACCTTGGCGTTGAGAAAAAAAACAGGCATCATTGGAAGAGACTAAAAATCTCATAAATGCCGTCTTCATACAAGAAATTAGGTTTACAACTTGGTTGGCAAACGTTGTCATAGTAAAAAAAAAAAAAACATAATGATAAATGGCGCATGTGTGTTGATTTTACGGATCTAAACAAAGCATGTTCAAATGATGCATATTCTTTACCATCTATTGATTCTTTAGTTGATAATGCCTCAGGTTTTAAAACACTAAGTTTTATGGATGCATATTCTATGTACAACCAGATCTTGATGCATCCCTCTAATTAAGATAAAACTATCTTTATAACTAAATATGGTAATTATTACTATAAAGTTATGCCTTTTGGCCTTAAGAATGCAGGGATTACTTAACAACGCCTTATGGATAAGGTGTTTGCTAACCAAATTGGTCGAAACATGGAGATCTACGTTGATGATATGATGGCAAAAACAAAGCTCGGTAACAAACATATCAATGTCCTCACTGAAATCTTTAATCAAATCAGACAGTATAACATGCGACTAAATCCGGAGAAATACGCCTTTGGTGTTCAAGGAGGCAAATTTCTAGGCTTTTTTCTTACAAATCGAGGTATAGAGGCTAATCTTGACAAGTGCTGAGCTATATTAGAGATGAAAAATCCACAAACTATAAAAGAGGTACAACGTTTAACAGAGAGACTCGCTGCCTTATCAAAATTTTTACCGTGTACTAAATCTTTTTGCTTTTTCTAAACATTGAAAAAAAAACAACTTCAATTAAAATGATAAATGTAATAACGCCTTTTCAAATCTAAAAGCTACCTTTTCTAAACCCCAATTTTACAAAAAATTAATTATGGAAGTAACTTTATCTTTATCCTATATAATTTTTTGTCACACTTAAACAATGTAAAATTTATTTTGGTGAAAAATTCGGACAATAAAAAATTCGGCGAAAGTAGTATATCTTTTGGTGTTCCGCAAACGTTATTCCATACTCTAATTTCTTTACTTATATATTTATTTACCAAAACCATGGAAGAAGATAAGGCACACACTTTTATCACATCGGGCAATATTTAGTTATTTACTCTTTAGTTTTGCTACACATACACTACTTTTATATATGATGTATTGCTGTACACTCGGTCGTTATTCTATACTCAATAATCACTTTATGCCTTCTCTGAAGTTAACCTTGGCATTTTGCTAATTCATTTGGTCAATATAAAATTCTGTAATCAAATGGTACGCGTAAGGATTAATTTTTATAAATCCTGATGTTCTTGGCAAACCATCAATTTTCTTATAAGATAATAATCAAAGCGGCATGGTACATAAGATGCAAAGCAGGGATATAGTATGAATATTACTAAAGAATAAAAAGCTCTGTCCAGTCAAATTTAAAAAACAAAAAAATAAAACAAAACTTTCTTCAATACATATACCGATAGACGGTCACCCTTTCATAAGTAAAAAGAAGGTTTAGTTATTATGTTAGTCCTTATAATTTCACAAAATTTTTAATTAGATTTTTATATATATTTTTTTAATTGGATTCTTGTACCAATTTTTTTTAATTAGGTCCCTCTTAGTAATAATTGGCTTAATTTTATAAGGACTCAAATAAAAAAAATTGGTGCAAGGACCCAAATAAAAGGAAAAAAAATGTATGAATCCAATTAAAAAAAAATTTGTGCAAAGACTCAATTAAAAGAAAAAAAAAAGTACAAAAACCTAATTAAAAATTTCGCAAAATTAAAGGGACCAACAGAGTAATTAAATCTAAAAAGAATACAAAACCATCATTTAATTGTATAAGAAGGATTAAATAACTATTTTCAACTTCTAACATATGCATTTGGGTTTGGCCTTCCTTGACAAGTAATTTGGCACAAGTGCCTTGACCTACTATGGCCAAAACATGGGTCATATCTTATTCAGCTAATTCTCTCAACTACGTAGGAACAACAATAGATTTATTCTTAGCCCCAACATGAACCTTCCAATATATATCACACAATCTCCAATAGTAGCACAACATCATTCTAACATTTCAGTAAGCAATTTGAACTGCTTGTTCCTATTATCACCATGGTTGCCAACATCCAATTCCATCATATTACTCTAGCTTTGATCTTCTGCTCGGCATTATTGGCTTTTCAAGTCACATCGCGCACTCTACAAGATGCGAGCATGTATGAGAGGCACGAGCAATGGATGGCTCGCTACGGCAAAGTCTACAAAGACCTCCAAGAAAGGGAGAAGCGATTCAAGATATTCGAGGAAAATGTGAACTACATTGAAGCTTCTAACAATGCCGGGGACAAAGCTTACAAGCTAGGCATTAATCAATTTGCTGACCTCACAAATGAAGAATTCACATCATCCAGAAATGGATTCAAGAGCCACATGAGTTCCTCAATTGAACGGACCACTTTTAAGTATGCAAATGTCACTGCAGTACCAAACACTGTGGATTGGAGACAAAAAGGAGCAGTGACTCCCATCAAGAACCAACAACAATGTGGTAAGTTTTCTAATATTTCATTCAATCTCACAAAGTGACCCATCAAACTCTTCTTCCTACTTTTGAATTTATAACTCACACTTAATTTGTCTTGTAGGATGTTGCTGGGCATTTTCTGCTGTTGCAGCAACCGAGGGAATCAACAAACTGAAGTCTGGAACTTTGATTTCTTTATCCGAACAAGAACTTGTGGATTGCGACACTAAAGGTATCGACCAAGGTTGTGAGGGCGGCCTAATGGACGATGCATTCAAATTCATTATTCAAAATGGTGGACTAACGACTGAGGCCAAGTACCCTTATAAAGGTGTTGATGGAAAATGCAATACAAAAGCAGCAGCCAACCATGCAGCTACCATTACTGGCTACGAAGATGTCCCCGCCAACAACGAGCAAGCACTGAAAAATGCAGTCGCTAATCAACCTGTTTCTGTGGCCATTGATGCTAGTGGCTCTGATTTCCAGTTCTATAAAAGTGGTGTCTTCACGGGAAGCTGTGGAACTGAGTTAGATCATGGTGTCACCGCTGTGGGTTATGGAGTCAGTGACGATGGAACAAAATATTGGTTAGTTAAGAACTCATGGGGAACTGAATGGGGGGAAGAAGGATATATCAGAATGCAAAGGGATGTAGATGCCTCAGAAGGACTTTGTGGCATAGCAATGCAAGCTTCTTACCCCACTGCTTAGAAACCAAACTTGATTCTTCTTTTCCTATACATACCTAAACTTTTTACTTCTACGTACATATATATATATACATACATACATGTTGCATATATTGTGGTTTCTTTGACCAGTTGTAACATCTGTTCTCAACCTCTACCTGTCAATTATGAAAATATGGAGAAAATCATTTGGTTTCCCTATAAAAAATCTCCATTTTATATTTATATTAAAAAATTTAACACGTTATCTACACTAAACTAAAAATCACCGTAAGTCAATTCAGTTATCTATATGGAATAAAGCTCTAAGAAATTTTATTGGACTGATGCCATGATACCCACAAATAACACTCCACATACTTGTAAACATAACTGATCAGCTCATTTATAGTACGATATTACCTAATACGCAACATTCCTCATCCGCAAAATCTTTAAAACTAGAGAGAATTAATACAGATGTTCCATACTAGAACTCAAACAAAATCCACTCACTACTAGCATACAGGCTATTCTGAGCATTCCGAAATTGAATCAGCTCAAGAAAAAGCATCAACTGCTTGATGTTCTAGTTTCCAGACTGGCGCAACTCAGGACGGACAAAATCCGCATCTGGTGGGACTGAAATATCCACGGTAGGCCTCAGTTCAGCACATACTTCAATGGCTCCATGGACTGGATCTGACAAGAAGTTGCTGATCAGGTCCCGGTTAGTAGGCGCACCACTGTCTACTGCCACCAAGGCCTGCTGGGTTAGGATGTAATCGAATCTAGGAGCCCATTTCCTTGAACCCAACCTTGCTGTGGTTGAACAGTTATCAACCATGAAAGATACACCACGAGCATGCATGAAAGGGTTCAATGAATCAACAGACTCAATGACACTCTCATTGATGATTTCAGAGTAGGAATGCCCTTTCTTCCTCAAGATCTCAATCTGCAAATTTTTGTAATCATAAATTTAAGAAGCAAAAACACAAACTTTTGGTCTAATTCTCTACCCCATTCCCCAAGCAAAGATAATCAAGAAAAAATTAACACGAAGGATTCTTAAGACCCCAATAAAACTACATCCTTTGACAGTATGTGAAATATGGGTATTGTGCATATCAACCCCAAAAAAGCTAGCTAGAACAAGTACACAAACCTGAGCCATCATCAATGCCACATATACACCAGCAGTAAATGGATATAATGGCCCTAGATCACCTGCTGGCCTTGTAGATCGGACACGCTGACCAACTTTCCACATGCGGGTCTGATCAATTTTGCCCATGGGAAAGGCAGGTAGACCCTCTTTCTCCTGTAAAACAACCATAATTAAACTTTTGCTGCAGAAAGCGAGGTAAAAGGAATAAACTACCATTTCGGATCATGAAAGATTTGATCGCTGATAATTATAACCATGAAAGACGTAAAGTAGAATAACTCAATAGTCAATACCCATCAAAGGATGGGTTAGTTCGACAAAACTACCCAATGAACTACTCATTTTGGATAATTTTGTCGAACTAACCAATCTTTGACGAGTATCAAGTTAGTTTACATTTTTCATGGTTAGAATTGCTAGTGCTCAAATCTTTCATGGTCAGAAATGGTAGTTTCCTCGAAGTAAATGTGCACTTACATAAAAGCGACGCCCAGCCAAAACAACACTGCGAATCTCGCTACAACTAGCTACATCCTCGTAGCACTCGTACAAAATCTCCATGCAGGGATAATATGAAGCACTATATGCCGTCTCGAATTCTCTTTTTTCATCTTCAGATAAAGAATTGTATACAGCCAACATGCCCTGTCCAAGACAAAAAGAGCAAAACAGTCATGTCACAATGCATGAGCGCACTTCAGATGCTCAAAAAATCCAGCAAACAAGAAATCAAATCTAAATGATGAATAAAAAAGAAGAGAACCTTAGTTGATATGATTTTAGATATGATTCCTGTTATGGACTCAACAGTGTTCTTATAAGCCAGATCTTCACTCATTCCATTTTCAGTGTACCTCCTAAACAAGGACTCCACAATTCCATGAACAGCACCGAGTAAAATGCCTATAAGTGAAAGGATAAATTAGATAGACAATCTTCAAGGAAAAATCAAGGTGCTGGAGGAAGATATTCTCACCTCTCTCTCCAAATATGTCACTCCTGTATTCCATCTCCAATGTAGTCGCAAATGTGAAGGGAGAACCAAGGGCAACAGACCATGTTATCTCTTTGCCTTGAACATAGAGCCTCCTCACTGAAGGACCCATCCCCTTTGGACATACAGCAATTACACTGAAGTGCTTGGGAAAATCAATTCCCAGTGACTGTAAATGCCCAAGAAGAAACCCATGGGACAATCCAAGTATGCTGCCTGGCTTCATGTGCGAAAATATTTTTTCATAACTATCTGCCTGCAAAATTAAGGAAAATATTGAAATCACTTTAGAATCAAAGCAACATAACTTATCTGCTCTTACTTGAAAGTCAGGTAAGTCCATTAAAATGGTTCCTATGGTCCATATACTTATCTACTTATACTATATAAGTAACAAATAACAACATGCAGTTTAGGGAATCGAAGGCGTCACATAATATAACTATAAAATTTGGGATAACACATAATACTAAATAACTTTATCATTAGAAAAGCATAGCAACAGATGAAAGAGAATAAATACAGAGAAATATAAGCAGTCCTAGCACCTAGAGAGTCCAAAATTTCTGTAGTTCTGACTTGAATCGACAAACCTGTGCAGCATCTGAAATTAAGAGCAAGACAAGATCACTGCCTGAGATAGTATCCCATATGTCACCTAGAGTTCCATTTTCCTCACTGAAACCAGCTGCCCGAGCTTCATTAAAGGAACTAGAACCTTTCCTGAGTCCAATCTGTGTTTTGTTAAATGGTACATGTTAACATAACTAGGGGTAAGAAAGAGACAAATGAGTCAAAATTATTTACAAAGTTACTTCAATGTTACAGCCTATTGACTATACGTTACGACACAAGAATGAACCAAAAAAGCAATGGAACCCAGAATCACCTTAACCACTATGTCAGACTTTGCTTCAGCGAGCGAGTCCCGAAGATTCTGGGCCTGTGCAGGTCCCTGGTAAGGTAGTGAAAAGTTAGTAATCATATTGAAATTATGAACCATGACATGATGGGTTACAAAGAAAATGTATACACTGGATGAAGCATCCAAAAGTCCAACCGAACTCTCTAAACTTAGAAACTTCCCTAAAAATAAAAGTAAAAAAAATAAAACAAAACAAAACAACGTAATTTTCATATAGCTAATCAACTACAATACAACCAGACTGCTGATGATTTTCGAGGGAAGAAGAGAGAGAAGACAGCAATAGCGGGAAAACTGATTTTCTATGATAAAGGTGTTTATGTCATTTACTCAGCTTCTTCACAACCAAACAGACCAAATACAGAACTGTCCTTACTCCTTAGTGCATGAAATGAGAAAAATTTGACACAGATTTCGTTCGCTAATTGGATTACAGAGCCCAATGATATATACACTAGTTTTTATAGTCAATTAGTTATACAAGAACTCCAACAATACAACAAAAACCATGAAACCAGTAAAACCCACGTGAACATTTTATATTTTAGAAAAAGGCTAAATCCACGTTCATAAGCTTTATTTATTTTACACATTTCTGAAGAATCTTCTAATCAATAAAAATAAATAAATTTTCCACTTTGTATACCTGTGAACCCCATCCGATAACACCAATCTGCTTAATCCCCTTGAAAGCATCCGGCAACAAATGAAACAAATCTCTCCCTCCTTTCACAATGTACTGCAACAAATCAACCATAACCGCCAAAAAAGTTAATTTCTCAGTCACATAAAGAAACTTAATATAAATAATTTTTCTTCCTTCAACAAATACCCTAATTCAAAAATAAATATGAAATTTCTAAGAAATGAGAAACAGAAATGCGAAAAGAAATTCAAAAATTAACTCAACAATAAGTAAGAGAGAGACCTCATCGTGTCCAGCGAGGCTAATCTTCTCCTTCTTGAAGATAGAAGTGTTGAAATCAAGCGAGGCAGGGAGAGAAACCGCCGGCGCCGACGAAACCATTTTAGCAGCGAGGGCAGCACCGTTGACGTGGCGAGCAGCGAGGGGTCTTGGAGTGAGGTTGTTAACGGAGAATGCGAGACCGTTGAAAACGGTTGGAGTAGGGGCTTTGGTTAAGGGCTTAGCTGCTGCTAGTGCTATGGTGTTTGAAGAAGCGGCAGCAGCAGCCATTGACAAAGTTTGTAAGAAGAGCAAAGGTGCGAGAGAGCGGAGAGATGTAATGAGCTTAGTCTCTATACTGTTGACACGTAGTGGACTGGCTAACGTGCGCCCTGATGTACTGGTTTAATGTGGGCCAAATTCTTTATTAGGTTTTGCATGTGAACCACATGTTTATCCTTACATGATATGATGGTATGATGATATTATTATATTATTTTGGCTTCTTGCTTGGTTATCCTTACATTAGTACAAATATAAATTTTAGGAGTCTGTGATGTTATGTGTACAAGTTTTCTTTGTACTTAAGTTTAAGGAAGTTGGTGTAAAGTCTAGTAAAAAAAAGTAAAATATATTTTTTGTCTTTGAAATTTGTTAAAAATTTTAAAAATATCTATAAGTTTTAATTTATTTTAATTTTGTCTCTAAAATTTTTAATTTACATCAATTTTATTATTATTATTAATTTTTTGATAATTAATATTTTTTTCTAAATATACCCCTCTCTTGTTATACTTATCATTATCATTATCATAATCCACTGTCTTTCTTTCTTTCTCTTTTTCATCCTCACCGTCATTTCTTCCACCATCATCATTATTGAGTAATCACTGTCAACCTCTTCTTTCATCGTCACCGGCCAAACCCCACATTCTCCTTCTTTCGCCTTTTTTCTCCGACTTTCCATTTTTATCACCACCATCTCCGTTAAGTCCCAATCTTCGATGACCACCAACCTTTTTCTTCTTCTTCGCACAAACCCAATAACAACGAAGCCATCGCTCTTTCTCCTTCTTTGTTAGCAAACCCAGCCTCATTAATTATTAGTACTAGTTGGGTTAATACCTTTTTTTTTTGTTTCCAAATTTCACACAAAGCAAAGCAAAATCCTTTTGGTGTCACACCAACCTGAAACCCTGACCCCAACAACAAAGTTTCTTCCTTTCAATATTACTCGGACTATACCTCATTGGAAAATTAATAACACAAAAATTAAATGACAAAGAACCAAACATGATCCATTTCAACACACTTCTTCTCATTTCTCAAAATGCCAACATCCAAAACAAACAAATTTATCATCATGACCATGATTATACTCCAACCTCCTCCCCTCTCCCAAAAAAAATTAAAAAATTAAAAAAAGAGAGAAAATAAGAAGAAGAGGAGGATGAGAAAAAGACCAATCTTTAAACACCTGCATCATCAAAAAGTATGGTTTTTTTTTAAACTTCATTGTTGGGCAAAAATGCATACTTTTTGAAATTTCAATGAACATATTGAGAGTGAAAAGTGGTAAGAGCATTGCTAGAGGGATCCTGCGAGAAGAGCTCCTCCAAAAATTGGTTCCATAGAACCTATCTCACATCTCATTCTCTGTTTGCTAACAGAGAAGGAGGAAGAGCGATGCCTTTGTTGTGTCTAAGTTTGCGTGAAGAAGAAGAAAAAGGATGGTGGTCATCGAAGATTGGGGCTCAACGGAGATGGTGGTGATGGAGATGGAGATAAAGAAAGAGAGACAGAGGGTTGTGATGATGATAGGGGTGGAAAGGACGGTGAAGATGAAAAGAGAGAAAGAAAGAGAGACAAAGGGTTGTGATGATGATGATGATGATGATAATAGGTATAATAAGGAAGGGGTATATTTGGAAAGAAAAATATTAATTATAAAAAAATTAGTAATAAGGATAAAATTGATGTAAATCGAAAAGTTGAGGGACAAAATTGAAACAAATCAAAACTTAGGGATATTTTTAAAATTTTTAGCAAACTTTAGGGACAAAAAGTATACTTTACCCAAAAAAATGTATATATGTTATTATTCCTTTTTTTGTGTTTTTTGTAGTATATAAATTTTTATTGGAGAATACAAAAATTTATTAATATATCACGCAAATTTTTAAAACATAATATACAAAAAGAGGAAGAAAGACAAAAATTCAACACTTCAATACAACAGTTTAAAAATTTTATCAATGATAGAAGGCTAGTAGAGATTGGATATGAAGGAGATAAATACACTTGGAGTAATCGCCAATTTGAAGAGAATCATATGAAGGAGAGATTGGACAGAGCTCTTGTTACAAATGAGTGGAGAAGTGAATTTCCAGCAACCACTCTTGCACACTTATCCGATTTGGGTTCGGACCATAAGGTCATCCTTCTTAACACGGGTGGTGAAGAAATGAGGGTAAAGAAGATGTTCAAGTTTCAGGAATGATGGTGTAAAAATGAAGAGGTGATTAGCTTAATTAAACAGGTATGGATAACAAATATTCATGGGTCTCCAATATTTAAGCTAGCTGGAAAACTGAAGTGTTGTAGACATTCAATTGTATAATGGCAGCAGCACTCTGAATCTAATTCAAGAAAGAAAATTCAGATTCTCAAGAATCGGATAGAATAAGAAATGTAGAAAGGAGTTCAGGCGGATGGGAATGCTATCTGAATCTTAGAAACTGAACTAGAGGAGGCGTTGGAGGAAGAAGAGTGGTATTAGAGGGAGAAGTCTAAGGTGCAATGGCTCAACTGGGGCGATAGAAATACCAAATTTTTTATTTCAAGTTTCAAATGAGGAACCGGAAAAATAGAATAAAAGAGTTGGAGGACGAAGAGGGAAATATGACAAAGGAACCGGTAGAAATAACGGAAGTTACACAGAAATTCTTTAAAAATCTATTAACAATAAGTTGTCCCAGAGATTCAATTGTCGAATTGGATGGAATACACCAAAAAATAAATGCAGCTACTAATAGAATGCTGTGTAGGCCAGTAACTGAAGAGGAAATTAAAGCAATAGTCTTCTCCATCAACCCTTTTTCGGCTCTGGGAGATGATGGATTCATAGCAAAATTTTTTCAATTCTTTTGGAATACAATAAAGGGAGATGTGACAGCGGCTATTAGACGCTTTTTCTACGGAGGTAAAATTTTGAAAGCTTTTAATCACACTCACATATGTCTCATGCCTAAGGTGCCGGCCACTAATTCTATGAAACAAGTTAGACCAATTAGTATTAGCCTTTTTTCTATAAGATCATATCTAAAATTCTGGTGCACAGGCTTCAATCAGTTATGAATAGACTGATCAGTGACTCTCAAAGTACTTTTATAAAGGACAGGTTGATTAGTGATAATATACTAATTGCACACAAATTCATTCATTTTCTCAAAAATAAAAGGTATGGAGATTATGATTTGGCATTAAAGTTGCATATGAGCAAGGCTTATGATAGGGTGAAATGGAATTTTGTTTGGAAGGTGATGAAGAAGCTAGGTTTCTGTGATCGATGGATGAAGTGGATTGAGGAACTTGTGACGACGGTATCTTACTCTATTACTGTGAATGGACAACCTCATAGTTATTTTAAACCATGTAGAGGATTACGACAAGGTGATCCTCTATCTCCCTACCTATTTTTGTTTTTCGCAGAGGGACTCTCTCATCTGCTCCACAAAGAAAAACATAGGCTAAAAATATCTGGTTTGAGACTCAATCAGAAGTGTTCCACAATCAATCATCTTTTCTTCGCAGACGATTCAATTCTTTTTAGCCAAGCTTTAGAAGTAAAGTGCTAGAGATTGCTACAGGTCTTACAGACTTACGAAGAAATTAGTGACCAAAAGGTAAAGTTGGACAAATCATCAGTCTTCTTTAGTAAGAACACACCAATTCTAGTCCCAGACCATTTGATGGAGATTCTCCTTGTCCCTCTGGTTGGAAATCAAAACAAATATTTGGATTTACCGGCAGTGATTCAGATATCAAAGAAAGAGACATTTAACTATATTAAAGATAGAGTGTGCCAGAAGCTCATCCACTAGAAGAGGGCTCTATTATCTTCTAGTGGATGCGAAGTACTTATTAAGATGGTGGCAACGACGATACCCGTATACACTCTAAGTTGCTTTAAATTACTGGAGAAACTACTTGAAGAGATTCAGAGAGCCATACTCTAGTTTTGGTGGGGGCAAAAAAGGTCAGAAAACAGGATGCAGTAGATCAGATGGAGGATTTCATGCAGACCAAAAATACAAGAGGGTCTCAACTTTAAAGATTTAAAGGCTTTTAACCTTTGCCATGCTCGCAAAGCAAGGTTGGAGGTTAGTTTCCAGACCTAATTCTCTCATAAGTAAAGTGTTATAGAGCAAATATTACAGATATTCAAGCTTCCTAAGAGCATTATCAAGGGTTGGAAGAGTATTATCAAGGACAGAAAAGTGCTAGAAAAAGGTATACTATGGGAAGGAGGAAGGGAATTTAACATTAGAATCCGAGAAGACTGATAGGTGAAGGATTATGTTTCAATTACTCCTATTACTACCACTGCAACGAATGTTAATCTGGAATGGGTTTCACAATTACAACATTCAAATAGAAGATGGAATCAGAACTTAATTCAGACAACTTTCAATCCAGAAATAGCTACAGCAATAATCAACACTCTAATTCATGAGACAGAGGATAGATTTACCTAGATGTTGGAGAAAGGGGGCTGATGAGCGGATATTTTATACGCTTTTGGGGGTAATTTCATGTAGATTTTAGTGTGTTTTAGTTAATTTTTAATATATTTTTATTAGTTTTTGAGCAAAATTCATATTTCTGGAGTTTACTATGAGTTTGTGTATTTTTCTGTGATTTCAGGTATTTTCTGGCTGAAATCGAAGGAGCTGAGTTAAAATCTGATTCAGGCTAAAAAAGGACTGTTGATGCTGTTGGATTCTGACCTCCCTATACTCGGAATGGATTTTTTGGAGCTACAGGAGTCCAATTGGCACGCTCTCAATTGGGTTGGAAATTAGACATCCAGGGCATTTCATCAATATATAATAGTCCATACTTTTCGCGAAGATAAACAACGTAAACTGGCGTTCAACACCAGTTCCATGTTGCAGTTTGGTGTTCAGCTCCAGAAACAGGTTGCAAGTTGGAGTTCAACGCCAGAAACAGGTTAAAACCTGGCGTTCAACTCCAGAAACAGCCCAGGCACGTGAGAAGCTTAAGTATCAGCCCTAGCACACACCAAGTGGGCCCTAGAAGTGGATTTCTGCACTATCCATCCTAGTTTACTCATTTTCTGTAAACCTAGGTTACTAGTTTAGTATTTAAACAACTTTTAGAGACTTATTTTGTATCTCATGACATTTTTAGATCTGAATTTTATACTCTTTGACGGCATGAGTCTCTAAACTCCATTGTTGGGGGTGAAGAGCTCTGCAGCATCTCGATGAATTAATGTAATTATTTCTGTTTTTCATTCAAACATGCTTGTTCCTATCTAAGATATTCATTCGCGCTTCACTATGAAGAAGGTGATGATCCGTGACACTCATCACCTTCCTCAATCCATGAACGTGTGCCTGACAACCACTTCCGTTCTACATTAGATTGAATGAGTATCTCTTAGATTCCTTAATCAGAATCTTCGTGGTATAAGCTAGAATTGTTGGCGGCATTCATGAGGATTCGGAAAGTCTAAACATTGTCTGTGGTATTCCGAGTAGGATTCTGGGATTGGATGACTGTGACGAACTTCAAACTCGCAAGTGTTGGGCGTAGTGACAGATGCAAAAGGATCAATGGATCTTATTCCGACATGATCGAGAACCAACAGATGATTAGCCGTGCTGTGACAGAGCATTTGGACCATTTTCACTGAGAGGATGGGAAGTAGCCATTGACAACGGTGACACCCTACATACAGCTTACCATAGGAGGAGCCTTGCGTGTGTAAAGAGGAGTACAAGAGAAAAGCTGAAATTCAGATGACAAAGCATCTTCAAAACTCCAACACATTCTCCATTATTGCACAATAAGTATTTATTTTATGCCCTTTTACTTTTTACAATTGAACTTTAAAAACACTGTTGTTGGCATCCTGACTAAGAATAATAAGATAACCATAGCTTGCTTCAAACCAACAATCTCCGTGGGATTCGACCCTTACTTACGTAAGGTATTACTTGGACGACCCAGTGCACTTGCTAGTTAGTTGTGCGAGGTTGAGAAGAATTGTGATTTTCAATTTTGTGCACCAAGTTGTGCAGAAGCTTTCTGGGGCATGCAGGATTCTATAGGAGGTTTATAAAAGATTTTTCAAAAATTGCCAAACCTCTGAGTAATTTGCTAGCTGTTGACACGCCATTTATCTTTGATAAGGAGTGTCTGCAGGTATTTGAGACTCTAAAAGCTAAGCTGGTTACAGCACCAGTCATCTCTGCACCAGACTGGACATTACCATTTGAACTGATGTGTGATGCCAGTGACCATGCCATTGGTGCAGTGTTGGGACAAAGGCATGACAAGCTTCTGCACGTCATTTACTATGCCAGTCGTGTTTTAAATGACGCACAGAAGAACTACACAACCACAAAAAAAGAGTTACTTGCAGTGGTTTACGCCATTGACAAGTTTAGATCTTATTTAGTAGGATCAAAAGTGATTGTGTACACTGACCATGCTACTCTTAAATATCTACTCACAAAGTAGGATTCAAAACCCAGACTCATCAGATGGGTGTTGCTTCTGCAAGACTTTGATATAGAAATAAGAGACAGAAAAGGGACAGAGAACCAAGTAGCAGATCACCTGTCTTGAATAAAAACTAGTAGAAGGGGCGTCCCTCCATCTTACTGAGATCTTTGAAAACTTTCCGGATGAGCAACTCTTTGCCATCCAGAAAGTGCCATGGTTTGCAAACATTGCAAACTATAAGGCAGTGAGATTCATACCCAAAGAGTACAGTAGGCAACAAACAAAGAAATTGATCACGGATGCAAAGTACTATCTTTGGGATGAGCCATATCTCTTCAAGAGATGTGCAGACGGAGTAATCCGTAGATGTGTGCCTAAAGAAGAAGCACAGAAGATCCTCTGGTATTGCCATGGATCACAGTATGGAGGACATTTTGGAAGTGAGCGAACAGCCACAAGAGTCCTCCAATGTGGCTTCTACTGGCCTACTCTCTACAAAGACTCCCGAGTGTTTGTACTTAATTGTGACAGTTGCCAAAGATCTGGCAATCTGCCTCACAGTTATGCCATGCCTCAACAAGGGATCTTGGAGATTGAGTTGTTTGATGTATGGGGTATTGACTTCATGGGACCTTTCCCACCATCATACTCAAACACTTATATTCTGGTGGCAGTGGATTATGTATCCAAATGGGTGGAAGCTATTGTAACACCCATTAATGATACTAAGACAGCGCTGAAATTTCTCTAGAAACACATCTTCAGCAGATTTGATATCCCTAGAGTACTAATCAGTGATGGGGCCCTCATTTCTGCAATAAACAGCTTTACTCTGCTTTGGTTCGATATGGAGTTAGCCACAGGGTAGCTACTCCATATCATCCACAGACAAATAGGCAAGCTGAAGTCTCTAATAAAGAACTTAAAAGAATCCTGGAACGGACTGTAATTAACCGTAGAAGGGATTGCGCAAGAAGCTTGGATGATGCTTTGTGGGCATACAGAACAGCATTCAAGACACCTATAGGAACTTCTCCATACCAGCTAGTGTATGGAAAAGCCTATCACTTGCCAGTGGAACTGGAACATAAGGCCTATTGGGCAACCAGATTCCTAAACATTGATGCCAAGTTAGCTGGAGAAAAACGATTGCTCCAGTTAAATGAGCTAGAGGAATTCAGACTCAATGCTTTCGAAAATGCAAAAATTTACAAAGAGAAAGCAAAAAGATGGCATGATAAGAAACTATCATCCAGAGTCTTTGAGTCAGGGCAGAAAGTTCTGCTATTTAATTCTAGGCTCAGATTATTCCCCGGAAAATTGAAATCCCGGTAGCGAGGTCCATATGTGATTACAAGTGTGTCACCATATGGATACGTAGAGCTTCAGGATAATGATTCTAACAAAAAGTTCATTGTTAATGGACAAAGAGTCAAACATTATCTTGAAAGCAATTTTGAGCAAGAATGCTCAAAACTGAGACTTGATTAAAAGCTCAGTAATAGTTCAACTAAAGACAATAAAGAAGTGCTTGCTGGGAGGCAACCCAGCCATTTACAAGGCTTATTTGTTAATTAATTGATTTTTACAGGTTTATGTCAATTATCTTCAAGGTAAAATAGCAATTTCTTGAGCTCACAGAGTTACAGAAGGATTCAAAGGATAAAACAGCAAAAAGAAGCTCACTGGTGCGAAAAAAAGCCAGTAAGAGCTGTTTTGGGTGCTGAACGCCCAAAAGAAGCACTCATTGGGCGTTCAACGCCAGTAGATAGCCATCTGGGCGTTAAACGCCAAAAAGAAGCATCTTCTGGGCATTGAACACCAGAAAAAAGCACCTTCTGGGCGTTTAACGCCAGATTTATAGCATCCTGGGCGTTCAGAAAAACGCCCAGTGACAAAGGAGTTTCTAGCGTTCAACACCAGCTAGAAGCAACAGCTGGGTGTTGAACACCCAGGAGAAGCTACAATTAGGCGTTAAACACCCAAAACATACAGTGGTTGGGCATTTGATGCCAGGATTGTGGGGAGGAGACCAGTACCACAAAATAATGGGTCTGAGATCAGTGATCCCGAAAGTTAAATTCGATCTGAAAGAAGACTGACGAATATCTGAAGATATAGGAGCTGAAGCGCCAGAAGCTGTCTCTTGAAGGACCAAGCACCCCACAAGTTGAAGGAGCACCCATCATCTCCCAAACCAAAGGTTGTTGAGTCCTAATCTTAAACTTAACTCTATGATAGTTGTTCCTATAGGAATTTACCTTAGAAGTTATATATGAGTAGTAGTAATTAGTATATCTATTTTGATTTTATCTCCAATTAAGCTATGATTTATTTTTCTCATCATCATCAAACATGAATAAAATAGTAGATTTTTAGAATAAAGAGGCAATATTTTTTCGAGTTCTTAATAAGAAAAATTCTAATTATTTATATGTGGTGACAATATTTTTTGTCTTCTGAATGAATGCTTGAACAGTGCATATTTTTTATATTGAATTTTATGAATGTTAAAATTGTTGGCTCCTGAAAGAATGATGAATAAGAGAAATGTTATTGATGATCTAAAAAATCATGAAATTGATTCTTGAAGTAAGAAAAAGCAGTGAAAAACAAGCTTGCGAAAAAAAATGAAAAAAAATATTTTGCGGAAAAAAAAAGCAAGAGGTAGAAAAAGCCAATAGTCCTTTAAACCAAAAGGTAAGGGTGAAAAGGATCCAAGGCTTTGAGCATCAATGGATAGGAGGGCCCAAGGAAATAAATCCAGGCCTAAGCGGCTAAATCAAGCAGCAAACAGAGTGTGCTCAAGAGCTCTGGACACCTCTGACTGGGGACTCTAGCAAAGCTGAGTCACAATCTGAAAAGGTTCACCTAGTCATGTGTCTGTGGCATTTATGTATCCGGTGGTAATACTGGAAAACAAAGTGCTTAGGGCCATGACCAAGACTCATAAAGTAACTGTGTTCAAGAATCAACATACTAAACTAGGAGAATCAATAATACTATCTGAATTCTGAGTTTCTATGGATGCCAATCATTCTGAACTTCAAAGGATAAAGTGAGATGCCAAAACTGTTCAGAAGCAAAAAGCTACTAAGTCCCGCTCGTCTAATTAGAATCTGAGCTTCACTTTAAACTCGGAGATATTATTGTTTCTTAATTTCTTTTTATCCTATTTTATTTACCTAGTTGCTTGAGGACAAGCAACAGTTTAAGTTTGGTGTTGTGATGAGCGGATATTTTATACGCTTTTTGGGGTAATTTCATGTAGATTTTAGTGTGTTTTAGCTAGTTTTTAATATATTTTTATTAGTTTTTGAGCAAAATTCATATTTCTGGAGTTTACTATGAGTTTGTGTATTTTTCTGTGATTTTAGGTATTTTCTGGCTGAAATTGAAGGAGCTAAGTTAAAATCTGATTCAGGCTGAAAAAAGACTGCTGATGCTGTTGCATTCTGACCTCCATACACTCGGAATGGATTTTTTGGAGCTACAGAAGTATAATTGGCGCGCTCTCAATTGGGTTGGAAAGTAGACATCCAGGACTTTCCAGAAATATATAATAGTCTATACTTTGCACGAAGATAGATGACGTAAACTAGCGTTCAACGCCAGTTTCATGTTGTAGTTTGGCGTTCAGCGCCAGAAACAGGTTGCAAGTTGGAGTTCAATGCCAGAAACAGGTTACAACCTGGCGTTCAACTCCAGAAACAGTCCAGGCACGTGAGAAGCTTAAGTCTCAGCCCCAGCACACACCAAATGGGCCCTAGAAGTGGATTTCTACACTATCCATCCTAGTTTACACATTTTCTGTAAACCTAGGTTACTAGTTTAGTATTTAAACAACTTTTAGAGACTTATTTTGTATCTCATGACATTTTTAGATTTGAATTTTATACTCTTTGACGGCATGAGTCTCTAAACTCCATTGTTGGGGGTGAGGAGCTCTGCAGCGTCTCGATGAATTAATGCAATTATTTCTGTTTTCCATTCAAACATGCTTGTTCCTATCTAAGATATTCATTCGCACTTCACTATGAAGAAGGTGATGATCCGTGACACTCATCACCTTCCTCAATCCATGAACGTGTGCCTGACAAACCACCTCCGTTCTACATTAGATTGAATGAGTATCTCTTAGATTCCTTAATCAGAATCTTCGTGGTATAAGCTAGAATTGTTGGCGGCATTCATGAGGATCCGAAAAGTCTAAACCTTATCTATGGTATTCCGAGTAGGATTCTAGGATTGGATGACTGTGACGAACTTCAAACTCGTGAGTGTTGGGCGTAGTGACAGATGCAAAAGGATCAATGGATTTGATTCCGACATGATCGAGAACCAACAGATGATTAGCCGTGCTGTGACAGAGCATTAGAACCATTTTCACTGAGAGGATGGGAAGTAGCCATTGACAACGGTGACACCCTACATACAGCTTACCATAGGAGGAGCCTTGCGTGTGTGAGGAGGAGTACAAGAGAAAAGCTGAAATTCAGATGACAAAGCATCTCCAAAACTCCAACATATTCTCCATTATTGCACAATAAGTATTTATTTTATGCCCTTTTACTTTTTACAATTGAACTTTAAAAACACTGTTGTTTGCATCCTGACTAAGAATAATAAGATAACCATAGCTTGCTTCAAACCAACAATCTCCATGGGATTCGACCCTTACTCACGTAAGGTATTACTTGGACGACCCAGTGCACTTGTTGGTTAGTTGTGCGAGGTTGAGAAGAATTGTGATTTTCAATTTCGTGCACCAGGGGCGACTTCACTGTTGCTTCGGGATACAAAATATCCTTTAACTTCTATCACCCACCAACTGAATATTTGCTAGAACAATGCAAGAGAAAATACTTATGGAGGAGCATATGAAAAATTATTTGTCAACCAAAAATAAAAAATTTGCTCTGGAAACTGATGCATGGAGGACTCCCCGTGAAAGAAAGATTGAATGCTCGAATACAATCCATCAAACCCTGGTACCCAAAATGCAATCGGTAACAAAACCATGCATAAGGAACATATTCTTAAAACAGAATACAAGAACACTACAACATCTAAGCACTTATGACACATGATTTTACTTAAAAGACACGAACATGATAGCCATCTGTTGTGATGTAGGTTGAACTCATCGATGAACTCAGCCCAATGATCTTCGAAATCCTTAGCTGACCGAGAGTTTCATATAATGTGATTCAACTCAGCATTCAACTCTCTGAACCTAGCATAACCTCCAAGCTTATTCTGTATCTTTTTTGTTATATGCCATATGCATCAATGGTGGCGTGTATTGGGGAGGACCTTCTTAATTGCGCCAAACATAGACTTGCATTGGTCTGTGATGATGCCCTGCAGTACAGTTTCCATGCATTTTAGCCATTGTGTGAACACCCACTCAAAAATCGGGATCTCCTCGCTGCCTAGCAGAGCACAGCCTAGCAAAGTAGACTTGCCATGGTGGTTCACACCGATGAAAGCGGCGAACGGCATTAAGGAAGAACAACCACATTTAAAAACATCCAACTAATACAAAATAACAAAATAATTAAATAACGTGAATGAAAATACATTTTACCGATTCGTGCTATATGTGGTATCAAATGACACCACGTCTCCATAGTATTCATAAGACGCCCTACACTTTGCATTCACCCAAACTGCACTAGTAAACTTATAATCGTCATCCACATTCACTGCATAAAAGAAGTTTGAATTTAAGTCCTTCATTTGCATGAAGTAATTTAGCATCTCTTTGACATTTGCGTTGACATTTGTGGATCAGAGTCTTGATGAAATGTAATTCCTGATGTCCTTCTCTGAGAAGCCCAAGTTCGAGGCCCACTAACTTCATTAGCCAATTCTAGAAAGGTCTTGTTGGGTCGAATGCCCGCCTCATCATTAACCTCAATGACGCACTTCACATGCATTGTCAACTTCCTATTTTCGTGGTAGTGTACTACCTTTTTAGTTGAACACGGGTGCGAGTGATTTAGTTTAACCTTCAACAAGACCCGATCTTGCTTTTCCCTGTCAAACTTTGCATATATTCTTGCTCTGCACCCCACAGCTGCAATTGTGTTCTTTTGTGTGGGTGCTTTGACACGAGACCCGCGGAAACCCTCCCGATTGCAATGAATAGATTGGTTGATCAATTGCTTTGTCATCCTGTCAAAATTTGTGACCCATATCTTACTTATGAAGCCAACTTTCTTTGCGTAGCTCGCATAAAAATCCTGGGCCAGCTTCAAATGCTCAAACCACATTCCAACTCTTGGTATTTCATCTTGAGCAAGGCAACTACGATCTGATAACTGCGAATCGGTTCAAAACAGACATCATTCGATGAACACGACGATTAATGGTCAATTCAAACATGTGATTAACGAAAAAACAACAACAAACTAGAGTCCAAACCTCATCAACAAGATCCGTGTCATCACATCCCAACTCAGTAATGTCCGTACATTCTATAGCCTACAATCAAATATACATAAACTAAATAGATTCTATAATAAAATATCAACTAAATAGATTTTATTAATACTCTATTTAAAAATATCATAATAAAATGTATTACTATACATGAATTAAAAGAAATCATAACAATGAGACATATACTCATACAAAGTGCCACCTAACTAGTTAGGCTTATATTAATTATTTATATAGAGAATGCATAAGTCCACCACATATAAAATATAACTACACAAACTAAAAAAGAGCCTTCTACTATGCTGTCAAAAGTCTCATTATTAGCTCCTATAGTTTCCTTACATATTTAGCCACGTTTGTTAGTGCATGCATAGAATGGGAGCATACGGATGGGGATTCTTAACATTCTAATCGCAACCTTGGGCAAAATTTTCTCATTTAACACTAAACATATATTGAAAACATTTCAGGGTAACATATTAAAAAGGTAATGTAACAATTTATTAACTCTTGTAAATAAATTTCTATCTTCAACTTCTTTAGAACTTGAAGTATGGTTCATTGTAACAAGTTATAAAAACCTAACAAGCAAGCAAGTTGTAGCTAGTAAGTAGTAACCATTGACCAGTACGTAATATTACGACATCCCACCATTCTAAAAACGTAATTCTTTTTAAATAGAAAAATTTGAAACTAATTTTTTTAGGGGAGCATTTAATTATATATTACACTTTCATTAATTACTACATGGATGGACAAGAACACCATCCAAAATTTTGTAAAAGAATATCATTATGGGTTAAGAATGTTGAGCTTTTAATAACCATCTAATTTATATGAAAATAAACATACGTCCAAAAGAACCAACATACATTGGTTACCTTGTTAGATTGTTCACCTTCCCCGTCGAATGAATTGAGAAGGTTGTCGATTGAATGCGTGGTAATGTTGTCGGTGAAAGAAGCTGGTGCGAGACAAATAGGTTCGACAGAATTGGCCTCTATTGAAATGGCTGTGAGAGGTCACGTATGTATGAAACGGCAGCCATAACTCTCCCGTGTATTAAGGCAAATCAGTCAGAGACGATGAGGTGGCGATGGTGGACGCGGTAGGCTGCAGGGCCTGCACAGTGCGTGAACGCAGTGACCTACGGTGGGCTGCACGGTGCACGTGTTGTGGGGAAAAAATTTTTCATTGCTTGGAGGGCTAGTCGGACGTTGGCACAAAGGGAGGCGACGTCGGCTGTGGGTGTGCGGTGATGGTTGGCTTCGTTGTGGGGAAGGTCCACCGAAAGTGAGAGAAAATATGGTGAGAGGAGAGGAAACGTGTAACTGTTCAATATTGCAAAACCTGATTTTTTAAAATTTGAAAAATGGTTATCATTATAATTAAATTAATCAAATCATTAATTAAATTTAGGATTAATTTACTTTTTTAACCCCATAGTTCATATTGTTCACCAGTATTGTTGTTCACCTATACTTTTCCATATAATAATTAAGATGGTAATTGTTTATGTGAGTGTTTTATTTTTTGGGCATAACATTGGCCGGGTGACCTGACCCACACCAAGAGAAGAGAACCGAGTACAACTCGATTCACAAACAACCCATTTGTGCTGAACCCACGCCATAGTTGTTGCATCGTCTAAAGAATTGTTCCTGCGATACAGCTACTATGCAAATTGATCCGTTGGGTAAGGCAAGTACAGAAAGACATGGATAAGATGATGGCCCGAGTTAGGTAAGAGGCATCAATAAAAAAATTAGATGGCGTTGCAATCCTCTTGTCGGCGGTGGTTTCACGGTATCCTCGACTGAGCGTTAGCTTGAAGACAAGGAGTTGGAGATTTGGTCACAAGGTACACTGCTCTTTGATTCTTAGAATTGGAGTGAGGTGGTAATGGCTTTCGTTGGTAGGAGTAGAATCTCCCCCAACAGCAGTGGTGATTGGAGGACCTATGGCAGAACAGTCTCCTTCTTCAACCTCAACGGCGATTTGTGTAATGGAGCTTAGATGAGAGGAAAATGCTGCTACACGCCTCCCTTTGGTCCATAGCTGCGCTGTTAGAATGTTGGCGGCATCGTTGCTGCTACCTATTGGCGATGGCTCCCCCGGTTGGAGATACCAATGTTGGGGAAAGAATTAGTTGTGGATGTTTCATTTGTGCATTACTAGTAGTATCATCCTTGTTTGGCAAAGAGCCATAGTTCCCAGCCTTCCTTCGTCATCTCCACCGGGTCACGGCAACACCATCTTTTCAATGGTACCTATACTATCAAATTACACTCACACTCCTCCAGTATTATCAATATCCATAAATAGACATACAGTAAAAAAAAACTTTTTTTTATCATACTTTACATCGTTAAGACACTTTCCTCTCTTAAATGCAACACTAACTATTTCAAACTACCATTCCACATGTCAACATTGTATTGGATAGTCAAAGAATAGCCATTCTTAAACATCAATATCTTGGCCACGCACCAAAGACTTGGCCTTTTATATAAAGTTTAACCTTTAAACTTTACTACTGAAAATGTGTGGTTACAAATATTTTTGGACTATACATTATATATGCTTAAGATACATGCAAGTATTCCGTAATTCTGATGATGGGTGAAATGAATGAACAACACAACTGAGAAGAAAAACATAACTTGCAAGGAAATGACAAAAGAGATTTTAGAGTCTGAAGTGTATAAGGAGCTAGAAAGCATTCAAAACAACTCTTTAGTATACCCAGCTTGTAATATTCTCTATCTTTTTGCTCATGTAGTCCTTCTATGCATTTTTGTTTCCACTCTTGCTTGTGCAAGTTTACTGGTAAAGTGACTGCTCAATCCACTTTGCAGATTATTTGAAACTGTTCCATCCTTGTGATGAGGAAAATCTTACATCGCTGGTAAGTGGTAATTCTTTCACAACTTTAGCAACTTGTAATGGATGATTTGGTCAATGATCAGTAGTCCTTATAGATACATATGATGTGTTCCTAACTGGTAGGTGCAAATTGTGCGCAGGTTATGGCTGTTATAAACACTTGTGTTTTTCTGTCATGTGCTTTAGTTATACTTTTTATCGTCAAAGATGTTATGCTGTTTTGTGCCATTGGAAGGTGAACAAGATAGTAACACCAGAGAAGTTTTGTTAATATATAGAGTAGTGTCTTGAACCTTGTTTTAAAATCTCTACTGAGTACTAAGCCTTTAGTCCTGGCATACATTTAGTTAGTAGTGATGAATGTTCATTGAATTTTTATTTTATTTTCTTATTTTTTATTTCTAATGTGACTTTGGAAAGGTAGTATGAATGTATGATTTAGCTGAAGTGTGTCATCATTCCTTGTGTCTATCATATTTGCAGATAAATAACTTTACTTGCTTATATGTACATAAGTAGTATTGAATTATTTGACAAAATTATATTGTCTTATATATTATGTAGTTTTTTCTTCTTTGGTTCTTGATAGTGGTATACATAGGGTCTTTACTTGCGATGAAAATCTGTTAGTAATTTCTGCAGTCTACAAAACTGCAATCTTAGGAAAATAATTTTCAAATCTATGTGCTGTATTATTGTTTATGATAGGCAGCAGCAGAAGCGGAGCCTGCTACAATGTCAATGGCAATGAGGGCAATTCCAGAAGCTTCTTCAGCAGATGAAGCGAACGAGATAATGTGCAAAAATTGGATTTGTGCAATTGAACAACACCATATAGCTTATTCAGGAATATCCACGGTCTTTGACATACTAGATATTAGATGCTATGTAGTTGATGCATGAGTATCTTTTCTTTATTTTCTTATTATTTTAGATATGAAGTTATTGAATTTTATTTAGATTTTAGTGTTTAAAGCCTATTTGGATACTATTTTGAGGCGCATTGTGGTTTTATTTATTTTAGGAATAATCTGGGCGAGTTTGGCAGAATTCGTGCAGAAGAAAAAAGGAAGAAAATTGATGCTGCCAAGCTGGCGCCAAACGCCACTGCCTGACGTTTGGCGTCAGGCGTCTCGTAACACGTGCAACCATTTTGTTGGGTTGGCACTAAACACCACGACTTGGTGTTTAGCACCAGGAGCTCTGTAATTCGTACCAGAGTCGCACGCCAGTGGCACTAAACGCCGAGCCTGACGTTTAGCGCCAGGAAGGCAGAAACGCCACAATCCCTTTTTGCTTCAGCGGCGCTAAACGCCGAGCCTGGCGTTTAGTGCCAGTAGCGTGTACATGGATTCTACAGAAGGACTCCGTGGTTGAAGACTTTATTAATTATTTATTTTCTTTTCATTATAAGTTAAAAAAAAAACACAATCTTTTGGGCCTTTAGTAGTTATTATTTTATTTTATTTTCAAATCAATTAGGTTAGGTATAAAAGGGAAAAAGATTGAATCCTTCGAGTTTCTTCTTTTCTCTCTTCCTCACTCTACACTCTACACACTTTTGGAACCCTAGTTTTCTCTTAGCCATGAGCAACTAAACTTCCTCTGTTAATGTTAGGAGCTCTGTTTATTCTACGGATTAATACTATTGCTATTCTACTTTTAATTGATGTACTTATTTAAATTCATGAGTAGTTTCGTTTTTCATCTTATGAATTTGACTATATTGGAAGATAACTTTGTTTCTACATGAATGTATTGATTCTTGGAAAAGTTAACTCACTTGAATAACAACTTGAAAGTAAATCCTCATAATTCTCTGATTATCTGGATTTAACGTGATCCGTGATATATAATCATCTTATTTTTGGGTAATTAGGGTTTATGTGGCTAATAAACTAGAGTTGGGCCTAAACCTTTAATATAATTCAAGTGACCAAAGAATTGGCGGTTGATTAGGTTAGAGGAGATTAAATTACTAAGAGATTAGGGTTTCAATTAATTAAAGTTTGTCATGAATTGAATCTTGCATGATTAATGTATTTGGTAAGAATTATTAATCCGAAAAAATAAATAACTCTAAAACCTTAACTGTTTCTCATATACTTTTTACAACCAAGTTATTGTTTGTTTTTTTAACTCTTGAATTATTGTTTGATGCTTTTGAACCTAAAACACCTCTTTGGCTTGTTTGACTAAGTGAATCACTCAACCGTTGTTGCTTGGTCCATTAATTCTTGTGGGATCGATCCTCACTCACTTGAGATATTACTTGGTACAACCCGGTGCACTTATTGATTCAGTTGTGGTATTCGAAATTTCACACCACAGACAAGTTCTCTACTGCCAAAGTAATTGTAAGTGAGATTTTGCCACATGAAAATAATTTTTCCTACACTATAAAATTTCATTGATTGAAAGTTTACATAATAAAATCATTCTCGAGTCTTGACCATCTTTAATATACCAAGAATGAAAGAAGACTTTTACATAAAAGATTGGTATGGTTGTTCTAGGGGCTAAATATGTCACCTTATTTTCTAACCGTGGCTCAATACAAGGCAAAGAGAGGAGTGCCAAGAAAATATCCTATAAGATGGATACATGCAAATAGTGAAGACACTGGCTTGCCTGCTAAATCATTTGACATTGTGTCTATTTCATATGTGGTATGCCTTTTAAACCCCTATTAAGTCCTTTGCTAAAGTTTTTGAATTGCGATATTTTTGTGTATGCATGCGAATTGCTTTTTCAATGCGAATTGCTTCATAATATGATAAGGTTACTGCAACAGGCACTTAGAGCATATGCATTTTCAATGTTATAATTGGATGCCTGATCTGGCAAACTTTCGGTGTTTATGCATCAAAGCTATTTGACTTTCTGTTGTCATATAACTATATACCAGTGTAATATCAAAATATTAGTTACTTCTCAAGTAGTGGAATCTTTCAAACTTTTGTGGATTAATAGCAGTTTTTCGAAACATGGATGACGATGGAAACAACTGACTATAGGTGATAATGATAATTTTGTTGCATGTCACAAGTTCTAGCCAACAAGGAGATGGTTGATGACATCTTTCGAATGATGTTCCCTTTGATAACTGACAAACGGATACACAAAGAGATGGATTGATGAAATATAGTTTCTCAGAAGTTATGTATAGTAGATTTTAATTCAGGAATCCATGATAGTATGCAGTTTCATGAATGTCCTACAAGAGCTATAGTGAACATAGTAAATGAAGCATTCCGTCTCCTTAGGCCTGGAGGCACGCTAGCCCTGATAGATAATTTAGTATATACTATGTTCACTTCTTTTAATATTTAGCTTTTATTTTATTTTAATTCTCATGTAGTGAGAATTTCTGATAGAGGAGTGTTAGGGGCCAACAAGTTTTGTGATTTGTAGCCATCAATTAGTCATCATTGATGTTTTTAATGGTGTGAGATTTCATCCAATGGTGTGAAATTATTCACTTTTTTTTTACTGATTAAGTGCTGACCAAATTTTGATAAAAGTGCTGGCCTCTTAGACTTTCTCTTTCTAATATTATTATTGTTGTCTTCAGCAGCCAAAGTCAAAGATCCTTCGGGTATTGTCTCGCCTTTCTGCGTGATTATAATTGATTATTCATGAGAATAAGACATTTCATGCGGTTTTTATCTCTTATTGTGTCAAACTCATAAGCATTAACAAGTGAAAGGAAAGTTGACAATGATCCTCTAATCTTTAGCAATCCCAACGTTGAGAAATTCAAGTCTAAACTTTTGTGGTTTCTGAGATCTTAGCAAGATTCCGACATCCACTCATTGCTAATGAACATTTTGTAAGAGAAGATCCATTACATCAAATTGTCATATTAACTTTTGATAGGTTCGTTACAAGATGAGCTATAATTCGGTTACATGCTCACTATAAGACGGTATTGACTCTGATAGGTCCATTACAAGATGAGCTATAATTCGGTCACATGCTCACTATAAGTTGGCATTGATTCTGATAAGTCTGTTACAAACCGAGTTATAATTCGATTAAATGCTCATTACATTTTAGCACTGGCTCATTATAAATTCGTTTCAACATAACCGTTACGTTATGATATCAATCTTTATTAGAATCATAACCGAAAAACAGTAACAATAAGCACTTCACCTATAAATAGTAAAAGCATAAAGAGAAAAGGTATGAAAAAACTATTTCATTCTATATTTTCACTTAAATACTATCTCTCATATACTGACTTGAGCGTCGGAGTGTCTTGTGCAGGTACCCGCTCTCCTTTGTTCTACAATGGCCGAGGTATAACTCATCTCTGCGAGAATCACAAGGATTATTGGGAGGACGAGCTATATCAAGAGCTAAAAGGCTATACCGAGCTATAGCAGGAGCTAAGAAGCTACACCAGAACAATTGTACTCGAATTTATTGAAAACCTAGTTTGTTCTCGGATTGATTGAAAGCTGAGTTTGTTCTCGGATTGGTTCATTGATCGATTATGAGATGTGAAATATCATGATACGTAAAAGTGAAGAATTTTGAATGTATAAAGTACATAATTTATAAAATGTTACGATAGATTAAATTTGATAAGAGGTATTAAATGAAATCTTAAACAAGAATGTGGAGATTGGTTAAAAAATTTGAATGTAAATCAAGTTTTATGAACTTGAGAGGAGTAGGAATTATTTTACTCGTCCCCACAGACGGTGCCAATTATTCTTATGTGGATGAACTTCCGAGGTATATATCGCCTTAGAGAAAATTGAATTTGTCTCTTCATCCCCAAAGGATGTATACTTCAGCAAGAAGAACACGAAAGATGGATACATGCAAAAGACACTCCGACGTTCAAATCAGTAAGTGTTTAAGAGGTATAAAAATTCTATGATTATAGAATGTTAAACATGAAATAGAACTTATCATGTGTGTTTTGTTTATAATAATTCTATGATAGAATGTAAGATATGAAAATAGAACTTACTATATGTTGTGTGTTCTAAGATATAGAAATTGGTGCCTTTTATAGGCATAGAGTTGATAAATAGAGTTGATGTTATGACTGTTGGTCATTAAGTCAAAATAATGGTTATTAAGATCGTCCGTTACAAACTTAGAATGAATGCAAATAAAATCAAATTATGACTCATAATGCACAATAAAGACCGAGCTATAAGGTAACAGATTACTTTTATTTCTATAGTCTAGCGATCAAACATTAGAAATGTTTTCTCTGAGACATTTAACTAAGTTTCGGTTATTGCATAGAATGGCTTTCGATGTTGAAATCTTTTGTCTTGCAGGAATTGTCTCCAGTCCTATTTACATTGATGAAGAGAACAAAGCCCTTTCTTGATGAGTATTACTTAACAGATGCAGAAGAAACAATGAGAAAAGTTGATTTTGTGAACATAAAATCATTGCTTACATACCCAAGGCACATAACGACAACCGCCACCATTCCTCAATGAAGCATATTCTTTGTGTTTGGCTTCAAAGAAGTTAGTCCTTAACTTATTAGGCATATATAATTCTGTACTTTTGATAAACACAACTCTCTTTGAAAAACTGTTGATGTTTGTCAAGTTAAAGAGCATATGAAAGTTATGTATCTATGTTAGTTTCATTATAATTTTTTTTCATTACTAATGTAATTACCATTATTTCTGCATGATATATGGAATCATCGATGGTACATTGAGGTTTTAATCCTTTGTGGGACTTGAAAGAAGAATATTGAACTTTAGACCAATGTTGGAAACAGTTAAATTTGAAGAACTAGACAGAGCATTATATAGGGTATTTGAAATTGAATTTAGGTTCTCTAAAGTCTAAAGTAAAGAAATTAGTAAAGTGATAAAATACAAAATAAGAGATTAATCAATATTGAATTTGTAACTCTTATTATATTAGCCTCTTTATCTTAATTTAAGAGTAATAAATCACTTATTTTTTTACTTTACCAACTCTCTTATTTTAGAAGATTTTGATCCCGAAGATCAAGGTTTCAACTCTTCCAACATGTATACATGCATTTCACCTAGGGGATGCATTTATGTCATTTCAAGCATCACTAATGTCAGAATATATTAAGATCAATTAGCATTCATTAGAATTATTTAGTATATCTGAATATTTATTATAAAATATTACGTCTTTATTATTACAATTTTCTTAGCACATATAAATACACTTTTATATCTGGTAAAATAACTGATTTTTCATACTTTTCTTCCATGCCATTTTTTACCCTTCCCTTTTGTCAATGCTTTGATGCTTTTTCACCTCACCGATTAGCTCATAAATCCACTACTTATTTATTCTCATGGAAAAACCATCTTTTTTCGTCAGTTTCTGATAGATTGCCATCTTTTTACACTTTGTCACTTTTTCATCAGTTTTCCAGCAGTTCGCCATCTTTTCAGCAGTTTTTCGGCAGTTGGCCACTCTTCCGACAGTTCCGTCTGTATTTTCTTGTAGCAGTTCCGTCTGCATTTCTTTGTGACAGTTTCGTTTGTGCTTCTTTCAGACAGCGGCAGTTTCGTCTGCACTTCTTTCAGACAGCGACAGTTCCATCTACGTTCCGTCTGTACTCATTCTATTATTTTATGCATTTTTTATTTCGTTGTTTTAAATAAGTTTCAAACTCAAGTTATCATTTGAGTTTGAGGGGGGATGTCAAAATATATTAGGATCAATTAGCATTCATTAGAATTATTTAGTATATCTGAATATTTATTATAGAATATTAGGTTTTTATTATTACAATTCTCTTTAACACCTATAAATACCCTTTTATATTGTATCATTCTAGACAACTTGAATACAACTCAATAATACATAAATTCTTTCTCCAATTTAGTCTCTTGTTTCTTACAACTAATAATATCATAATTATCTTCGTAGCAAAGAAAATATCACTAAAATTTAACAAATATATTATGCTTAATATGTGGTTATTATTGTAACACTATTTACTGTCTTTAGAAACTAAGCAACTTTAATTAATGCTTTGGCTTTGGTTTTTGGTTGCCTTAAGTTGTATAGTAACAACTAACAAGAATGAGAAGGATAATTGAGAAGGTAAAGGAAACGGAGATGACAAGGAAATAGTGCATACTGGAATATGGCAACAACACTCTTTGTATAAAGGTACCTACGTTAAAGGTAACTGCCCCAATGGCACAGGACATCGGTGCCCGTTATCTAATTTCGTGGATAATCACAAACAGAAAAAAGTGGTTTGTTTTATAGAGAGATATTCCTGCCCCAAAACACATGGAGATGGCTTCATAGATAAAATAAGTAAAAACCAAGGAACACTTTCTAGTCAAATGGGAAAAGATGGAATCAGCAGATGTTGAATCCAAATATCCCAATTGTTCTTTCTTTTGGGGCATAGAAATTAAAAGATTCCCAGCCATGTGTAACAAGATTTTTACTACGCCAGATGAAAATCAGGGGAAAAGATCGCAACAATGTAAGTTTTATTTGATAAGAACAACCGGAGGTAGCACATTTTTTTTTTTTTGGCTCAAGAGAGCAAGAAAGAAGGACAAGCTGTAGTATGGAACCAAACAAAATTCAGGCTTTGACAAGAAAATTTTTTCAAAAAAAGAATTGGCATTTTATTTCTTCAGAAGTTATATGAGCATTGTTTTTATAAGTGGTAAACAATTAGTATATTTGATTTAATTTTTTACAAGAACATTTAGGTAATTATATAAGAAATATATACAATTTTTTTAAAAATAATCTCCACCCCACTTTTTTTTTTCATTTTTTCCTTTTGAACTTTTTTGCCATTTGTGTAAAGAAAATCACTAAACAAATTCACCTAACATAAAATTATTAAATTTAAAAAACAAAAAATCTCATATATCTAAATAAATTTATAAATAATTATATTAAAATAAAACATGACATATTGCATAACACAACAAGCAGGGGCGGAGCTAGGTGGTAGTAGAAAAGGGGGCGATATCCTCCTAATTTTAATTTTTTACATGTAAATTATATATAAATTTTAGTTTAATCCGCCTCCTTTAAAATTTTATTTTAGTGTTAATTTATTGTATAAATATTTTTTGTCCTCATCTAATATTTTATCTAGTTCCGTCTCTGACAACGAGACAAAAAAATATATAATTTGTCATCTACCTTCGTAGATCATATATATTTTATTCAAAAATAAAACAATCCAATCTTTCACAAGATGTTATTTTCTTTTTTCAAAATTTATTTTGTCAAAAATAAATATTTTGGGTTAGCAACTTTTTGTTGGTAAAAGCAATTTTTTTTGAGTGGTTAAATTTTTAGATTTGAATCTTTAAAGTTTGAATTTCATTTTAGAGAATAAAGTGTAATTTCTTAACATTAATTTTATGAGTAGGACTAAAAATAAATATAAAAAAAATTATTCAAGAATAAAAAATTAAATTTTATTTTTTAAAATAAAATTCAAACTTTAGATGATCCAAATCTTTAGATTTTTAATGGATTTGACCATCGTTCACAGATTTTTATACAGGTCCAAACTTAATACTTTAACAGCAAACTGAATCAGACAAATCATTGATTTATCGAATTTTCGGCCGAATCGGACGGTCTGATCGGATTCGGATAACAATGGTAAAATAGTAATTTTGTAAAAATGACGTTGACTTAGGGAGTAAAACGTAAGGACAAAGATGCACACGTGTACGGACATGTTAATGCCTCAAGAAGCTGAATGCCTACTGTGCACGTTTTCTCTTCGTTCATCCTCGTATCGTATTACATTACTATCCGCCGCAAAAGGTCACAAAACTCCTTTTATAACTTTATCCAAGCTTTTCTTTCTCCTAACCCTTTCGTGTTACAATTGCACTTCTTATCTTTTCTTCCTCCCTTTAAATAGCAATTCAATTGGCTGAACATGTTGATTGATGCTCTCTTAATTCTCTGCTTCTACGAACAGGTAAGCTCTGACATCTCTCTCTATATTAATTTGTAGTACTTTTTTATCATCAAAATCTCATTCCTTTGTTGATTTTCTATTTTTTCTTATTATAATTTGGTGTTTTTGTTTGTTTATTTTGTGTTACTTCTTTTTTTAGATGTCCCTAATCCAATTTCTTCTATTTTTTGCTGATGTTTGGTGTACGAAAAAGATGAAAAAATTGTGTGGCTTAAATTATCCGAAGGGTTTGATATGGGTTCAAGGATGCAGGTTTGTTAGTTAGAGACTAGTAGTTTTGTTGGTAGGTAAGAAAGTGGGGCAGTGGGAAGTTGGAGCTTTTAAGTTTGTCATTATTAGACAAAGACTTTGTTTAATTGAATTTCCATTAATACTCTTGTTTAATTGATTGTCTTTTTCTTCTTTTTTTTTTTTCAGTCCATTTTACGTATTTGTTATAACACTCTTTAATCAAGATACTTTCATGACTCTGTTGGATACTTTGTTTCTGATTTCTTGCAGATAATCAGGTAGAAGTAGAACCGCCTTCACGCTGCGTCGATCAGACAGTATCTGGACTTAGTAATATTCTAGAAAGGATATAGGATATACTATGATCACTATGGATGTGAAAGGCATAACTTGGGTCGGAAATATATACAAGAAATTTGAGAATATGTGCCTGGAAGCTGAAGATATAATCTGCGAGGTATGGCTCCCTTTTCGAATAATCTTGACCTATGTTAAACATATTGATTGTTTTAAATGGAAGGATAACTTAGATTACCCTAATAAGTGCACATGTCTTTGCTTCAACATGTATCATAATACGATTTGTTTTCGCACTGCAGTGCATTGCTTGGAATTAGGTTCACTCAATTCATATGAGGGGGTTAAAATAGTCATAATTTTGAAGGGGAAAGAAAAACTACAGCTTTGTTTTTCGAAATAGAATGCCATTTTTTTTTTGTAAAAAGGAAAATTTACTTAAAAACGAACCTTAGAAAATTTGCAAAGGAAAAAGTTGCAGAAATATTCATTATCTTCATTTTCAAAGGCTCACACACATTTCTGAATGTTTAATGCAACTGTTTTCTAACTTTTTTTTCCCCGTTTTCTATTCGTGGTGATTTATGACAAGCTTGTGGTCTCTATCTGTTAACAGTAGTTGGTTTAACTGTTCTAAACACTGATGGCTCCAACTCTTGCATTGATTGACAATTATAATGTCTGTTATATCTCTTATTTCTGTTTTTTCATTGAGAAATAGGATGCAGTTAAATATATAGAGAATCAGATGCAGACTGTTGGCACGAATGTTAAAAAGTTATATTCAGATGTTATGCGAGATTTCATTCCTCCATGTTCCTATGATTTGGATGAAAAAGTAGCCTCTGGACCTGTGGATCAATACATTGATGCTTGGTTATATGAAAGGCCATTTCAAAGTTTGAAGGAAAAACCTATGAAGGAAGATTTCAAACAAAAGAAATATGATTCGGGAATTCATCATGATAGCAATAATGATACCATTCGTGCTGCATCTGATGATGGAACTTGTCTTTCTGATGCTATGTTCATATCATCTTCTAGAAGTTCGGTCAGAAGAAGAAACATCATTTCACATTCAAGACATTATGTTGAGACCACGAATATCAAATCGAATATTCGTATCGATGGAAATCAAGAAATTAAAAGAGTTGTTGCATCCAAGAAATTCGATAAAACCACACTGGCAGAAACAAATGCATGCAGGGCAACCCAATCTTGCGAGACCTCGAATGAAGATATAAGTCCTGCAGTTGGTGATTCAAAGCCGCCTTCATCTGAAGTTACAAGGTGTTCCTCCATAGCGGACTCTTGTATTGAAATTGAAAATGCTAGTTCTGAACAATCCCCCAATGTTCCGGAATTCACCAAATCAGGTGAACTTATGAGAATCACTTTGTTATAGGTTCAGAATTTCCCTTGTCATTTTTGTTTTTTCACTTTTGGCTTCAGCTCTGATGGACTTTCTTGATAGCTATATTGTTTCACTTGTAGGGTTCTCTTCCGACAGAACAATACAGGCTGATGATTGTTCTTCCAGCATGGTAGTGATATCTCATCCAGGTATTAATTCATATCGTTATGAAATATGAAGTAGTTGGGTTAAATACTCACTGTATGTATGTATGTATGTATGTATGTATGTATGTATGTATGTATGTATGTATGTATAGTTTCGACTTTCTGACATCTCACTTCAGTGTTAATGTCGTCCAAACAAGGCCTTCATCTTCAAGCGAGAATCACTTTATATCTTAGTTTCTTTTAAGTATTTGATTTATCCCTTTTATGGGTGCTTGAGCGGCGTCGAGATGAAAAGCTACAACCAGTATATTTATGGTTTATAATTATATAAGATAGCAAGCAAACTTTGTGGATGAGAATGGAAATGAGAGACTCCTACCTCTTTATGGGATTCCTTCGAGTCAGGACGGGTTAGTAAGGTTTTTGGTAATAGTACCTGTGTGCTAGGGGAACCACTGGGATCCCAATATAAAAGTATGCTGATCTTTCACGGTCACTTAGTTTGGTCGAGACATCGACTTGCTTCTCTTTTTGCACTATAAACCAATCATACGATTTTCTTGATTTCCCTAGTGACTTCAATTTTGTGTTACTTTTACAAGTGGGTTGTGTGTAATAACGTTACACCGGTTTGTTAGTGCAACCTCTGCCACTATTTTAGGTTTGTTTGTGTCTTCACTATGCAACTCAACCCAGAACTTGTACTCATTTATGACCTCAAAATTTCTCATAACACATATATATGATAAGTTTTTATTTTTGGTTGTAATCAAAATCGCATGGAGAATCAAGATTCGTTTAATCTGTCATAGGTTTATATTTGTTCTCAAGTTCGTAGCGATGAGACTCTTCACATAATCCTTCATCCCTGGCACCTATTAGCGAATCGTTATTAATTCAATTTCATATTTTTCTTGTGTATGGTAACTCATCATTTTAAAATTCCAAATACATGAATTTCTGAATTAACAACACTTGATGAAGGGCACAAAACCATGCAACAAGATCATCTTAACGTCGAGGAAACTTGCGTTATGGTGACCGGAGACGAACTTAAATTAATTCCCAAGGTAGGCGATAGTTCGAAGACTAACAAGGTACACATTCTCTTCCCGAAAATTCCTCCTCTATTCAATACATTACATACACAATCATGTCTAATCGAAATACTCTTCCTTTTAAAAGAAATCGAGGCGGCGAGTCTTTTCGCTGGCGAAGAAGTCTGCAAGAAAGCAAGAATATGAAGAGCTTGCAGCATGGCATGGGAACGGTGAAAAACTAAATGGAGATTGTGTGGAGAAATTAGATTTAGACCCACTTCCTAGCATTTCTGAACCTGAGTGGGAGCTTCTCTAGTTTTCAACCTTCCATAATTGAAAACCCCTCCTTATAGGTCGAGATTTCATTGTGGAATTCCAAGAATCAAGATGGTAGTAATATTTGAATTCATGATATATATGTCATCACTAGTTTCTTCTTATCACCCAAACTTTCTTCCTTCTTTTATCTGTTTCCTGCTCACAGAAAATAGGAAGGGAAAGAACCTAAAAACATTGTATAGCCACTAAATTGTAAATATTGAATGTATCTTATTTCCATATTCTCCACCAATTGTTGTTGTAATTTGCATGCCTTTTCTTGCTCATACTATAGTCCTAGAATGTTCATTGAATTAGTAAGCATCAATACTTATTTTTATCGACATTTTCTCTAAATAATATAATAAATGTTATTTTTATTTTTTCTTCCTCGGATTAAGTTGGGTATGAAAAAATTAAAAATAACAACTCATGTGGAATTAGGGAATCATCAAAATAGGCAAGGCATATTTGGCAGTACGCGACCACATGGTTTAACTTGGATTAAAATAACAACTAGATGTAATAAAGCAACTTAGACGATCTATGGCGGAACATGACTTAAAATTTGGGGGAAGGTGATAAAAATGGATGTTGTAATTTTCATAAAATAGGTTTAGATTTATTAATTTAGAGGTTTTGTAGTCTTACTAAATTTATAAATAAGTCTCTACTTTAAAAATTTATAATGAAGTCTTCATAGCTTATAAAAAATTTTAATTATGCCCTTATTATTACAACAGAAGTTAAAAAAAAATATTCCTAACATATATTTGTAAGAATTAAATTGAAAAAAATATAAATAATACTTAATTGCAAATTAGAGTTTATTGTATATATCAAAGTTGTTTTTAAAAAAAAATTAAAGAAAACTCTAATGATTTAATCTTTGTACTTATAGAAAGTATAATAGAAGACAATTATTACTTTAAAAAAAATTTGGAAACAAATGATATAAATATATCAATGAACTAAATAAAGATAATGTATTCAATTTTCTTAAAAATTATAAAATTAAACATATTATCTTTTAGTATATTATTCATTCAATGATATGAAAATTTTTTATTAAGTTCCTAAGAGCATATCTAAGAATTACTCTATTTATTTTAACATTTATGTAATTACAAAGACTTAATTATAAACTTTTATAAAGTGTGAAAACTTAATTATAAATTTTTAATGTATAGTAACTTATTAACAAATTTAATAAAATTATAGAAACTTCTAGATTAATTAACCTATTACAAAATTACTAAAATGATAGAAACTTGTAGATTTAGTAAACCTATATTTGATTAAGTATAAATTAGCAATTACACAAGAGTAGCTTTAACGAATTATCATTGGAACAAAATCCACTTTATTGAACTCAGTTTGAAGAAAATGTCTCCCAAAATTTTGCCTAAAATCAGCTCTCTACACTTACATGCAATCTCCATAGAATCTTCATCCCATCCTCAAGACCCCTTCCTATACAACAAATCCAATATTTCATAATAAAAAATGGCAAATAAAAATCCTTACTCCACCAAATTATGCAAAGGAACTTGCAGATATTGTATGCTCTCATTTCCATCATTAACATAACTGTGAACTCATCAAGCTTTAATACGGATGGTAAATGCACCTGAAGAATTATTTAGAAAAGCATGCCGATTATTCAGAAACAAACATTAAATATTACTTCCTTACTTTCACATTGAGCAAAGATAAATGCTTTGAAACTACATCTTTGAGAGAAACAAAAGAAATAAACAAAACAGAACAAAACATGCGTTGCTATCAACGGCAGATTGGCAGTGACAGGCTGACAGCACGAAATACTCCACACAAAAATTATAAATAAATTTATCCAATAATGTTAATATCTCTGATTAAGTACACCTACAATAGTTGTCTCATTTTCGGGGTCTAATGGACATAGTAACAACAAAGAACCTGCTAATCTTACATGCTTTTTCAGATATAAACAAGCAAGGCAAGCTCAAATAAAACTCAAATTTTATGTCCATTGTCAATATTAGTGACATTGTGACAGATATTTTGAAACGAGGAGAGTACTTATTAAGTAACAATACCCTTATATTCTTAAATTGTAAAATGTCCTTTGACATCTCTTCTTCTCTATGGATCTTTTTTTTCCTAATGAATTTTCTTCCTTCTAACCCTTAAATAGCCTGCACCTTTTTTAACCATATTCAAACAGATGAAGTGATTTCACAAAGCAATCTCACCCCCTATGTCAGATAATCATAATTTGACCATAATTTAATATTACTTAACTTACAAGGTGTTTGTGTGTGTGTGTGTGTGAGAGAGAGAGAGAGAGAGAGAGAAGTACGCACATGTTGGAAGGGTTAATATATCTGCAGAAACGGCACAAAGAATTCCCAGGTTTGAAAGAAATCCCCTAAGGATGCCACATGGGAAATAAAGATGCATCTTCATTGCATGTGTTGCCTTGTTTCCAGCTGTAGGAGATGTAATATCTTCGGGTGACTTACCACTATCAGCTAATGGATCAATTGACATTCGCGCAAGCCAGCAAAATTTATTATCTTGCAATACAAAGGTACCCTGCAGCAATTAAGTAGCAAATCAAACGATAAACCATTCCAATCTAAATTGATATGACGAGTTGACTGTGAGTTATGAGTTTATCTGTGATCTTAACACACCCTATGGTTTGTCCTCAAGTTGTCTACATGCTTCTTAAAGAGCTCAAGCCAAAAATCCTTGCAAATGAACTTGATGGCTTCCAGATGGTCATTGAATCGTGGCCGCTCCATGGTGTACCTGATCAGAGTGTGTTAAGAACACACCCACATTTTTTTTCCAATTCATTAATATTTCAGGATTAACAACTGCAAAGAGACATTGTGTAGAATAGATATAGAAGAAGCACATTGAAATGATTTTAAAGGCTTAATTTTGCATTTCATACTTATCATGGCGCCATTTGTTTATGCATCTTCATTTGCAGGTTACCTCTTCGGTGAAGTGGTCCTACTTATGAAAAGCATAAACCGATTGATAACCCAACTTATGCTTCCAAAATTAAAAGTAAAACATTACTCTCTACAATATCTATGTTTCTTATAGTCATTTGAGATCTAAAGCACAATTTTACCACACACTATATTAGTGCCTTTTGCAAATTGTGACCAACTTTTGCTTTGTTTTACCAAACAAAACAAACTAAAACTTTTGAAGAACAGTTTTAAAAAGATGAAAGAGCTCAACAACTTTCTAAGAATCACAACAATACCAAACCCACTTGATAACAGATCTGCAGGAACAAATTCTAGTACAGACAAACAATAGTTTTAAGGTAGGGAAATCGAAACCATGGAACTGTTTTACCTTTCAGAGAGCTGGTGACCAACCTGGTATCCAATAGCCTCGATTCTGCGAGCAGCAAGATCATGCTTATTAGGGTAGAATCGGTTGCAATAGCACGAAACCACCTCTGTCAACAGGCTATCCAAACAACTCTCTGAAACTTCTCTCACCATTCTCAGTCTTTAACTTGCAGGAATGAAAGAACCAGAATCACTATGCACTCTCAATCTAATTGTGCTTTGCTTCCCTAATGTTGAATCTTGAACACAAAAGAGTATGGAAATGAATTGAGGTTGCAAATATATTACACTAACTGCTAATGTGCCAAGCACAATTAGAGAAATAAAGGTCAGATGAAGTAGAGAAAGAAGTAAGTGACAATTGTTAGAATCATTCTTTCTAATCATCTAAAGCGCCAAGAATTAGGCACGTGAATCATTTATTAATAAAAAAAACACAAATATATAATGGTAATATTTTTACCATTATTGATGTATATGGTTTGGAACATGATCTGCTTTTTTATTACATTTACATTCTGTGATTGAAAGAAGTTCTATGATTCATTTCTTTTCATACTAACATATAGTCTTTGCAATATTGTTTTCCAGTTACAGTTATAATATAGACGAATCACAATGATGTTCACTAGGAATAGAAGACATAAGATAATTTAGAGTTTCTTTAAGCGATTACTTCTAAAAAAACATGATGAATATTGTGCCATTCAGATACAGTTTCTTTGTCCATTAATCCTCTTTTAAGAATTTATATATATTATGTTTTAATTTTATTCTGTTTTAAACTGCATTAAATACCAAATACAAATTGCATCGTCTTATAAAACTAAAACCTAGTACAAGTGCATTGCAGCAAAGTTCC
>NC_029774.3:23976844-24001645 GCF_000817695.3 Arachis duranensis | reverse complement strand
TTGATTCGTCACACGATAAAAAAATAAGCAGAACCGCAATCATAAGAGTGCAAGTTTAACAACCATTCTTTACTCTAAAGGAAGATTCCAATATATGCACAAGCAGAATATAAGAATAATCACAAAAGATGAATATCCAAAAGAGAATAAATAAAAGAAGAAATCATGAATCAAATAATAGCGCAAGAGTGAGTGGGTGATTGATTTGTTTACGTACAAGAAAATGTGCGTCGAAAGAGTGCCTGAATTGCCGAAATGCCGGGGCCCAATTGGGCGAGAAAGTGTCTTGTCTTCTCTCTCTGTGCAGTTACGTCGTCTTCTGGGTGTGCGCGCTGACTATAATTATTTTTTTAATATTATTTTTTATAATAAAATAATTATTTTTTTCAAATTTTAATAATTTAGTTAGTTTATATCTATTATATTATTATATATTAAAATATTTATTAAAAAATATTAATAGATATTATATAATTATAAAACTAAGTTGTGATTAATAAATTTTTCATTTCATAATTATTTAATAAAACTTATAGCTAAATAAAAAAAAAATATAGTTAATTTAACAATGAGGGAGTATAAAATTAAAACTAAAATAAATTACATAAATATAAATTATTTGAAAAGTTTTTATATATATTATAAGGTAAAACTCACGTGCAATTATCTTCATGTGAAGTTAATAGTTAAATATCGTTAAATGATTTGATATGCTTACATACTTGACTAAATTGTCATTGAATAATTCTTAATTATCAACTTTATATAAAGACAATTTTTTTTCCAAAATAAAATTGATTTCATTGAATGAAATGGGTGGTCCAAAAACGGACAGCACAACAAAAATAAAGGTAGAATGGTCCAACTTAAGTCATAATAGCCTAATTCAATAGAAAAAAAAGGAAACCAAAAGGTAAAGTAACTAGAAGGTGAAGAGGATCTTCAGAAAAGGGTAGTCAAGGAAGGTGTCAGTCTTCTTCCATGGCGTGGCGAGCCGCATCAACAATTTGAAGAGGATGGCATCTCTGTTTTTTGAATAGAGTCTCATTTCCACCCTTCCAAATCTGCCATAGTACATTTGCTGCAAGCTCCTTCTTCTTCAGCGAATTGCTTCCAAACTTCAGATTTTTGTCAAGCTCACTCCACCAAATCCATGGTTCTTCAATTAAAGCTGGAACATGTAGATTAGTGATTTGCCAAGTCTCAGTAGCGTCTGTGCATAATCAGAGGCAATGAGCATCAGTTTTAGGGGACTAGTTGCATCGCTGACATAATGGACTCACAGATAGAAGTCTTTCACTTAGCCGTTGTTGGACAGGTAGGCCTTTGTGCATAATTTTTCAGAGAAAATTTTTAATCTTGGGTTGGCATTTGATGCTCCAGATATCAGACCATAGTTACTTATTTCGACACTGTTCTGACAGAAACTCTACTGGGGGTGGAAGAATTGAAACGCTAGCTGGTACCTAGACGCTACTGAAAAGCATCCATTTTTCTCCTTCAGCCAGGTAACGTCATCATCACCTTGTTGGATTTCAGTGTTTATGACAGCTTCTGTAATTTCTAATATGAATAGTTCTTGTATTAGTATCTGGTTCCATGTTTTGTTTGGTAAAATTAGGTCTGAAACCCATGTAGGATTGTGCTTTGAATTAGTCTCTGTATTAGGAGTAATAGACAGAGAATCACGAATCCATGAATTTTTTCTTATTATGATATCTGAACCGTTGCTTACCCTCCATAGGATACCTTTTTTCAGAACTTTTCTGCCCTCTACTACACTTCTCCATCTCCAAGATGGGTTGTTTTCAACTTCTGTGCTGAGAAAATTAGAGTCTTTGAAATATTTACTTCGGTACACCCTAAAGATTAGAGAGTTTGTTCTCGTAAGCAGTCTACAGCCTTGCTTGGCTAGCATTACAAGGTTGAAAGCTTTAAGATCTTTGAAATTGAGACCCCCTTGACTCTTGGGCCTACAAGTAATCCGCCACCCAATCCTTTGTATTCTCCTTTTCGATCCTTTTTGGCCCCACCAAAACTGCAAGATGGCTCTTTGAATATCTTCTATTAGTGATTTTGGAAGTTTAAAGCAACTGAGAGTGTAAATAGGCACTGCTATGGCCATTGCCTTAATAAGAACCTCCCTTCCACTCGATGATAGTAGAGTCCGTTTCCAATGTTGCAGTTTATGTAGCACTTTATCTTTGATGTAACTAAAGGTGGATTTTTTTTACCTCTGCACTATAGTCGGTAAGCCCAAGTATCTACTCTGGTTACTCACGTGTGGAACATGTAGTAATTCAAATAACATATCTCAGGTTTGGGTGGATGTGTTCCTGCAAAAAAAGAATGAAGACTTGTCCAAGTTAACTGTTTGTCCACTAATCTCTTCATAGTTATGTAAGACCCGGAGTAAACTCTGGCAGTCTTGAACTGTAGCCTTACTAAACAAAATTGAATCATCTGCAAAAAATAAGTAGCTGACTTTAGGACATCTGCAATTAAGTCTCAACCCAGAAAACTCTAGGCTCTGTTCTTCTCTGTGGAGCAGATGGGATAGACCCTCTGCACAGAATAAAAAGAGATAGGGGAAAGAGGATCGCCTTGTCGCAATCCTCTACATGGTCTAAAATAACCATGAGGTGCACCGTCCACAGTAACAAAGTAAGAAACCATAGTCACCAGTTCTTTAATCCAATCCACCCACTTTTTACAAAATTCCATTTTCTCCATCATGGCCAGACAAAAATTCATTCAACCCAGTCATACGCTTTGCTCATATCAAGTTTCAAAGCAAATTCATAATCTCCATATTTTTTGTTCTTCAGAGAGTGCATAAATTCACGGGCTATCAAAACATTGTCACTAATAAGCTATAGTACTAAGGCTTATAGGTCTAATCTGTTACAAAAAATTAGTATCATGCACTTTAAGAATTAGGCATATATTGGTATGATTGAAAGCTTTTAGTACTTTATCTCCACCAAAAAAACTCTTAACTGCACAGACTATATCTCCTTTGATAGTCTCCCAAAAGTATTGAAAGAATTTAGTAGTGGAACCATCTTCACCCGGGGCTGAAAAAGGGTTAATTGAAAACACAGCTGATTTGACTTCTTTTTCTGAAATAGGCCTCACCAGAGTTTAGTTTATTGCTGCTATTATTTTCCTAGGCATTCCTTGTAACTCTTCAGTAGGATTTTTAGGAAAGCTGGTTGAGAAAAGTTTTTCAAAATACCTTTGAGCGATTTCAGCAATGCCCATCGCATCTGATGCCGCCTTCCTATCCTCATCTCTAAGCTCTTTAATTTTGTTCCTTCTATTCCTAGCTTCAAACTTGGAGTGGAAGAACTCCGTATTTTTATGCCCCCCATCTCAACCATTGTACTCGAAAATTTTTTCTCCAATATCTTTTTTCTTGCTCAAAAGCTTCCTCAAGTTCAGCTTTCAAAATACAAATTGTTGCTCCATTTGCAAGCTGCCCCTTGTTTGTTTCATCTGATATCTTCTCCTTAAGGCTTATGATTTTTAAGTTTGAATTAGAGTTAGAGGTTCTTTGCCAATCCACTAGCTTGTGCCTGCAAAATTTCAACTTCCCAGCCAATTTAAACATTACTGACCTCACTACCTCGTCCCTCCAAGCTTGCTTGATTAAATTGACAACCTCTTCATTCTCACACCGTCGCTCTTGAAATCGAAATCTTCTTTTATATCTCCTTTCTCCCTTGTGTGAGCATAATAGCAATGTCTTATGGTCCGAGCCTAAGTCATCTAGGTGTTTGACAAAGGTATCAGAAAATTCAGACCTACATGCCATTGAAACAAGAGCTCTGTCTAGCCTTTTTCGTATAAAATTACCTCCAAACTGTCTATTATTTCAAGTAAATTTTTTTCCTTCAAACCCCATATCCACTGATAAACCCCATTTTCAGGGTTTATCTTGTGCTTAATTTAGTGGATTTTATTCATTATTCTCACACTTATGCATATAATTCCAATGTTTTACATTTTTCTTCCTAATTTTGTACTATGATTGAAAACATACTTTTTTTGCCTTAATTTTGCTAATTTTAATCCTCTCTTATTACCATTCGATGCCGTGATATGTTTGCTGAGTATTTTCAGGGTTTATAGGGCAAGAATGGCTTAGAGGATGGAAAAGAAGCATGTAAAAGTGGAAGGAACACAAGAAAATGGAGTTTTGAGAAGTTGGCAGCGACGTGTACGCGTGGGCGACGCGTATGCGTGACCAGTGTAGCAGACAAAGCGACGCGTACGCGTGACCAGGATTTTGTGCAATCGACGCGTACGTGTGTGCGACGCGTACGCGTGACAGAGCGTCACATGCTGCAATTGCAAAAAATGCTGGGGGTGATTTCTAGACTTCTTTTGACCCAGTTTTAGGCCCGAAAATCCAATTTAGAGGCTGCAGAGTGGCGGAAATCAATCAATGATTTACACTTTCATTCATACACTTTAGGTTTTAGATGTAGTTTTCTAGAGAAAGAGGCTCTCTCCTCTCTCTAGGTTTTAGGGTTTTTAGCTTTAGTTCTTCTCAAATTCTGAATTCTATCTTATTTCAATTTAATTTCTCTTCTACTTTTATTTGTTCTAGCATTCTAGTTTATTTATTTCCCTTGTTGATTACTTTATGTTGCCAATTTAGTTTATGAATTCTCGATGTTAGATTCAATTTCTATATTAATGCAATTTATGTTTTCTATGGTAATTGTTGCTTTCTTTAATTTGTGTTACTGATGCTTGCAATTGGTTGTTTAAATTTAATGTTCCTCGTTACTTCTCTATGTTTTTATTTTGCGCCTTCCAATTGTTTAATAAAAAGTTTGGTTGGATTTTAAATTAGCTTTTTATATTCTTGACTTGGATTGATTAGTTGAGACTATAGAGTTATGAAATTCTCTTGTTGAAGGATAATTAAAAATAGCTGATTGGCTTAGACTTCATTAAATCTAGTCTTTGACTAGGACTTGTGAAGCTAAGTTGATTTTGCGCACTTGACTTATCTTCATTGTAGAGGTTAACTAAGTGAAAGCGAAATACAATTACCATCACAATTGATGACGATAACGAGGACATGACTTCTAATTCTCAATCCTGGTTAAGAGCTTATTTAATTATTAATTTATCTTCTTGCCATTTTACTTTCTTGTTTCTTATTTCAAAAATCCAAAAATATACTTTATCATAACCAATAATAAATACTTCCCTGCAATTCCTTGAGAAACGACCCAAGGTTTAATACTTCGGTTAATTTTATTGGGTTTGCTTAAGTGACAAACATATTAAATTTGATTAAGGATAATTTGTTGGTTTAGATCTATACTTGCAACGTGAATATTTTTGTGAGTTCTTTACCGACATTTTTCCCACATCAATTTTTGGCGCCGTTGCCGGGGAATTGCAAGCGTATGCCTTATTATTGGTTATTATATATATTTGTTTTTTGCTTGTTTGTTAGTTTTTGTTTTTATTTGCTATTATGAATTCTCACCCCTTTGGCTACGAGTGTGGTTATGATTATGTTATAGGAAGTGGAGATTACAATGAAGGCTTGTATCAAGGATGGGATAATCAAAGGTGGGAGGAGCCTCAAGGATTTGATCAACCCTCTTGGCAACAACCTTCACCAACGTACTATGAGCAAGAGCCATTCCAAGATGCCTATCAATCCAATGGTTATGGTGGACCTCTTCGTGACAATCAACAACCCCCCACCATACGCCTATGACCCCCTCCTCAACATAATTTTGAACCACCATACTCACAAGCCCTATTTTACCAAACACCTTCGTATGACCCCAATCCATACCCACCATACCAAGAGCCTTATGAGCCTTACGAGCCATACTTAGAACCACCCCCATTCCAACACAATTACTCCCAAGAACCACCACCTCAATATACACCACCCCCATATCCCTATCAAGATGAACTATCTCCATGCCCTTATCAAGATGAACCACCCTCTTATCATGAACTATTCTTTCTATCTGATAAACCCTTCTATCCACCCCAATCTCCAATGGATGACATCCTTGGTGTTTTTCTTCAAGGGCAAGAAGGGATGAAAAGCGAGGTACTAGAATTCACGGCCACCTTAGACGAGGTAATAAATCAATTAGCCTCCCAATATTTGGACACTCAAGAAACTCCCATGGCTACATGTGGAGAATCAATTGAAGAGCATAGTATGAAGGAGAAATTGAAAACTGCGGTGGAAAATGAGGGATGTTGCTTTGTGTTAGAACAATTAGAAGAAGCCGTACATGTTGAAGAGGAAGAAGTGGTCGAAGACTTAGGAGATGCTGAACCTCCATGAAAATCTAGACTTACAGAGTATTCCTCCAAGAAGATTGAATTTGATGTCGAGGAGGCTAGTGCACAACCTCCAAAACATGTTCCCTATGAAGAATTGGATCGAATAGATCAAGAGGCAAGTTCTCTTGGTGATGATGATCACGAATCAATCCAACCTTCTCCCGATGAAATTGAAAGAAACATTGAGGTAGACTTCTCTCCACCTCATATTTATAATTTGAGTGATGGAGAAGAGTTGGACGAATTCGGTGAGGAAGAGCTTGAAGGTGAATAATCTTCTCAAAGGGTGGAAGTCCTTCGGCAAGGTTGGACGGGAGTTGAATATGCTTTGTCAAGAACGTTGGAGACTTCTCTACCTTGGTTGCCATCTGCTCCTTCAGTTGAGTGGGTAAAACTTATCTTTATTAGCTTTACTATCCAACTTGAGTATAGTATTCTTGAAACAGATGGCCAACTTAGAAGGCTTTGTGGAATGAAGCGTAAGAGAAGGATGTTTAGTAGTTGGAGTTGCAAATCAAGACTCATCAAGGTTGAGATTTCAAGAGCTAGATGCAAGGGTTGGACCGGTGATCACATGGTTGGATCTAAGAGAAGAGTTTGGTACTTTATTGATAATTCATATTGCTTGCCACCCGGTTAGAACAATGATGACCCACTTAAAGACGGGTGTAGAAACAAGATTTGGGATCCGGGTATACAAGAGGATCAACTTTGGGAGCTCAAAATTTGTAAAGAACTCCATCAAGGCTTGGTGAATTCACTTGGAAATGTTGGAACTTATTGGAAGTCCAAGTGTTGGTGGAAGTTTCAAGATGAGTTCAAGCACAAGCCACCATGACAAGGAGCTCACCAAATATCCAACTTAAGGACTTTAACTAAAAGTGATATGTGGGAGACACCCACCATAGTAACTTCTTTCTAATTTTCCTTTTGTCTAGATTGGTAATAAGTTAATTTTTATTTTTAGTTATGTTTATTTAGTTAAATTGTGGTTTCACTTGTTTGATCTTGTTTGGCATTAATTTGATAGCTGGTATGTAAAAAAAAAAGGTGTGACGCGTACGCGTGACCCATACGTACGCATCGATACAAATTTCGCTCTCTAGTAAAAAGTTACGGAGAATTAGGCTAAAACTGTGCTGGTAGTGTGCTAAACGCACAACGCAAACCACGCGTGCGCATCCCCGAACATCGCTGTACGCGTCGGACTAAAATGCCACCCCAATGCAAAGTTATAGAAAGTTGCGCAAAAATAGCGCCGCGCACAATTTCGCCCGACACTTGGCGTGAAGCACGCATACGCGTCACTTTAATGGATTTGAATCCATTAACCCCTCCCGCGAGAACCCTAACCCGTTCCCGTACCCTTTCTCTTCTTCCCTCCAACATCTCTTCTCCTCCTCTTCAAACTCACAGAACCCCCTTTCTCCTGAACTCCGCCATTGAACCTTCAACCACTGCCACCCATCATCGCCGACAACCCCGAACCGCGCCAGCCACCACTTTGTCTTCCCTCTTCTTCTTTTCTTCTCTTCCTTCTCTCCCACCTCCGTAACCATCACAGTCCCTTCTCTCCGCCTCCATCAAGCACTGCCGCGACTCCCCATTGCCGCCGGCGATCTCCACCGCTCCTCACCCCTAGTCTTCCTTTCCTATCCTCTTCAACCACCTCGCCTGGTTCTTCAAGCATTGCTCCTGAGCCGCCTTTCCTCTACGGCTCTGCTTCCTGAGTTTAGCGCCTCCGTTCCGCCGTCATCACCTCCATCAGTAGCCGCCGTCTCTGGGTCGGCGCTGCTCTTCCCTCCCTTATAGTTTCCATTTCTGCTTCTAAAACCCTTCCAGGTTTCCCCCGTTTCTCCTTTCTGCGTTCTGCTTTTATTCTGTTCTAAGAGTATCATTAGAATTGCTTAATTTTACCTTAGTTAATTTAGTTAGAAGTGCATGTTAGTAGATTATATGTGGTTAGGTAGTTAATTGATTTTGTAGTGGATTTAGGTCTGATTTTGTTATTGATGCTGTCTGAAATGGCTGATGTTCATTTGATGTATTGAGTGATGATGATGTTGATATTCTGTAATCCCTTACATGTTGTTGCTGTTGCCAATTTTGGTTGCTACTGCTGTTTGATGCTATTTTGCTTAATAATATCAACTCATATGAGTTTGACGCTGTTTGATGCTCTTTAATTCTGATGATACACTTTGATTATTCCACTACTGTTTGCTATTGCTAAGTTGTCATTGCTGCTCTGTAATTGTTGTTGATGCTGAATTCCTTCTTAGCTAATTATAGCTACTGTTTTGAATGAGTATGATCTGAATTTTATTCCTTCTTATGATATACGGATAAGTTCAGAATATTGCTTGTGCAGTGAGGAGGATTTCGATCATTTTCTAAAATTGACTTATCCTTGCTGCTACATGATGGCTTATTTGTTTAGTTCATATGAATGCACATGTGATTTATGGGTGTTTAGTTGTTGATATATTCATATGAAACTTGGTTTGATGGATTGAATTTGGCTGCTCTGTTTGAATATGCACATTAGCTCATATAAAATTATAGTTGCTGGTTTTGTCTGATTCGTTTTGGAATTCATATGGGTTGTTGTTTGCTGGTGTTTAAATCCAGGAACGCTCAATTTACTGCCGGAATGCTGCCCAAACTCTTTTCGGAAAACAGTTTTATTCTTAACTTCCACTTATGAATTGACTTTAGTACTTTTGAATTGTGATTTATTTGGTTTAAACCAAAGCCAATTCATGGGGTGATGGGTTAGCATTTCCATTCCTTTTGGTTCCCTTTCTAAGTAAAATGCATTGTTGATGATTTCAATTTTTTTGTGCTTCTTACGGTACATGTTTCATCATCAATAACTTGCATTGTATGCATGGATGTGAGATTGCTTGTTCTTATACTTTTCGAATTTCTTTTGGTTAGGAACTACATTATCATGCCACTAATTTTAATCCACTTTTGTAACTTTTAACTTAATTGCCTTCCTAACTTTTCTTTTTAGTTTTTCCCTTTTCAAACTAACTCTTTTAGTTTCTTTCAAGGCATGATACTTGTTGTTTCTTAGCAAACAAGCATTCTGAATTTCATTGTATGGATTCTTGGTTTGTGATTTCTGATTGATTTTCTTTGAATCCTACCTTTCTTTCATTCCAAGGATTTATCTCTTTTTGGCTCACTTCATGTTTTAGCTTTAACTCCTTTGTTGCCTATCTTCTGCGTGTTTTACTTACATATTGTTTGCCTTTCTGTTTCTCTGCTTTGATTTGATAATTTGTACCCTGAAAATTCTGTTTTTCAGGATGTCTGATAGGAAAGGGAAAGGCAAGGCTAAGGCCAGGTCCAGTAAAAGGAAGAGAGGACAGTCATCCGTTGTTCTCTTGGATGAATTTTGGTGTGAAAAGAATTTCTCTGATCAAGAAAAGGTTGATCAACTTGTGCCTGCTAACGACTCAGTCAAATTTGCCAACCTTTTCTGTCAACTCAAGTTTCCGGTGTTTGTGGAAAAATAGAACCTCTACTTGGAAAGGAAGCTCAGAATACCAACCGATTTGAGAAAGTATACTGAACATCAAATTGAACAGAGAGGTTGGTATTTCTAGATAGGGATCTGGCAGAGGTAAACGCATCATGGGTCCGTGAGTTCTATTCTAACTATTATAGGACGACCCTTGATGCAGTGCAGCGTAGGGGAAAGCAGATCTTAGTCATAGAGGAGGCGATACAGGATATTCTCCACTTTCGGCCTAAAACAGATGATACCGATGGTTTTAAGAAGGCCGATGAGTCTATTAGATTTATGAGTTTTGATTGGGATGCTGTCCGGCATACTATAGCCATTGATCCTGATGTTCCGTGGGCTATGGAAAAGTCGAAGGAAACTCCACGGGGTATCAAGGTTGATTATCTCAATGATGAGGCTAGGCTGTGGCAATAGATACTGAGCAATTATGTGATGCCTAGTACTCACGAGTCGGAAGTGCTAGCGGCTATGATCCTTCTTATTTGGTGTGTCATGGACGGACGAGACCTATACCTCGCACGACTCATTAGGAAGTATATGTCTAGAGTTCATGTCAGGGGCACATTGGCAATTTCTTATTTGATCAATCAGATAGCTCGTTGAGCTGAGGTGCCTTGGGAGCCAGAGGATGAGAGACCATCGATTGTCGACTGCAAGAAGGTTATTCCGCACGATAAGCGGTTTGGCCCTCTAGGCCACAGACCACCTACTACTGCTCCTACTGAGGCAGCCACATCCTCAGCAGCACCTACAGCACCACCTACTTCAGCACCACCATCATCCACCTCTCAGCCAGTTTACCACCTTGTGCAGCGCCTTTTCGAGCGCATTGATCAGATGGAGCGCCGCAATCAGCGATGCTATGAGCAGTCGGAGCGTCGCAACAAGCGACGCTATGCCCATCTGAAGCTGATTATGACTACTGGGCGTACTGACATCCCCTCTGAGCCTGACACACCCCCGAGCACTCTGAGGAGGAGGACCAGCAGGAGGAGGCATAGCAGAAGGACCAGCAGGAGGCACAACATGAGGAGACTCAGCCTGAGCATCTGACAGAGTCACAGACACCTGCAGCTGACCGTGGACCAGTGAGTGACGATCCTTCTCACCCAGCTTGACTGAGAGCATCGAGGACGATGTTATGATTTTAAGTGTGGGGAGGTCATCATCTTCGGTGGACTATATTTTGGTGAACCATTTCAGACTTTTGTTTTATTTTGCTTTATTTTGTTTTATTTTTAATACTTGCACATTTTTATTTTATTGTACTTTTGTTTATTTTTACTTTGTTGCATTTTGCACTTTGGCTTGTATATATCTCAGATATTTAGCTTGAATTGCACTTTTAGTATATTAGTTGTGATTTGGAAAAATGTGGATTATTGAGCTTAGTTTACCCTTTAGCATATGAGAATGTGGTTTGATTGAAAATAGAGAGTGAACTAAAAACTTTTGACTTTTCATAATCACAACATTTCATTTAGTATATATATAATAATAATAAATGTTGGTCAATTTGTTGAAATTTTCAAGAAATTCATCTTTCTTAGAAAGGGAAATTAAGATTCACATTTATTTGAGTTAAAACTTTTTAAAACTTGCATGATATATATATATATATATATATATAGTTTGGAATATGATTTTTGAGCTAAAAACACACAACCCGTGAGTTTTTTAGCTTAATTGCATGGTTACATTATTTAACCATGATTTTTATTCTTGTGTGTTTTTTTCTCTATGATTGCAATCTGTTGTTTGTTCCATTATATATGTCTATTATTTAGTGTATTTTAATGTAATTAGGTGATTGAGGCCATTATTTGATTATAGCTCACTTATCCCAAATAGCCCTGCAATTCATTTACCTTTGTTTGCCACATTGAGCCTTTTTAACCCCCTTTTCGTTATTTATATTATCACATCACTAGCTTTAAGCGGAAAAATAATTAACTGTTCCATTTAAATCTTTGATTAGCTTAAGATAGTAAGTGTGTGTCAATTAAGTGTGGAGAAATGTGAGAACTTTGGTTGATGAGAATGTGTCTTATTTTATTGACAAATATTGAGAATATCGGTGTATACTCATGTGAAATTATAGAAACCATATGCAATGATGTATTATGCTTTCATATATAAAAAAATAAAAGAAAAAGAGGAAAAGAGAAATTGTTAAGTTCAATAAGAAAATCAATGCATATGTGAAGGAATTAGAATTGATACATGAGTATGTAAAAATATGCAAAAGTGAGATTTTGGGTGGCTAGACTTGATTTTAGAATTGTATAGAGTGTGTGCATGTGTTAGGTGAGAACTTAGGTTAGTCAAAGACTCATATGATAGCTCACTTGGCCATATATACATCCTCACCCTTACCTTAACCCCATTACAACCCTAAAAAGCCCTCATGATATTTGCATTTGTACACTTGATAATTGTTGATTGGCTAGATGAAGAACAAAGTTTTTGAAGGCATGATTAGAGAAGATTTGAGTGGTTTAACCCCAAAACACTTGAGTGCTTAGAGTGCATAAACACATCCAGTGAATGTTCAATTGCTCATTTCCATATGTCCATATTTTATCATTGCTTATCTTGCAAGTTTGTGAATTCTTTTGATTAACTCAACTCAATTGTGAATGTGCTTTGATATGATTGATTTAGCCCTTGATTGTGCATATATGATTTCTTGGAAATTTGACTCACTTTGACCACATATATGCTTATAAATATATAGATAGATAGTAATTAGAATAGCATGATGCATGTAGGTAGCTTGCATTTAGATAGGTTGCATTGCATAAGTTCTACCATTTTGCCTTTACTCTTCTAGTTCTCTTGAGCTTAACATGAGGACATGCTAATGTTTAAGTGTGTGGAGATTGATAAACCCCATTTTTAGGGTTTATCTTGTGCTTAATTTAGTGAATTTTATTCCTTATTCTCACATTTATGCATATAATTCGCATGTTTTACATTTTTCTTCCTAATTTTGTACTATGATTGAAAACATACTTCTTTGACCTTAATTTTGCTAATTTTAATTCTCTCTTATTACCATTCGATGCTGTGATATGTTTGCTGAGTGGTTTCAAGGTTTATAGGGCAATAATGGCTTAGAGGATGAAAAAGAAACATACAAAAGTGGAAAGAACACAAGAAACTGGAGTTTTGAGAAGCTGGCAGCGACGCGTACGCGTGACCAGTGCAGCAGACAAAGTGACGCGTACGCGTGACCAGGATTTTGTGCAATCGACGCATACGCGTGATAAAGCGTCACGGGCTGCAATTGCAGAAAACGCTGGGAGCGATTTCTGGGCTACTTTTAACCCATTTTTAGGCCTGAAAATCCAATTTAGAGGTTGCAGAGTGGGGGAAATCAATCAATGATTCACACTTTCATTCATACACTTTAGGTTTTAGATGTAGTTTTCTAGAGAGTGAGGCTCTCTCCTCTCTCTAGGTTTTAGGGTTTTTAGCTTTAGTTCTTCTTAAATTCTGAATTCTATCTTATTTTAATTTAGTTTATCTTCTACTTTTATTTGTTCTAGCATTCTAGTTTATTTATTTTCCTTGTTGATTACTTTTTGTTGCCAATTTAGTTTATGATTTCTTGATGTTAGATTCAATTTCTATCTTGATGCAATTTATGTTTTCTATGGTTATTGTTGCTTTCTTTAATTTGTGTTATTGATGTTTGCAATTGGTTGTTTAAATTTAATGTTCCTCATTACTTCTCTATGTTTTTATTTTATACCTTCCAAGTGTTTGATAAAATGTTTGGTTGGATTTTAAATTAGCTTTTTATATTCTTGACTTGAATTGATTAGTTGAGGCAATAAAGTTATGAAAATCTCTTGTTGAAGGATAATTGAAAATAGCTGATTGGCTTAGGCTTTACTAAATCTAGTCTTTGACTAGGACTTGTGAAGCTAAGTTGATTTTGCTCACTTGACTTACCTTCATTGTAGAGGTTAACTAAGTGAAAGCGAAATACAATTACCATCACAATTGATGACGATAACGAGGACATGATTTCTAATTCTCAATCCTGGTTAAGAGCTTATTTAATTATTAATTTATTTTCTTGCCATTTTACTTTCTTGTTTCTTATTTCAAAAACCCAAAAATATACTTTATCATAACCAATAATAAATACTTCCCTGCAATTCCTTGAGTGACGACCCGAGGTTTAATACTTCGGTTAATTTTATTGGGTTTGCTTAAGTGACAAACATATTAAATTTGATTGAGGATAATTTGTTGGTTTAGATCTATACTTGCAACGTGAATATTTTTGTGAATTCTTTACCGATATTTTTCCCATATCATCCACTAATCCTCTTGCATTAATTAAATCATTGAACTTCTAGATGGAGGCATCTGATTTAGCTCTACCACCCTCTTTCTCGTGATGCGCTCTGATAGCATTGAAATCCCAATTACTAACACTCGGTCTCCCCCATGCGCCATAATCTGCAGTAGCTTTGTGTATTGCTCATCTCTTCCAACCTCATCAGTGTGTAAGTAAACACCAATAACTTCCCATTTCCTACCCTCCTGTTGAATTTCCATGATAAAGTGAATGAAGAACGTATCATGGTTCAAAATTTATACCTTAACTCCCTTCTTCCATGTCACGACCAAACCTCCCACCATTCCAGTAGGGTTCACTGCAAAGCAAGACTAAAAACCTATCCTCCGCAGCACTCATTCCATAGTCGAGATATTAATCCCTCTGATGTTGTGAACTGTCAAGGGTTTCCCCAAACCTCGACAATTCCACGTCACCATCTTCATACCTTCTTGGGTGCCAATTGTTGTGTGGCACCCACTCCCTATTCTAATTCAGCTGTTTCCTCCGAGCACTGTTTCTTATAGCTAACTATACTGTTGCTCCCTTCCATCCTCCTTTTACTCCATGAGATTATACTATACGAATTTTTCCTTCTAGCTATCTGTTTCATTTTCAATTTCTTCCAATTCTCCTTCTCTCCCTTCGCCTGGAGAAAGTTATCTCCTCCATTTTGTTCTGATTTGCAATTATGCTTTTTAATTGTCCCCCACCCCTCATAACCTCCACTCCTTTTACTATTTCAGTCTTTCTTCCTTCATTTTCCTTACCAGTTAGGACCCTGTAAGAGCTCTGAACCTCGTTCTTCTCTTCCCTTTTTTGTGAACTTCTATCTTGGACAGAGAGGTTTGCAAATTCCAACATTAAATTAATAGGTACTAGCTTCTGCTCTCTATCTTTTCTAGGTCTGTTGTTGTTATTGCTGTTTGGATTCCGATTTTCTTTTTCATCTTCCACTCTTCTACCAAATTGGTCTGCTCAGAGCCATCCTCTCCATTTCTCCTCTACTTCCCTTCCAGTGGCTATATTCTCCAAGTGCTGTTGACAATTTCTGATTTCATGTCCAATACTCCCACAACAATAACAAAAATCACCAATACGTTCTTATTTGAGTTGAAGTTTAGTAATTATGTTATTGCTGCCAGAGATTTTTAGCACTCTTCTCAATGGCTTTGTAATATCGTGCTCGACCTTAATTTTTATTAGTCTTCCCTACTTATTTCTTATAGAGAAAATACCAACATCTATCACCTCCCTTAAGGTCTCTCCTATCCTCTTTCCTAGACCTTTTGTTTTGCACTGCTCTGGAAGGCCCCAAATCTGAATCCAGATGGGTACAGTGGTAAATTCTGCATCACAGATCAGAAAAAACTTCCTCCATTATTTCAGATTAAGAATGTAATTCTTGAACAGCTATGAAGCTCCCTTTTCTATTCGCAGAGCATCAATCTCTTTTTCAAAAAAGAATTGATAAAGGTTACCTCCATACTCTAGAACTTTGAAACCCTCTAGTTGAGACCAAATGGCATAGAGGGCTGCCTCCAATGTTCCTCCGCTGAATTGTCTGTCAGCGAGGAGTCTTCCACCTAAACTTTTAGAGCATTTTTTGATCCCTTCTTGGATATCTTCATCAGTGTACGAAATCACTTAATTCTCCTCTGCATCACTCACTCCCTCTTGTGTATTTAGAGGGGTAGCATTGGCTGCCATTATAAAACCTGAGACACTTGACGTAAATTGACTAGCAATTTTAGTATTACTCTGAAACCTTAGCAGAGCACAGAAACCCTTCTAGCAAGGCATTCGAGAATTTAAAAGCAACAACTTCATTAAATACTTTACATAAAGACAATTACATAAAACTTTTTATCATATTATTATAATTACCATAAATATCAATAAAGGCTAAATGAGCGTAGTGGCAAAGCTTGCAACATGTCTAAGGGCAAGGGTTCAAGCCCCGTTCAGGCACCATAGAAAGCTACTTGGTGGCAACGCAGATCTGTGAAAGAAGAAAAAAAGGAGAAAGAGGAAGAAGGCAGCAGAGATAAAAGGTGTAACACCCCACCACACAGAGTTTTATGCATAGGAATAAATCAAGGGTGGCGAGGTGCAACAACCTCTAAAAGCAAAAATACCTACATATATAACAAGGATAATATAGCTAGGAGCCTTGAAAAAGAAGCTAAGCAAAGAGAAATAGAAAATCGCATCACTCACGATCAGATACACGTAAAACGGATAGACAAAAATGAAAGGAAGGGTAAACAAGATTCAGAAGAAGGCTAAAAACATAAATATACATATCAGAACTCCAAAGGGACAGACATCAAGCTCCAATCTCGACCCGTAAAGCAAAGGCCGGCCAGAGTATATATATATAACCCAACCATATCCAAAATACAGAATATAAATCCTAGTTCCTCAAAGTCAATCACTAAGAGGGACAAAACATGCTTTTATACAAAAACGGAAAAAAGTACATATATAACTAAGTACTTAATATAAAGAGCCTGAAAGGATAAGTCTTCACTTCCAACAGAAAGGCAAATCTAGTATGTTCAACGAGGCGCATCACGTCTTCCATCTGAAAAATAACAAATACGTATGGAATGAGAACAGGAGGTTCTTAGCATGGTGGAGGTACCCACATAGATAATATATAAGGTCCCGAAAAAGGAAGAGGCATTTCTAGAACTCCGACACGCAGATTTAAACTTAAAATTAATTCTAAACTAGAAACCTTGGTAGTCTATCTAAGGGGATTCTATTTCTACTCTAGTTTATCACCTCCTGTCAACCCAAACCTCCTAATCGCCGGTGAAACTACCCTCAACGTCACCTCCGCCAGCATGAGGGATCTCTTAGTTGCAAAGACACACAAGAAAGGCAAAGAAAACACAGATAGAAAGTAATTATAACAAATAGGACAAGTAGCATATAAGCCTGGCTACAATTAGGCAAACCCAAATATGCATGCTCAAATAAATCATACAAATGCACATGATGTATGTCTATCCTATGGCTGATGAGTCTCATTTATCGTTATCTAGCCAAACTCAACAATATATATATATAAGGAGAGCTTATCCGAAAAGGTATAAGTGTCCAGCCACACTTACGACGTAGGGTCAATGGAATGAGATGTAATTAGTTTATAATTTCCATCCTGGAGCAAGTAGGGTGAACCACATCCTTGCATCTACCCGGGGAGCCTCAATACTAATCAACCTGAAGCAAGTGGGGCGAAACTACAACCCGTGCGTCTACCCAGGAGGTACATTCTCATATGTCCAGGAGGAACAAAGGAAAGGATCCTAACCTCCCACGCACCATCTCGCTGGAGGCGATTTTACAATACTAGGAGAAATAAAGAAGGGATCCTCACCTTCCACCATCTCCTGGGATCACACTTTCAAGAAAGAGTGCTCAAATAAAACAATTATTCCTTTAAAAATCAGCTTTATAATATTAAAAATATTTATGCAACCCTATCTTATCTACACTCCGATATCTTCTCTTTAATCAATTCAAAACACTTCACTAAACCTCTCTAGTTAACCTACCCATAGTACTCTGTAATCCTAAGTCTCCGGCTCTAAATACAAAACAGAAACTATCTCTTTTATTTTACCAATACACTCTCGCTCATCCCAAAAGCCTAAAATCCAGTTAAAAAATCTTAAATGATAGTTACAGAGGTTTGAAAAGTTAGAAGAATGGTTTGAAACTTAAAAATGACATATTCAAAAAACAAGGGTTCCTTGTCCGCGTATGCGGAAGTATAAAATTTGACCATCTCGTGCATGCGCCCTTATCAGTGTACGCAAGCCCTTGGGGAGGGAAACATGCTCGCGTCGCATAACATTATTTATGTAGGTGAACTTGTCATTTGGCCCATTCTGTACGCAAGACGTCTGGGCAGAGCCCAGCGTCTGCGTCGTGTGCATGTCCGTGTACACGCCTGTATAAAAAATTTTAAAAAGCTGTTAAGTTAGAAAAAAATCAGTTTTTCACACCCAACTTCAAACGCGCATAACTTTTTAGTTAAAAATGATTTTTAATCCGTTATTTAAACGTTCTAAACTTCATGTACCCAATTTTCATTCAAAATAAGTTTTATAAAATTTTGGGGCCCGAAAGCCAAGTTATGTCCCACCAAAATTGGTAAAAAATCAGTTCTTACGCAAAACACCAAACCTCAAGTTTTTCCAAAACATTCCATTTAAATCCATCATATCACAACCCCAAACAGTCCCAATTGTCCCAAACCATATTCACATACTTTTTAAATTCCGCTGCAACATATCAACACTCCCAAACCACACCATCTACTCAACAAATTCATTCAATAAAATCTCACTACACCCAACATTAACCATCAACACATCACATTAAATACATATATAATATCTACGTCATAATCTCCAATTCAATACAATGTACATCAAACTTTCACAATCCTTTGCTATATCCACAAACATGAATAATATACACAATCCATCATATCCTATGGTCAACTAGCCTAAGTTTTCACGTAACATTACACATTATCTATGAGAAACTAAAACCATACCTTGGCCGGTTCCTTTCTAAATCTGGAGCACCTCAAATTCCTCCATTTCACAAGCTTCCGCTTCTCCAAATCCTCATCAATTGGATTCCCAGTCTCCAAATCTCGTCCCAAGTGCTCTAATTTGATAATTCAACTCCAATTCAACATAAACTCAAGCTAGTTCATACAATTCACACAAATTAGTACTATGGCACACAAAATTGGACAAAACACAAAGGATTTAGAGTTTTTTACCTTACCCATTGATGATTGGAATAAAATTCAACAATTATCCAATGTTACATTGTACCTAAACCACCAAAATCATCAAAATAACTCAAAATCCAAACCAAATTCGTGGAAAAGGAAAGAACAGAAAACTGAGCACGAAATACAGAAGTACAAACCACTTAGTTTAGATAAAATTGAAGAGGACTCCGAGATGAATGCGTGACCGTAAAGGCTCGTCAATTGGAACTCCAGATTGAAAGTTAGGGAAGATTGAAATTTAGAGTGAATAATAACACTAGGTTTCGTGTTCCTCACTCACAATGCAGTGTATTTCACCAAATGGAAGGGAAGAGTGGGTGAAAAGCTTAATTGTAGGTTTATATATGTTGGACTTTGGGTCCAATATGGATCCTGTTCAACTAGTTTAGTTTGTTGGTCTAATTTTAGGCCAAAACCTTTAAAATTAATTTTTTAATTTCTATTCTAAATAATTTTATATCTCTAAGTTATAAAAATTTAATTTTCTAATTTTTTAAATAATAATTAATTTATTTGTTAATTATTTATTAATTTTTTGGGGTTTATATTCTACCCACCTAATTAAGAATTTTGTCCCCAAAATTTAGATTCAATTACCTAAAAATAGGTGAGGTAGTCTTCTCTCATTTTTGACTTAAGTTCCTAGGTGTGCTCCTCAATTCAATCTCGACTCCAAACAATCTTTACTAACAAAACTCCTTTTTTGCGTATCCGCTTAACACTAGTATTGTCAGTTCTAACTAGAGTTACTTAAAGCACTATATCCTCTCTTAGTTGCACTAGTTTATGTTCTAAAACGTGATTGACATCAAAAGTGTACTTTTGAAACTACTATATGTGAAATACGTCGTATCGGTTCGAAAGATGTGGGGATAAAGTTACCCAATACGCCACTGGCCCAATTTTCTTCAGTATCTGAAATGGTCCATTTTTGCCACTAACTCAAGTCCCAATACACTTCGGCTTCAACCTCTTAGTTTCAATTGCTCATGGATTCCAACATGTTGAAGTAATCTCCAAGAATGCATAACTTCCTTCCTCAAACTATCTAGGTTTTCTCCTTTTATATTCGCATAACTCTTCTTCGATTGTGCGCAGTTAGAATCCTCACTCAAATTCGCTTAGTTTTTCTCTGTTGTCTCGGCTATCAATTCAGAGCCTAAGACGCTTGATTCTCTGGTTTCATTTCAATACAGAGGCACGTCACACACCGTGCAACCTTACTATCTCTCTGATGTGTAGTCTCACCAATGTTTTCAACGAATAATTTGCTTCGATAGGTGAAAGGTAAGTGGACTTGGTCACTTAATACGCGATTACTTATGGCATCAAATCCTATCCCATATTTTGGCAAATCCATTACGAGGTTCGTAGCCATACCTTTCCACTTTCATTGTGGAACCCCTGAAGATTGCCGCATTTCGGATAGCTTCTGGTTCTCAATCTTCCCTTTCTCATCATAATTCATACCTAAACTCAACAAATCAAATTCTCAATTATCAATCACAACTAAATTGTCATCAATCATCTCATTCAATAATTCACACCGATCACCTTCACTTACCTCAAAGGAGATTTTCTCACCCTATCGTGGCCTTCAGCCCAACATCCACATCAATCAATAACAAAATCAATAAATACCATTCACTTTATAATATCACACCAATTCTTAATCAATTACACATATATATACATTCATTCACTATCCATAACAACCACCAAATTCAATCAACACAGAGCTTTATGCCTATGACATAAATCAAAGGTAGCGAGGTGTTATGACCTCTAAAAATAAAATACATACATACATATAATATAGCAAGGATATATAGCAAGGATAATATAGCTAGGAGCCTTGAAAAAAAGGGGTACGATAAAAAAAAGATGTATCGTTCATGGAAAACAATAAGATGGAAAACGATAATAAATCTAGGAGCCTTGAAAGAATGCTTAGTGAGTTGCCTCGGGTCCTGCATCTGAAAATAATAACATATATATGGAATGAGAACCGGGGGTTCTCAGCATGGTAAGGGTGCCCAAATAATTAATATATAAGGTCCTGAAAAAGTCAAAGGCATTCCTAGAACTCCGACACTCAGATTTTAAACTTAAGATTCAACTATGCTAGAAATTAAGTAAAGTTATTTAAGGTATTCAAGTTCTAATCTAACTTTAACTTAACATTTCACTTTCTGACTCTTCTAATCCTCCGAATCACCGGTGGAACTACCCTAAGCGTCACCTTCGCCAACATGAGGGATCTCTCGATTACAAACACATACAATACAATCAAGAAAAACACAATTATGGATAACAAGTACAACAGGTAAGACAAGTAGCAATTAATTACAATTAAAAAGTTAGGCAAGCCAAAATAGAGCATTCTCAAACAAATCACACAAATGCACATGATACATGTCTGCCCTATGGTCGATGAGCTCATCTGTCAGTTATGCATGCAAACCCGACATATCCGGTAGCTAACCCAGACATCGTCTCTCTGTTGCGCACAATTATTATCGAATTTTTCTGTCGGTAAATCCTACGGTAGTTGTGTTTTCTTTTAAGCCCATAATTAGTAGTCAAATTAAAATTTTTATTTACAAAATTAGGGCAGAAATTCAAAATTACCATAAATCAACTAATAATTTTATTAAATATCAATGCTATGAATATAATAAAAAGTCAAACAAAGTAGAATACAACAAAATATACATGAAATAAATTAAATTCCTAAACCCTACGAATTCCGATAATCGTCGTCGTCGTCGTCTTCCCCAGCTGAGGTTACGGAGTAGGTGCTGATGTTGGTGCCCCACCAGCAGCATCGTTGTCTTCAGCGCACATCTACTCGTTGTACACCTCCATCTGTTCTCGCAAACACTCTAGCCATTCCAGCTTCTCCGTAGGTTCGAGCTGATGGCAACGGCTCCTTCCATGCGTGCAAGAAGCTCATTTTACCTCGGCTCAAACTGCTGAGCTTGTTGGTGAAGTTCCTATGTGAGCTTCTGCACCTCCTCCCTCAAGTTGACAACTTCCTTAGAATTGGCAGGACTGGTGGCATGAGCAGGCATGGGCAGAGGCAGATGAAGCCACCAGTGCAGAGGTGCAGAGGTCTCAGACGAAGAACGACCCCAATCCAAAGACGGTCTTGTGCCAAACCTATTAGGATCTACTACTGAGGCATCAGAGATAGCGGGGTCGTCCTCACTAGGTAGTTCAGATTACTGGGTCACGACCTCTAATCTCTGCGTATAGTCCTCCTCTATAACACACGTTTAGGATGATAGTTAATTGAATTTAAACCTAATAAATTTCAAAGTTAGAATTAATTGAAACTCACATAATGAGCCGCAGACAGCTCATCAGTAAATCTCTCCTTGTTAGCCTTTAACATATGTGTATACTTGAAGGTCTCTGCCAATGTTGCCTCAGAATCTAACGATTTAGACTACACACATTGAAACCAACTAATAAAATAAATCAAGTAATAATTAACAAAGAATAGCAAATAAACTACATACTAGCCTGCTCTTCATCTTCCTAAAAGTTGCTGACCTACCAGTATACTTCGAAGACCTCGGCGAAGCCCTGTTAGCTCTGTTTGTCAGATGGTGATACTTGAACCCCTCATCAGTACTAAAATAGATGTCCAATTCCTTCTTAAGATCTGGACGAAGCCAAATAGTAAGGTTGTCGCATCCCTGATGAACCTCCTACATTATCTGCTGAAGTCGCTTAACTACCTGGTGATTGTAGATCTTCCTGATCAAGATATTATGTTCCTTATCCCAGATAAAATTTTTTCCTATGCAAAGTAATTCAACAACATTAGTTAGCCAAAATAAAAAATATTAAAATACAATTATTTCAACAAGGATTCTTATCGCCCACTTCTGAAACCATCACTCTCTGGTCTCAGCAGGGATCTTCGTGTAGCTTGGCCATGTGGTGTCATACATAGACTTAATTATGTTGGAGATATCGTGTGTGCATGTATTGTTGTTTAGTGCAAACCTATCAATGAAAAACTTAAGATTAGCAAACACATGAAAATACATAAAACTTAACAAATTCAAAATAGATTGCAGATAAAAGATATTAAAATAGTATGTACTCATGCCTGCATGCTATCAGGCCAAATTCTCATTCGTATCACGGGTTGTGGTGGAGGGACATCTGGTTGGGACGCAATTAGGGGTGGGAAAAGACCAGGTGGCTTGCCAGGGAACTGCAGCCTGACTTGTGTTTAGCCTGACTTGTGTTTAGCCTGACTTGGCCTGGCCTATTATAAAATAGGCACATACTCAAACTCTTGTAAAAGTCTTAATATGCTAATAGGCTAGGTCCAGACTCACTAATTATAAATATTAAATATGACATATTACATATAAATAATTTTATTAAAAAGTGATTTTTTAAAATAATATTTTTATTTTTGTAAAAGAAAATTATCAGACATTTTAACAGGTTTCAACCCAGACCAGGTTGAATACCAGGCCAGACTTAATACCTTTAAAAAAGTCTATAACAAGCTGCAGGTCAGGTTCAGACCAATTAACTACATGACAGACCAGGCCTGTTAAGAGCAAAGCCTGGCCTGGCCTGACTTGTTTTAATCCCTAGACGCAGTAGAGGAATCATCCACCGCGGGATATGTCGTTGGAGATGTAAGGGGCGGAGGGGGCGTAGCAGAAGGACGCACGTAGTTTGAATTCAGGACCATGATGAACTGCTGGTTTGTTGGACCTGCTTGTGATGTCACATGGATCGACGAGGTAGTCAGGGTAGAGGAGGATGACTGAGCAGTCCTTGGGGATCCGGTGGAAACCCTCCCTCTACCACAACTATGAGACCCACTCGTTCTATCTGTGCTACCTGTCGTCATATCTGCAAAGAGAATATATTATTAACACTAATCAACATATATACATATAACACAAATCCTTTAAAATTCATATTATTTCAAAAATAATTTTTGACATAACCTCTCCTAAAATTGGATATATATCCACCTTTAATTTACAGTTCCCATAAATCCAACCAGTATCAATCCACATTATCAGTTAAAACTTAATTAAATTCACAACATTTTTAACAGAATATATTAATTTATTTATACATTAAAAAAACATAATAGTTTGAGTTATGCTAAACAATTTAAGCAAATAATTGTTTATACATTGAAAGCCATTTGAAGAAACTTCATACCTCCATTACCGTCTATCTTTTTATTCAAAATTCACTTTATTTTCATACTTGAATTTATACTATATGTATAATATAATATAACATTGTACATATAGCATGCACTTTTACTTAGCATATTAATATACTCTATTTGAAATCATAATGCTAAATTTGAAACAATTTATACTCATATAAATTTACATAAAAGTGCATCTTAATTATTGATATTAAACTTAATTTAATCCTAGATCCTAATTAGCATATGATAACCAAATCTTAAATCCTAAATTAACATGTAACTAAATCTTAAATTAACTTAATCTTAAATCCTAAATTGGCATAATATTACCAAAACCTAAACTCTAAATTAATATATAAGTAAATCTTAAATCCTAACTTATTCATAAATCCTAAATTAGCATATAATAATCAAATCCTAAATTAATATATAATAAAACTTTAAGTTAACTTAAACAAAAAAAAGAGTGGCCATGACATCTGAGGAGTGAAGAACTCAAGAGAGTGAGATGCAGTGGTGGTGCTGGACGACGACAG